>NW_026294573.1:41096922-41574422 GCF_007827085.1 Peromyscus californicus insignis
CCACCAGGGGCTGTGTGGATGCCCAGGGTCTGGACAGCCACTTGAGACCATGTTTGTGTCCCAGGGCCTTGCTGCCACTGGGGCCATGGTGACATCTGGACCCAAGCTGCTGCTAAGGGCATGTCTGGGTCCGTGTTCCTGCTGCAGTTGGGGTCATGATAATGTTCATGATCTGTGTTACCACAGGGGGTCATAGAAATCATGTGCATTGAAATCCAAGGGCCTGTGCTGAGCCAGGGCATGCCCCTTCACTAACCCTAGGATTGCTGGCCTGGCCCCTCTCTGGACACTGCAGCAGAAGATCTGGCCCGGCATCCCTATGGGAGAGCTAACCACCATACTCAGAAGAGATGGTCCCACCACTTACCATGGGTATGGGAGAACTGATCTGATGACATGGGCCTAGAGAGTTAGCTCTGCCCCTAACCTGAGGGGCTGGTCCCAGTGGCCTGGACCAAGTACCTCAGCTACAACCAAGACCCACATCATGGGCCTCGGGTTGGCCCACCCTAATATCTACCCCACCCACCTATGACCTGTTGGAGTGCAGTACACGAAGGGACTGGTCCTGTGGAACAATACCACAGGATCTCCATGACTCTGCGGCAACAGCAGGATATCTGAGTGTAGCTTTGGTGAGGGTCCAGTGATGATAGTGTGCAGAACCCTTGAACCAAACCAATGACTCATTGCAATGAGTCATTATGTGGGTGGGGCTGAATGGACAAAAGGGTACACTGCACTAGGATGAATGAAAGTGTTGGAAAGACAGGAATGGGGTAGGGTTTTTATTTGTTTTGTTTTGTTTTTAATTAATTTGGGGGAGGGATGCTGCAGGGATAAGGGGAGAATATGGAGGGACTAGGAGGTGAGTGGGATTAGGGTGGATGATGGGAAAATCCAAAAGAATCAATAAAGAAATATATATATTTGAGAACTTTATACAATGTAGGGGGTTTTGTTTTGTTTTTTTAGGAAGAACACAGACATTTTTCTACTTCCGGTCAGCCATTTCTCATCATTACAACCTGGGTGACTCACAAAACTTCTAAAAAGCCTGTATTTATAAATAAGAGGAAGAAAACTTTGCTTACTCTGCCTGCTGAGCAACATTCTCACTGGACTCAATGAGTGTCTTTTCATTGGTAGGAAATAGACGAAATGCATGATTATTTTATCAGTGTGAAGCATCTCTTTACAGGGACCTGAAAGGAAGTACTTTGATGAGTCTGAGATTTAGCTTTTGCTGTACTGGTTCATTTTCATAATATAACCTACATTATATACTTTAGGTGCATCTATATTACTTTCTTTTTTTAAGTTTTATTTTTGAGATTATAATTATAAAAATTTCCCCTTTCCTTTCCTCCCTCCAAGCCCTCCCATATTCCCCTCCTCTCTCTCTTTCAAATTTATGGTCTCTTTGTTCATTAATTGCTGTTATGTACATACATACATACAAATACACATATGCACATGTGTGTTGGTATGTTTGAATGGGTGTTACCCATACATAAATACAACCTGCTCAGTCTGTATAATGTTACTGGTATGTATGTTTTGGGGGCTATTTGGTATTGGATAACCAATTGATATGATCTCCATACTCTCAGCATTCCTTAGTTGTCTGTAGTTCTTTATGTAGAGCTGAGATCTCCTCCATCCACTTTAGTATGTCTACTATTGTCATTGCTCAGCTCATGCTTAGGCAGTCATGTTGGTGAGACTTTATGGGTGTTGCTTCTGGCATTACTAGAAGACACAATCTCACAGCAAACTCCTTCATCCTATGGCTCTTACAGTCTTTATGTCCCCTCTTCCAAAATGATCCCTGGGCCTTTGGTGAAGGGGGTGTATTGTAGATGTACCTGTTGGGACTGGTCTTCACAACTCTGCACTTTGAAGGGTTGTGAGTTTTTAATGGTCTCTATCTGTTGCAAAGAAAAGTTCCTTGATGAGTGGTAGGACCGCACTTATCTGTGGGTATAAGGACAAATATTTAGAATATATCTTGGTATCCTGATAGTTTAGTAAAGTGGTGATTGTAGGTTCTCCTCCAAGTTCCACAACTTCACTAGCCCTGGGTTGTTGACTAGGTTTCCAGTACCAGGCATGGCTTCCCTCTTGATGAGAAGAGAAGATCTTAAGTTCAACAAGAGAGATGTTGTTTACTGTCAGGATATGCATGCCACTATTGAACTCTTAGGGTTAATCATGCCACAGTGGTCTCTGTTATGGTTCATAAGTGTCATAGCTGGATACAACTGTTGTTTGCTTCCCTCCTTTGGAAACTTTCGTGGTACTTTCTTGTACCATGTAAGCTAGTTCTTCTCAGGTAGGAGGAATTCAGGTCACTTTTAGCTCACGGGTCTCTGGGCCCTCTGTCTGAAGTGCATGCTATCTTCAGTAATAGGGACTTATCTTCTCTCTCTGGAGGATACCCAAGGCAATATCAATAGCCTGCAATGTTTTTGGAGTCTCTTGGAGAACCCTAACAACTCAAAAGAGGATTTCTCTTGCCCGGTGCTGTTTTGTTAGATGATGGTCTTGGCTCTTGGAAGGAGCATTGTCAGTCCAGATGGAAAAAAAAATCATTGAAACCATATATGTTTATTTATACACAGACTAATGTGTATTGTAAGATTTTTAGATAGATAATTACTACTTTTCAGACATTCTCATTGTTACCCTCCTTATTTATCTCCCTCTCCCATTCCTAATTAGAGCCCATAGTTTTTCCTATTCTCCCTGTCTGATTACTGTACACTGCTATCCCTCTCTCGAGTGCTCCCTGGCATCATCCCCTACCCTGACAATGGTACTTTTTACTTTCCAGGGGTTTAGAGTTACTCCAGGATTTGTTGTATTATATGTTGTTGAATAATGTATTTTGACCATATTCTCTTCTGCTCCCCCAACTCATCTCAGATCTACCTCCCCTCATCCATCCACCCAATTTTGTGTCCTTTTTTCCCACCATCAAGACCAATGTGTGCTGCTTCCACTGGGGAAACCTACTACTATTATTTTGCTACATAGAAATAGTATTAAATCAATTCCTAATGACAGACATACTCACATGATCTAGACAATCCATCAATGACACTCCCTTCTCAGATTATTCCATATTATATCAATTTGACAATGATATTAAACCACCACACTTAGAAATATGAATTAAGAAAGAAACAAAGATGGAGAAGGCATAATAATCTAGAAGATAGGTGACCTGGATTTTCCCTCATCAGTTTTCTCTCATCAAAGTTACCCATGACCTCCCTGTTGCTAAGTCTAGTTTCCCACTCCTCATTTCACATCACTTGGCAATGTTTAGTCTATTGAGGATTCTATTTATCTTGAAACAGTCTTTTGGTTATACTCTCTTTGGTTATACCTTCTCAGTCTCACTGGAAAATACTGAAATATCTCAGTTCACCCTGGGACTTTTCTCCCTCTACACAACTTCATCCACATTTATGACATTACTAATTATCTCACTTCCAAAATAATTATATCAATGCAGGTTCAGACATAAATTCACTCCCTTGTCAATGTCTCTGCTTATTTGGGTTTCTTAAAGATCCCTCAAACTTCCTATGTCAAAAACTAAATTCATGATCTTCCCTCTCAAACCTAGCTAAGACCTCATCTAATGCTATCTGTAATGGCACCACCAACTATCATTTGCACAATATAAAAAACGATTAATCTCTGGTACCTTATATTTCACTAAGTTCTATCTATTTTTATCTGCTATGTCTCAGTTCTACAGCCTGTTATTATCTTCTAACATGTTCTCCTATACATACTCTTGAATTGTTAGTACTTCCTACTACAGCTAGAATTTTTTCAACTGTTCTAATGATGCCATGTTCCCACTTAAAAGTCTTCAGTGGTTTCCCATTATCCTTGAGATTTAAACAAAATGAAAGCATAGAAAGCATAAGACCTGGCTTCACCTTTCCACCACTCTCCTCCCATTGCCCCATGAGCTTCCACCCACATTTTCTCCTTTAGATCCTTACAAAATATATTAACACCTGCCTTGAGGTCTTTGCACATGAGTTCTCTCTGCCTATACTTTTCTTTGCTCTCCTCATTCATCCAATCTCTATTATATTTCAGCTAACTATCACATCCAGTCACTCCAGTCATTTATTCATTGAGAATATGTTATTCATCAGATTTAGTTCTAGACCATGTGAGACTGATAAGCAGTGTAAAGCCCTTTTAGAGTTTATATATTAGTGAAAGGAGAGGGATAATTAATTATACAAATAAACAACTTTATTTATATAATAGATTCACAGAGGATAAAATACAAAAATATTCAAGAGAATCAAGAGCAAGTAATTTGCCATGCCTAATTTGGTATCTGTAATACAGTTAGCATTTAATAAACATTTTAAGTGGATAAGAATAAAGGAGTGTTCACAGTAAACTATAAAAGGGCAACAATTTTAAAATGAATAGAGGAAGAATTAGAGATACCAATCAAAAAGAAACAATGAGAGGCCTTAAAAGATAATAGTGTCCTGAATCATTTTTGACCATTTCAAATAGTTTATAGTTATGGTTCCTGTATTGTATTGTTTTACTAGTGTGCATTCACACACACACACACAGAGTGAGGGGGGTCTAGAATAATTCAAGTGAGTCACTCTTGTAACCATAGTTCATAATATCTAATTAGGATATGTACATAAGTTTATAGATAGCCCACTTTTACAACCCACCATCATACATATCCCAAAGTCATTGATTTTATATGCAAACACTGATTTATCCCTTACATTAAAGTTTCAGCTGTTCAGTCCTCTGCCTGTGTTACAGACAAACCTCTTCTATACAAAGGACTCTTGCTTTCTTCTATTAGGATATCCTTAGAAGCAGGATCCTGGGTTTCCACGGCTGCCAGAGTCCCTGCTACTTAAAGGCCATCTTATACTCACAGAGATATGGACATGTAACCCTTTGTGATTTTGAATGACCTTCAAGATCCCACATACACTCATGCCCAGCTTCTAGCCTCCTTTGGTGGACTCCAAACGGACTGGAGTTCTGAGTGACTCTTCAAGTCTCTTGTCTTTTTAAGGACTCATAGGAAGATTTGTATACTTTCTGTGTGATTCCTTAGGTGGCCCTTAGGACTTTCCTCCCAAACACAAATATTCTGTATAAACTTCACTTCTATGGAACCGATATGGAGGTAATATATCTTCCACAAAATCTGCTTCCTCTCCCCAGTTCCAAATCATATCCCAGGAGAGATTCCTTGCAAGCTACCACAAGACTGTGAACACCCTCCTTCTCCAGGACATTGACACGGCCCCCATCCCAGGTGTCACTCAGTATTAAGGGTCCTATATCTTCTCTCCAAGCCCTTTCTGGGCCCACGCTCACTCAAGAATGTGCACACTCCCCCCAAAGCCCTCCATCAGCAGAACTTTGAGATTCCCTGCTGGCCACTCAGAGAGATACACAACTCTCCCTTGAACCCTGACCCTGAGGAAATAGTCACGACAAGGCAACCCACAAGGGCGCCTCCTCAGGGGTAGGGCCATGAAGAGTCCTCAGTCCCCTCAGGCCCAAGACAGGCGCCTCAGCCTTCCCCTGCTCCATGGCCCTCACAGACCTGCCTCAGGCGCCGTCTGGCTCCGCTCCGCCATTTTTGTTGTCCGTCAGTCTATGAGCCCACGCAAAAACCACGGGACAGTGGGGAGCGAGCGGTGGGATCCTCGGGTTGACAGAAGCTCGCTCAGGAAGACGCTGCACGACGGTTGCTAAGGAAACCGGCGGCCCCGTGCGGCCGGCTGGGAGCAGGGGGCGGGGCAGAAGAGAGCGTACAGCGGAGGCTCCGCCCCCCGCAGGAGCGCACCTCCTTCAAGCTCCCTGCCTGCAGGCTGGGGACTCCACTAGGTTTCTTCCTGAAACCAAGCCATAGTGACCTGGGAACTGAGCAAGCTCAGCTTCCAGTGTCTTGCCAAGGCTAAGTCTGCAAGGATGACACTTTATTGCCCCTGGTGCCAATCAAAGTGCCTAGGTGGGTTGACATTTCTATGGTTTCTAAGGACTTGGGACAAGTTTCTTAATTTCCCAGCACTTCTCTTAATGTGCTTGGCCTTCATGGATAAGATGAGTGATCTGTATTCAACTTAAATACATTGAGAACTAATTGTGTGCCTAGCATAATCAAAGCACACCAGAAGTCCTAAGGCCCCTGGCTCCTTGCTCCTCTGCAACTGGGACATTTGTCTCCTAATTTCCAACGGAATGGTTGTGAGTTGCTTTCTACTGCTTAAATTAAACTCTCTCATATTTCCTATTTTTTGTGTCCTGGGCCTAGCTGACTTAAAGAGTTTGAGAAAATTCCTTACGCAGAAAAGAAGAGAGACCACAAAGCTTTTTAGGTAAAATGCTGGCAACGTGCATGCAACTGTTAATCCCCTTCACTAAAATGTGGAACAAGATGGGGCACCATAAGAATCTTTTACCAAAAACTGCTTGAAAAATATCGGTAGATATGGATAAAATCTACCCATCAGAAATGTCCTTGACACTTAAAGCAGTGTAAAATTCACAACATATCCACACGACCAGCAAAGTGAATGTACACATGCTTTTCACAATCCTGATGACAGGTAAAAGCTGTGAGACTTGTGAAGATTTCCTTATGGGAGCAGTCATTTGGGACTGACAAAGGAATTTCATTATGTATAGGGAGATGAAAAGAAAAAGAATGAGAAGGATCTGGACTCTATTAACACTGTGACCTTATACCTTCATAGTCTTTAAAAAAAAAAAAAAAAAAAAAAAACCTTAAACTCATTGAGCCTCAGTTTTCTTTTTCAACAAACTGTGATAAAGGCACGACCTACCTCAGAGAGTTGCTCTGCATCACAAATGGGTGATGGATGAAATTGCATTTGCTGAATATGAATCCAGTAAAATTTTAAAAACCTAATGTGTTTAGAATAATAAATTAAACATCCCCTGATGCCTCTTGGGAGCCAGATGCTGTGCAGATGTTAGTAGTAAAGAGGGAAAGACAAGACAGGACAGATCTCTACTGCTCAAATTTTATTTTAAATAAAATTTAGAACCCAGTTATTTAGTTGTATTAGCCACATTTCAAATGCTCATTACTCATTTCATGCAGTTAGTGGCTATCGTATTAGTCAGCATATGTGCAGAACATTTTCCATCACCACAGAAGGTTCTGTTAGAAACAGTTGATAGAAAAATGTCAGGTGGGCAGGGGAGATGAAATGCCTAGAAAATTAACTAACAGCTAACTTCAGTTCTCCTGCATGTCAGATACTCTTTGGGAAGTATTTCAGGAGGAAATGTAGACTTACTTCACACTTATTGAAGTTCCCAGAGACCTCATACATTTATTTATTGTATGAAATAGCCAGGCATGGAAAGTGGTTTAGAAATGCACCCCACAAAGGGTCTCAGAAATGAGTTTCCCCACGATATCATTCAGAGTGTGGTAGTCTAGGGACTCCTGTGGTTTCTATATCCACAGACAGCACCCTCCCACTACAAAGTTACAGTGCCTCCTTTCAAATAAACATTCCATGTAGAACTCACACACTTCAGTAAACACTTATTAAAATGACACCCTCTGTGTGCTTAGCCACTTAGTTATATGCAGTATGGAATGAGAGAAATATTCAAGTTATACTCACATTTTTATATAAGCAAATTCACTTTATTAGAAAAACAACATTATGAAAGTGGAATTAATATCATTTTATATAAGATAAAGGTGAAGTGAAGAGAATTTAAGTGGCTTATGCAAATTCAGGAAGTAGTAAGCAGGTAGGCGAGTTTAATACAAGTAATGGACTGAGAAATGTTACCTCATATCATTTTCACACCTCCCCCCACCAAAAAAATAAACCATGCCTTTGAAAGCTTACGAACTAGTTGAGAAGAAAATATTAAGATATAAAAATCGCCGGGCGGTGGTGGCGCACGCCTTTAATCCCAGCACTCGGGAGGCAGAGCCAGGCGGATCTCTGTGAGTTCGAGGCCAGCCTGTACTACCAAGTGAGTTCCAGGAAAGGCGCAAAGCTACACAGAGAAACCCTGTCTCAAAAAAAAAGATATAAAAATCTAGTTTACAATTCCAGTGTGGTAAGAATTGATACACACAGTACTCAGAAACATGTAAGAGCACTAATCATCATTATCCTTATCTTTATTTTCCTCCTTTCTAGAGGAAAAAACCCATTGAGCAAAGTAAAAGGTTTATTGCTGAGACCAGAGGAATATAAAAACAATGTTTTAAAGGAAGAAAGCCTTGTTTTGATCTACAGTTTCAGGGGTTTTGTGTAGCAGAAAGTTTTCCAGTGTCCCGCCCAGCCCCACACGGTCCAGACAAATCTCTCTCACCTGTGGACCTGCAGCTGCTTATAAAATAATCACACAGAAACTTAATATTATTTATAACTGCTCCACCATTAGCTCAGGCTTATTACTGACTAGCTCTTACACTTAAATTAACCCATAATTCTTATCTATGTTTAGCCACGTGGCTTGGTTTTTTTCTTTTCTCAGTTCTGCCTTGTTATCTTGCTTCCTCTGTGTCTGGCTGGTGATTCCTGACTCAGCCTTCCTCTTCTCAGAATTTTTCTTGTCTGCTTATCCCACCTATACTTCCTGCCTGGCTACTGGCCAGTCAGCATTTTATTTATCAACCAATCAGAGCAACACACATTCACAGCATACAGAATAACCTTCCACAGCAGTTTTAACTCATAGTTGTCTGGTTCCACTGCTGTGCACCTGAGGACAGGCTGATCATCATGGTAGAAAGCAGGTGGTAGAGCAAGCCAGCTCACTTCATAGTATATAGAGAGTATATAAAAAGAGAAGGACTCATGGAGAAACATAACATTCTTACCAAGTGCTGAAAATTCACTGTGCATAGTAATAGAATTAATAAAATAATTTCTATCCTTCTGCAAGTCTTCTTACCCCAATCTCCTAAATGTTTTCATATATATACATTTGTGTATATGTGGGAATAAACATTGAATACATAGTTCATTATATATGGTTTTATTTGACTATAAAAACCTAAAGTCTACAAAGGAAAGCAAAATAACTACTTTGTAGTGGGTAGTCATTCCAGCTTTGATCTGGAAGTTCCAACCCTCATTGAGACTTCGGCAACTGTCACGCCTACAAGGCGGGGCCAAGGGAGGCGCCTGGAAACTGGAGATCTGGATGGGCGGCGGGTGCTCTCTCGGTTCCGGGACCCTGGACGGTGGAGGTGGGCCAAGCAAAGCTCCAGAGAACACCGCTGGACTGCGATACACCTTCCCAGACCCCGCGACCCACCTATCCCTTAATTTGTAAGTTACGCCATTAAATAAATCTCCTTTTAACTACGTGGAGTGGCCTTAATAATTTCACCAATACTACTTGATATTTGTCTTGCTTAGACTAGTTTATTTCACTTGAGAAAATGGTCTCAGTTACATCCATTTTCTGCTAATGTCATGATTCTATTCTTTCTTAGATCTGAACCAAATTCTGTTGTGTAGATGCACATGTTTTCTTGATCCACTAATTATCTGTTAACAATCACAGGTGGTTTCACAGTTTGGCTTTCATGAAAAGTGCTGCAATAAACAGGAATGTTCAAGTATGCCTCTGGAGTTCAGTGTTATATGCAATTGATATAGCTGATTCATCTGGTAATTCTATTTCTAGATTTTTAAGGATCCTCAATACTTGTCTCTACAGTAGCTGAACTAATTTACATTTCTTCCCACCAGTAGTATGTATGGGCTGCCTTTCCCCACATCCTCACCAGTATTTATTATTTGTTAACTTTGTGGTTGCCATTAAGACCAGGGTGATAAATAATCTGATTATTTTTAATATTCATTCTTCTGGAGGCTAAGAATATTGACATTTTCTCATGTTTATTGAACCTATCTACTTCATCTTTGGGGAAATGTTTTATAATTTCACTAGGCTATATGTCAACTGGATTAACTCAGTTTATGATATATAGCTTGTTAAGTTCTTTATATATTCTGGATATCAAAACTCTGCCAGATATATATCTAACAAAGACTATCTCCCATTCTATAGACTGTCTCCTCACTCAATTTATTTCAATTAATGTTCAGAAACTTTTTAATTCCACATTTGTCAGTTTTTGGTTTTGTTTCCTAAGCTGTGGGGACATTTTTCAGAAAGTCATTGTTCATAACTATATCTGTCTTTTCTTCAAACAGTTTTGGGAATTATATTGATTTTTGATCCATTTTCAATTTATTTCTGTACAAGGTAAGAGGTGCAGATCTAGTTTATTCTTCTATATTTGGATATCCACTTTTCCTAGCACCATATGCTGAAGGAGCTTTTTTTTTCCATTGTATGTGGTCGCAGGGATAACCTTCAGAGGTACACCTTCAGTGACGTATTTTCTTCAACTGGGCTCCATTTCCTAAATTTTCTACCATCTCCCAAAATATACCACCATCTGGGCACGGAGTTTTCAGCACACTAGCTTATGAAGAATTCCATATTCAAGCCATAGCAAGTATGATCAGCCAGGTGAAGAATAAAATGGGAATAAGAGAAAGAAAAACACTTTTAAATCCAATTTGTCATTTATATCTACTTTACTTATATTGATTTGGCCATCTAGAAATGGCCTAACTTAGCTTCTCAATTTACATCTAAAAGAAAAAACTATTCTAAGGCTGTAAAAATTTATTTGAGAAATTCTTTTCAATGCTTTAGAGTTTTATGTTTTACATTTTGATCCAATGAAATTTATGTGGATGTAAGTTAGGAAACATATATCCATCCTTTTTTCCATATGTTATTGCCCAAACAAAAGTAACTGAAAAACCAACCCATTGATTAGAGGTACCATCTTAATAATTTGCTAAATTCTAGTATTTTTGTTGACTGCTGAACTTTCTATTCCATCTCATTAACATATCTATGAACTCATGCACTGATATAAACCCATTTATTAAAGTACTCTGACATTCCCTAATGTCAGGAAAGACCTGTATCATTTGACATTAATCATTTTTCTATATTTGACTGTATCTTGACATCTTCAAGAGCACAGTAGCTTGGGAGAAATCGACCTACTCAGGTTTAGCTAATTCTTAGAGATAGCAAGGTTTTTCACAATCAATGCTGAGTTTATGGCCCCAACCACCTCCTTATCTAAGTCTAATGCACCATGGCACTATTCCCCCTAGCCTAACAGGTACCAAACAACTAGAAGCTCAACTCCTGTAGGTCATGTCCACCAGAATTATTCAAACTAGTCAGTTGCTATGATTTGAACAAAACTTAATTTCTATTTAAATAGTTTTAAGAATTAGGATCTTTAAGAGGTGAGTAGAAATGAATTAATGCCATTATTACTCGAGTAAGTTATCACAGTAGCATGTTTGCAATTCAAAAGGGTGGATTCAGCCAAGTTTCCTTTGTCCAGCCCAGGTTGATGCCAGAACTATAGATTGCTCTCCACAAACTGAAAGCAAGTCCCCATTTCTAAATACAACACCTATACAACTTTATAAAGATGAATATGTCAAGTCGGTGCCTACATAGGGCCTTCACTCCTACATTCCAGTGTCTTTGGTATAAGAATGTATTCAACACACTCTCAAAAGAGAAACATAAACACCAAACCAGCTAGCTACAAACCATTTATCTAAAATAGTATACTGCTAGTAAGATATGCTAGGCAATGGTGGAACAAAGGTTGTGGGAGTAACCAACCAATAATTGACTTGATCTAAGGCCCACTCCACAAGATGTAACCCATACACAACACTGCTTGAGTGACCATGAACCTGAGTCTAGACAGCCCAGTGACATAGGCTAAAACCAAATAATACTGGTCTAAAAGAAGAAGAAAAAAGTATGTAGTGATAAAACAATGCCTAGTAATATTCTGCTAGGGATAGTAACTTATACTCAGGGATCAGTAACTTATTCAGCCATCATCAGAGACGCTTCTTCCTGCAGCAGATGGGAACAAACATAGAAACCCACAGCCAGACATTACAAAAAAAGTAAGAGACCATGGAACACTCAGCCCTAAATGATATGTCTCCAACAAATCCCTCCCCTCAGAGCTCAGGAAACCCAGCAGAAGAGGAGGTGGAAAGTGTAAGAGCCAGAGGGGATGGAGGACACCAAGAAAACAAGGCCTGCTAAATCAACATGATCAAAGCTCAAACGAACTCACAGAGACTGAAGCAGCATGTAAAGGCCCTGCGTGGGTCTGCACTAAGTCCTCTGCATATATATAATGGCTTCTAGTTTAGTGTTTTTATGGGATTCTTGAGTGTGCAAATGAATGGATCTCTGATTGTTGCACCTTCTCTGTTAGAATGCAGAATATTAGAATATTTATACATTGCTGGTGGCTCTTACCATGTGATATAACAATCTTACAACTACATGTATACTTGCAACACTAAAGTCAAGTTGTCAATATTTTTAATGTATTAAATAAAAAATGGGAAATCCAATATAAAGATAAATACAAGAAAAGTTGGTGGCTTGTCAAAGCAAGAAGAAAACCTGAAACAGGAGCCATAGAGTATTGTATAATGCTGAACTTAGAATTCACAATTCCCCCAGAACTATTTGATAATCTGAAAGTATCCTAGCAATGTTTAATGGCATATGAAACTTGCATTTCCATTTTATGAACTGAATATTTGTGTTTCTCCAAAATTCATATGTTGAAACCTTAATTCCAATATAACAGCATTCAGAAGGGAAAACTTTGGAGGGGAATTACATCCTGAGGGTGGAACCTTAATGAATGGGCGTGTTTACAAGAAACAGGAGACAGCTACCTTGTGAAGATACAACTAGACCAGCTTTTTGCCACCTAGAAAGGGGCCCCTAACCAGAATCAGAGCTTGCTGGTAGGCTGATTATTGGTGAAATTATTAAGGCCACTCCACGTAGTTAAAAGGAGATTTATTTAATGGTGTAACTTACAAATTAAGGGATAGGTAGGTCGCGGGGTCTGGGGAAGGTGAATCGCAGTCCAGCGGTGTTCTCTGGAGCTCTGCTTGGTCCACCTCTCCAGTCCAGGGTACCGCAACAGAGAGAGCACCCGCCGATCCAGATCTCGGGTCCCCAGGCACCTCCCTTCACCCCGCCTTGTAGGCGTGACAGTTGCCCAAGTCTCAATGGGGGTTGGAACTTCCAGATCAAAGCTGGAATGGCTACCCACTACATCTCCCCCTTTTTGTCTAAATAAGAAATTTCTAACCTAATACAAGACTATATACAAAGGAATGGTTATCAAATATTGTCCAGGAATAATGAGGGATAATGACCTAGATAAGATGGAAGTACAACCAATGCAAACAATATCAAGCAAGAAACACATACTAAAATCCAGAGAAGTATAGAGCATAGGTAAATGGCATGTTACAAAGATCATTCCAAAAGGTGTTCTATCCTAAAGAACCTGAATCTAATACTTAATATGTTCTATCTACTAAGTTGTAACTATAACTGCTAGTCTTTAATCCCATCAAAGACCTGAGAAGGAATATAATGGTACCTAAGAAATGGTAGATGGATGCAAGCAACTTTCGGGAATCTTGCGAGAGTAGACCGAGACAGCTGGCAGCCTGGACAGTCACCTAAAGTTCTCTTGTAAAGTTGAGGCATCTGTCTTCAGCCCACAGGCCTAGAGAGTTCTCAGGCAGTATTATATCCTTCTGAGGTCTTTGATGTGCTTAAAGACTAGATACTTACAATTTTCCTTAGTTATAATAAAAGATAGGTTAGATATAAAACCTTAAACTCACAAATATAAGATAGATAGGATCTCTTCTTTAATATTGTAACTGCAATTCTTGCTTGATAATTGTTTTGTTATATGTAATCTTACTATGTTAAAGTTAAAACCTTCCTTTTTTAAAAAAAAAAGAAAAGGGGAAGTGCTGTGGATATTGCTATATGTAAATAAACTCTGATTGGCCAATAGCTAGACAGGAAGTATAGGCGGAACTAACAGGGAGGAGAATTGAGAAAGGAGGAAGGAAGAGAGACTGACTGGAGCCGCAGCCAGGACAAGGAAGATGTAAAGTACCGGTAAGCCATGAGCCACGTGGCAAAGTAAAGATTAATAGAAATGGGCTAAATATAAGAGTGAGAGCTAGACAATGACAGGCCTGAGCTAATAGCCAAGCAGTTTAAATAATGTAAGAGTCTGTGTGTTTATTTTATAAGTGGGCTCTGGGACTGGCGGGACTTGGTGGCGGGAGCTGGAGAGAAATTCTCCAGCTACAGCTGATCTCAAACTCCCAATTTTAAACTTAAGGTATTATATCTTGTTATGTTTAACATATCGCACATGGGAAGATCTAGTAAGCACATACCAAGTATTAAAATAAGAAATTTGAGGATGATCATGTCTGAACATGGCAGATAAAGTTAATAAGAATACTTCCTTTACTATACAATAGCTAAAAATGAAAGATAAAATACTTAAAAGTGTAAGAGTCAGCTAGACTCAAAAGGATAAAAAGTTTTCTGATGTTAGAGGGAAATGGTAGTGCAAAGGTGTCTGTCTTTGTAGTGTCCCTTTCCCAGAATTCCCTTCTTTCAGACCTCTGCCCAGTTCTCTCAGCTCATTTAGCTATTATCTCAAATGTCAGATTATTATGACTTTCTTGAGAATGTTATTGAAATTTTAATTCTTAGATAATTCAGCTTTTATTGCTATTGTTAAATAGTATCTTATGTTCTATTGTTTTTTCTACTTGTTTTGCCTGTTATTAATATTCATAAGTTAATATTTTGATTTGAAAATTTAATGAACTCTCGTGTTATCTAACAGTTTGTCAATTGTTTCAAATTTTTAAACATGTAATCAGATTCTTTGAAAAGGGAGAGTTTGAACTAAACATTCCACTGAAAGGTTCCCTGCTCAAAAAACAACCTCCTAGGGAAGTGTTTTCTCTGGTCCAGCCTCGTAGGTGAACAGAGGCCACTTGACTGTGGTAGAAGTGGGCCAGACTAATAATCAGCATGGCAGCAGAACTTGGCAGCACTGTCTACCTGGTGCTGGTTCTGTAGGCACAGAGTGGTCATGTGTCAAGCTGTAAAAGTGAAGCCCAAGTTGTTCTGTAGACTCCTGGAGGTTGGAGATACCAATACTGTGAAACACACATAAAAGAGAGATGAAGAAGTAGAGTTGAAGCTGATTCAATAAAGAGTCTATATGTTCTACAGGTGGCAGACCTTCAGGGACAGACTACCCAATGATGTTGGAACCCAGATGAGTTCAGGATGCCACATATGGAACTGCAGACTTTGATGTTTGCCCCTCCTAGATTTTAGTCTTTCTTTAGTTGGTCTTCCCTTGCTATCCTCCCATTCCTCTATTTTAGAATGCCAATGTTTACTGTGTGTCATTGTATATTTAAACTATGCCACTTCTTTTTTAAATTATAGGGGGAGTGTGTTTATGTACTTGTGAATACTGGTGCCCACGGAGGATAAAGGCATCAGATCCCCTGGATCTTATGAGTAGTGAGCCACTTAACACAGGTGCTTAAAACAGGGGCTGTGAACTAAATTTGGGTCCTTTGAAAGAACAGTATGTGCTCTTAATCTCTAAGCCATCTCTACAGCTCAAAAGTGTAGCCCAAGTTGGCCTCAAACTTGTGAAGTTCCTTATGCTTATTCAACATATACTACTGGTATTGGGGGGAGCTTTTTAACAGAGTCTCTCAGGTAAGACTATGGCTAGAGTTAGTATTGACCTAAATGAGAACCTACTACTATCATTCTGTTAAGTGAACATAGTTTTAAGCCAACCCCTAATGACATATTATTATGTATGGAGATCAAGGCATCTCTCAACCCTCATCACAGAAGCTTCTGTTTGCAGTAGATGATGAACAACACAGAGACCAAGGTGTACAGGATAAAACCCTGGAGAATGTTCGGTCCTAAATGGAATGTATATACTGCACCCCATCCTCCCAATGTCCAGGGGTCATTGCAGAAGAAGGGGAACAAAGAGTGTAAGAGACAGAGGCAGTAAATGACGACAAGGAAACAGTGTCTTTTGAACACAGCAGGGACACATGAATTCACAGCAGTTGTGATTCCATGCAAAAGACCTGAGCAAACCTAAACCAGATAAAAATCCAGCATGGAGAAGGGGTGAGGTGCAAAGTTCCATCCCTAGCAGAGAAAATACTGGCAATTCTTGGCTGTTGGTAGAGGAAAGGTTAGTTTTCTCTAAAAGCGTAGCCTCTGATAAGTTGACCCACTCCACTAGAAGGCCAGTTATCCAAGAATATTCAGGTAGTACAATTGACCTTGATGGGAAAACAAACAAAATAAAAAGGACACAAAGTTGCATGGGAAGGAAAGGGAGGTGAATCTGAGAAGAGTTAGGGGTGGGAGGGTAAAATGATCAAAACTCATTGTATGAAATTCTCAAATTTAAAAAAAAATACGTATTGTTATTGAGTCTTAGAGATGTGAGGCTTTTGAATAGTGGTAGAACTAGTCAAGACTATGGAGCATTTTGAAGTTGTAGTGAATTCACTTTACTTTATAAGATGATGTGAGAACTAATCTTTATTGTCTTCTTGTTGGGCACTGCTAGAAGGTAGGAGATCTTCTCATCATGGATATCTCCTTCCAGCTAGTGATTCAGATATTAGGGGTCTAAAGAAAAATTTATGTTGACTGCCTGCCTGCCTGCATGCCTGCATGCCTGCATGCCTAACTGTGTGTCTGCGTGCCTTTGCTGCTTGCTGGTAAGTCTGTTTAGTGCTGCTAATATTAATGTTCCTGTTTCCATCCTTTACTGACATCAGGCTCCAGCTTCTTCAGCCTTCCACTATGGACTGAAAACCAAAAACTCCTCAGGAATTATCTAGATTTAAGCCGCTGATTAGGACTTCTGAGGCATCAAGCTTCATGGATTGAGCAACTACCAGGTTCTCTTCCTGTCCAGTATGCCATTGTTGGGCTGCTGGAACTCTCAGTTGCTCAAGTCAATTTAAAAAATATTATTTTATAATATAAAAAACACTCAACAGCACAATACTAATTGTCTTTCCCCTTTCTGTCTTTGGGCAGATTTCTCATTCCCGTGTTACTGCTTTTCCCAGGGCCTCTAGTATTGAATTAAATTTTTAAAAACTAGTATTGTTAAAATGTCAATAGTACACACATTCAAAACAACCTATTCCTAGTAAAATACCAATGATATTCTTCACAGAACTAGGAAAAATATAAAATTCAACATAGCATGATGGCTCCTGCCTGTAATCCAATCACCTGAGAGGCTAAGGAAAGCAGATCACAAGTTTGAGTCCAACACAGTCTTAATAGAGAGGCCTGTAGTGGGTTCCAGCTTTGACCTGGAAGTACTACCCCATTGAGGCTTCGGTAAATGTCATACCTACAAGGCGGGGACGAGACAGGAGCCCTTAAGACCTGAGATCTGGATGTGCTGGATCTCTCGGTTCCTGGATCCTGGACGCTGGAGGTAGACCAAGCAGAATTTTCCAGAGAACACCACTGGATTGTGCTATACCTTTCCTGGACCCTGTAACCTATCCCTTTACTTGTAAGTTACCCCACAAAATAAACCTCCCTTTTAACTACGTGGAGTTGCCTTAATACTACAACCAATAGAGGCCTCTAAAATAAAGTCCAGATGAAAACACAAAAGACATTAAATATCAAATCTTGAGCAAAAGGAAGAGAGTTTGGCATATCACAATATCTGGTCTGAAGATGTACTACAAAGCCATAATAACCCAAAAAGCATGATACGACCATAAAAACAGACTCAGACATGGAACAAAATAATGATTTGTGATGGCTAACCTTGACTGTCAACTTGACAGGATCTAGATTCAACTAAGACACAAACCCCTAGATAAACATGGAAAGGATTATCTAGATTGTATTGTCCTCTGGGCTTACGTATGAGATTATCTATGTTAGGTTAACTTAGTGGGAAGACGCACTTTAACCATGGGTAGTAGCATTCTTAAAATTTATCTCTAGCTAATTCAAGGCTCTGGTGGTGCTCAAAACCTTGAGGATCAGGCTATAGGCATCTTGTTACTACAGTTTACATAACTTCTAACTTATGGTTACTTCATTGTGCATGATGGCTACTAATATGAATGAGTTCTTTTCAACTAGAACCAGAAAGACTGTATTTTTTTATTATGTCTTTCATATGCATTGCAAGCACTCTACCACTAATTTATGTCCCCAATCCATGAAGAAATATCTTTTAAGAAGGCAGGACATAGGTAGAAAATATAATTCTTCCTACATCTCACCAGAATTTGTTCACACAAGATGTAGCATAAGAAGAGATGAGTAGTAAGTCTATCTGGGACATCTGTGTGTTCAAAGATTGGCTACATAGTTGGTGTGGCCCAGTGCAAAATTAAGATGTAAGTTCCTGTGCTAATTGGCACTCTCACTGTGCTAAAGTACCTGAAGTAGTCAACTTAAAAAAAGTTACTAGCAAGAGGGCTCAAGATCATGATAAGGAAAACCCACAGCTGACCCAAGCTAGTGGGAGCTCATGGACTCTGGACTGACAGCTAGTGAGCCTGCATGGGACCGAACTAGGTCCTCTGAATGTAGGCGACAGTTATGTGGTTTGATCTCTTTGTGGGGGTCCTGGCAGAGAGACCAGGACTTATCCCTGGTACTTGAACTAGCTTTTTAGAGTCCATTCCCTATGGTGGGATGCCTTACACAGCCTTGATCTGGGGGAAGGGGCTTGGTCATGCCCTAACTTTGTATGCCAGCCTGTGTTGACTACCCAAGGGAGGCCTTACCCACTATGAAGAGTGGATGGGAGTGGGGGTGAGGGAAGTAGGGGGAGGAGGAGAAGGGCAGGGAAGGGGAACTGTGGTTGGTATGTAAAATGAAAAAGAATTTTTAAATAAAATAAAATGTAAAAGAAGAAGAAGGAGAAGGAGGAAGAGGAGGAGAAGGAGAAAGAGAAGGAGGAGGAGAAGGAGAAGGAGGAGGAGGAGGAGGAGGAGGAGGAGGAGGAGGAGGAGGAAGAGGAGGAGGAGGAGGAGGAGGAGGAGGAGGAGGAGGAGGAGGAGGAGGAGGAGAAGAAGAAGAAGAAGAAGAAGAAGAAGAAGAAGAAGAAGAAGAAGAAGAAGAAGAAGAAGAAGAAGAAGAAGAAGTTGGCTCAGGGACTCAGTTGTTTGGTCCTGTTACCTTTGGGCTTGTGGCAACACAGTAATCATGAGAGGAGCTGGTAGAAAGGAGGTACCTCATGGCAGACAGGAAGCAAAGACAGAAAAAAGTTAGATCCCAATATCCCCAAAAATCCCCAAAAGCATTTCCCCAATCACTTAAATTCTTTTATTAGACCCTACCTCCTAAAACTTCCACCACCTTCCAATACTGTGGGCTAGAGATAGTCTTCAAAATGTAGGCCCTTGGGAGACATTCAAGATCCCAACTATAGCAAGTTCCTAGTTCAAAACTTATTAGGAATTGTAAGGTAGCAATAGCTGAGACTAAGTTGTGGTCCTGTGTCTTATGTGTCTTTTGACTAGCTAAGTTCTCTAAAACTCAGGATCCTCCATTTAATGAAGAGGAGAACAGTTAGGGGTGGCAGGAAATCTGACTAATCACTTGATTTAATTACTTTTGTGTTTCCTTCTCTATCTTGTTTGTTAGCATTTAATCTGTTCCTCTCTTACAGTTCTTCAGCTAAAAATTGTAGCAATTGTGTTTTTGAAAAAGACTTTTTTTATTTACTTCAATGTACTTATGATATGTTATCATCATCATCATCATCATTACCATTACCATTTTATATATGAGAAGTCTGGGCACAAAGCATTTGGTAATATGAGCAAGATCCAAAAGCTACTGATTGATTGAGTTAATATGTGTGAACCCAGCTTACCATTCCTGTGCTCGATGTCCTTGGAGTGCATAACCATTCTACCTTGTGTGTATGTTTCATTGAACTTACTGAGTTATGAATTATTTTGCTTTGTCCAATAGTGGTAATATATAAAACTAATGTTAAATATAACTAGATTCTAGTGTTTGAGTATCTTCAGCTAATAAAACCATAAAGAAATACATAGATAAAATTACTATAAAATAAAGCAGAATGGAGCCACAAAATAGGACATGGCAATACAAAGAAGTTTTAGGGGTTCTAGGACAGTTCTGTTGACCTGGGGGACTATGATAATGTTTGCCACCATGAAAGTATGCTTTTGTGCATGAATTTTACTCTACAAGAAAATCTCCCAAGAAATGAATTCTTTTAGTTCATAAATATAACCTCATTCTAATCATTTAAATTAGATAAACATAACCTCATTCTAATAATTTGTTCATGTTTATATCAGTCTTAAAACAGTTTATCACTTACTATAATAATAATTGGTGTCAATTGATAATGCTGGGTATGCTGGGTGGTGGTGGCACATGCCTTTAATCCCAGCACTCAGGAGGCAGAGGCAGGTTGATCTCTGTGAGTTCGAGGCTAGCCTGGACTACAGAGTAAGGATAGGCTCCAAAACTACACAGAGAAACCCTGTCTCGAAAAAAAATGATAATGCTGGGTATAAGCCAAGAACCTTACACATATTCTCTTATTTCTTGCTCACAAGGATTCCATGGGATTCATTTTATCCCTATTTACTAACAGGAAATTGGGACTGTAAGAAGAAACAAGTTAACAAAGCTGCCTAAAGTGACATAGAAAGTAAATTGTAGAACTTAAATTTTGAAAACAGACTTGATTCCAATGATCATGTACTTTATTGGTACAAATCCCATTGCTGTCCCACATCCAATTCTCAGACAGCATCTATAACACATGAGCCCACCTTGTTAGATGGAGTGCTGCATCAGGGACAGTGGATTTGGGTGGTATCTGTAGATGAGTCTGACTTGACATAGGTTTAAGGACTCATGTCTGAAAGAGGAGACATTGTAGAAATTTAGACTGAAAAATTTGTCCACTTACTTGATCCTCCCTTTCATTCATGGTAACCCATGCCATGAAAAAGAATTTAATAGGCATTGACATTACTTTCTCACAGTAGGATAGAGGAGGGACCATTGGCAACTAGACGGGTATACATGAAATACAAGCCAGGGTCAGGAGGTGTACCAATGTGTTCTTAGCACAGTAATGCCAGGAGCGACTGTTCTGAAAGGAATGGGGATCATTTCATGATGATGTAACAAATACAACATGATGCTATAACAGTCCTTAGTCTATCTTAATTATCTATAAAGAATATGAATGCCTAACTCACACTCTTGGTGAGATGTGAGTATAGCTTGGAAGAAGCAGTGAAGAAATCAAAGGACCATCCTTCTGAGTAGGCAATGGTTAAGAAAACAAGGCACTGAGGTAAAGCTGACTCAAACCAGACATATACCAAGGATCGAAGAAGAATGCCTTTCAGAGATGCAGACTAAAGTTTATACCCAGAAAATGAATGCATGAGATAGGGATTTGTAAGGTAATAAGACTAAAGAGGCAACTGAGAAGGAAAAGAGGTCCCAAGGATTGGAATTCCCACACTTGTGCACACACTCACATGCACCATTCATATAGAGGCCAAAAGTACTCTGGTGTCTATCCTTGATGGCTCTCTAGCTTTATTTTTTGAGGTGAGGTCTGTCACTAAATTCATTGCTCATAGATTCATCTGGCCAATGGGCTTCAGGGATCTATCTGTCTTCACATCCCCTCCAACAGTGCTCAACTACAATCACAAGCCACGAGGATCTACCTGCCTTCACAGCCCCTCCAACAGTGCTCAGTTACAATCACAAGCCACTGTCCTGGCTTTTTACTTGGATTGAGGGATATGAACTCAGGTCTTGATGCATTTGTGGCAAGATGACTTATTAACTGATTCATCTCCCCAGCCCATATAACCTTATTTTTAAAAGGTGATATAATATATATTGTTTTGTCTTAATAACTTATGCTAATTGATGGAAATTATCTCAGATTATAAAATATTCTTTGAAAACATCATTCCAGTTGGTGTCTGTCTTACAGATGCATCATAACTGAGCTATTCCCTTCTTATATATGAAGGCTGTCTCCTATTCTTTTCTGTTATAATAATGAAGTCAACATCCTTAGATATACACCTTTCATCATCATTTCTCCTCACTTCCTCAGTTTGGAGTTCTATATACAAGATCTCCAGGTCAGGAAGGTGATTTCTGTTGTCCAAGGCTCTTGAAACATATTGGCAAACTGTTTTCCAAAAGACTAGCATCTCTTTTTGCTCCCACTGACAGAGTGCAAGTACCTGTCACATGATACTCTTGTCAACATTCTAACTGTGATGTTTAAAGAAAAAAATATTTTACCCAATTAACCAGGTCACGTGAACTGATAGACCTTAGCCATCTGCCGAGAAGTAATTTGAGAAGTTTGATTTAAACACACAAAATGTGATTGTACTAGTCACAGATGGGACGCCTGCAGAAAATGGGGGAAATTGTTTTTAACACATTATTTCCATTGGGAGACAAGACTGCCAGCTCCAAGCCTTACGGAAGAGTTTATGGTGTGGGCTGGATCGCTGGGTTCTCTCTAGCTTAATGGATAAACAAATAAAAATCTTTAATTTTCTTCTCTTGCCCTTGACTTATACTTTATGGAATATTTAGTAAAGGGTGAAAGATTAATTTGGTCTAAGAAGAATCCATAGGATTTTAGGGAATACTTACAAGAGAATAAACACAGTTTATTCTGATGAAATAGATGTTTTAATTACTTAAACACTGAATCAGTAAAATATGAGAGTTAGAGTTAGAGGGCTCTGAGAGCCCCATTTTGTCATGTTCCCCAGTATCACTAATTTAGGCTTCGTTATGTAACAAAATAGCAATAAAACTAATAGATAAAACATGGCTATTGCTGACTTCTTCAAGAAAATGAAAACACTCGTATTTTAAAAAAGTCCTAGAACTTCACTTTCAGTGCACAAAAGATATACAGAACATTAGAGTTATAGTTACATGGAAGGAGTACAAGAGCAGCTTTAGAAGACTTTCACAGAAGCCAATGAATTTGCATTGCTAAATGATTGTTGAAGTACAAATAGAGTGTACCCAAAGATATAAGTGACTGGAAATTTTACAAGATGAATGATATGAAAGTTAACTCGTCAGGTATAGTCACAGTATCCCTCTAATCTTATATATGAGAGCATAAATACTACCTAGAAAGTTATAGATACACAATGAAAGGAATAGACATACTTTTGTCATAAAGATATTCAAAGAGGAATCTTACAATCACAATCAATATTATTAAATCTGGAATTAAACTCTAGATGGTCTCTGGTTTTATGCATAGCAGTTGTCAAATATAATTACAACCTGATAAAAAGTAGTATCTGCACAAAAAATAGATTGAATACTAGTTTTTAAAAACTTGCTTTCTTCCAAATAGATGTAATTATTTTTACAAACATTCATATTAGATATTAATTACATGCTTTTAAATAGAAAGGAAGTAAATAGAAATGTTTTTAAATAGAAAGTACATTTATTTTCCATAAATGTACTAAAAAATGTGATATGTAGGTAACATAGTATAGGCACTGGTTCTGGAGATCAATATGCCTAAGTATAAGTCTTGACTCCATCAGCCCAAGTAGTTCTCTTCTTGACCTTCACAAGCCTACATGAGCTGTGTGGACCCCATTTTTCTGATCTCATCTCCTCCTACCTTTCTTCTCATTCATCTTGCCTGATTGGAATCCTTGCCTTCCTGAGACATAAACACTTCACACTATTTTCCCTTTACAGCCTTTCTCACTCCCCTCTGCTTGAACTGTTCTGTGAGTGCCATACAACCTGATTTCTTGTTTTATCCCAGGCCTCTTTGCAAATGCCACTCCTCATAGAAAACTTTCCTGACCACTCAGTAAAGATATCATCCACCTGCAGTCACTTAAAAGTCATGTATTACTTTGCTCTTCCTTCTTCATTCATTAAAGTCATAAGTTCTTTTATTTATCTACCTGCCAATTGTCTGTCTTTTCAAGTGGAAGAATGATGAGAGCAGTAACCTTTTCTAGTTTCTGCTCTGTTGTGTCTTCAACAGTTATTTAAAACTTCTGGCACATAGAAGATACTTCACAAATTTTCCAAATGACCAATTGAAGAGGTAAATGTATGGCATGTAGCTCTATGAACAGATACCTGGGGAGGACAGAGGAAAGAGTATCTAACTAAGCATACAGCTGAAATAGAGTGTGACCAGAAGAGGTTTCTTATAAGAATGTGAACAGAGATCTGAAGGGCAAGTAGGAATGATAAGAAGGTACCTCAACCAAATAAATGGCAAGAGATATGAGGAGCAGAGGGTAACAGAAAATATAGCTCAGTTCTCAAAGACCCAGTGATCTGGAATGACAGCAGTAAGGTGAACATGGCTGCCTGTAAGTGGGGTCATTGAGTAACAGTCTTAGAAATCCTATAAACAGTGTGAGTCTAAAGATGACAAAAAAAATATTCTCCAAAGATAATCAAAAGCATCTACTCGCCGGGCGGTGGTGGCGCACGCCTTTAATCCCCAGCACTCGGGAGGCAGAGCCAGGCGGATCTCTGTGAGTTCGAGGCCAGCCTGGACTACCAAGTGAGTTCCAGGAAAGGCGCAAAGCTACACAGAGAAACCCTGTCTCGAAAAAACCAAAAAAAAATTTAAAAAAAATGCCGGGCGGTGGTGGCGCACGCCTTTAATCCCAGCACTCGGGAGGCAGAGCCAGGCGGATCTCTGTGAGTTCGAGGCCAGCCTGGACTACCAAGTGAGTTCCAGGAAAGGCGCAAGGCTACACAGAGAAACCCTGTCTCGAAAAACCAAAAAAAAAAAAAGCATCTACTCTTTCTGTCTAGAATTCCCATGAATTAGTGGAAGTTAAAAACTTTTAAGGAGAAAGACTTCATCTTCAAAATTCTTTATTTATGGTTTGCCTACTCTCCTCTCATATCAACCCTCAACACAAGATCTGAAAGATCAAGACAACTACCTGCTAGCATATCTAGCAATATCTACATGTTATAATCTAACTTTATAATATAAGCTATATAACACAAAACTACACCATATAAGCCAACTTCTCTAATGAAATGAGACATAGCTTCTGTCTGGGTAAGCAGCTCTCAGAGTAACTTTGGGTAGTTATAATCTAGTAAATGGTATTGTCACTGCATGTTTATTATCAAATGTTTTTAAGTTATCAGTGTCTCCCTCAATTGTTGACTATAAATGTCATTAGAATAATTGCTAAAATCCACAATTTCTCACATTGCTATACCTCCCATTTTAAAAATCATATATTCTCTGTATTTGGAAGAAAAAGACAGTATTGCTAATTTGCAACAGGTAAAATGGGCTAACCAACAAAAACTATATGCATACTCTAAGGAGTCTATAATCCCCAAACAAGAGTGGGGCATGCTTTGGGACATAGCAGAACAAAACCCACACAATGCAAGCAGATGGAGAAGCATATGGTCACCACAGCTGGAACACTTTGTAAATGATCCCTAACCACCACTGGGCTTTGAACACTTTCCCAAAGTATAGAAAATCATACATTATCAGCAAATTCTTACCAAGTGAGATGTTTACGGTTCTTGAGTAAACTTCTGAAGTCATATTCCTAAAGTGTGCAGACTAGAAAAACAGTATTTTCTGATGAGCAATATGATGCTGCCCCATGTACAGAACCTTCTACCCTCAATGGTGACATGCTCTGGATCCTCTTTTTAGGAGGTAATTATTATCTGTTGTCTTTTTCTGATAAGATGCTACAAGCTAATGCTTCAAAAAGGTCATCACTACTTGGGGAGATCAA
Source organism: Peromyscus californicus insignis (assembly GCF_007827085.1). Classification (NCBI taxonomy): domain Eukaryota; kingdom Metazoa; phylum Chordata; class Mammalia; order Rodentia; family Cricetidae; genus Peromyscus; species Peromyscus californicus. Next base: position 41,122,845 of record NW_026294573.1, read on the forward strand.
TTGTTTTAGGGAGAGGATTTAGGAATTATTCACATGGTTTATGAAGAAAGTCATCAAAATCTGATGTTGCTATTACTTATTTTATTGCTGATGTTTAGAAGCAACAAATATATGTGTAAAGGAGATATGACAAAAAGTTCATTAGAACCAGAGCCATCTTGTGTAACTGTTTGTGGAGGCAAGTTTCACATAAGCAAGTTACTTCACTCTCCTAAGCTCCATTTATTATAAGTATAAAACAGGAATGAAGAATTATATCTACTTCACTTAACTATTTAGAAATTTTAATGAGATAATACATATTAAGGCATTTCTTAAACCAGGAAACAGTGTATAAACATTAGAACTTATTATGCAACATTGATTGATTCTGTGTTCCCCCCAATTCCTTTGGAAGCACTTCAAATAATCCTACAAATACTATTATTTGTTATTGTCATTTAAAAACAAAATTAACCAGATATGCAGACAAAATAGAAAAGATACTACAGAGATGTCCCTTACTTCATACTCAGCCTTCCCTATTATTAATACCTAATACTAGCATTTGTGGCAGTTAATGAATACTAATGATTATGAACTAAAGTCCAGAAAGCCTTACTTTGCTTAATCTCTATTTTCTTTCTTAATACCATATTACATTTAGTTAACGTTTGTTAATAACATTCTCTCTCTCTCTCTCTCTCTCTCTCTCTCTCTCTCTCTCTCTCTCTCTCTCTCTGTGTGTGTGTGTGTGTGTGTGTGTGTGTGTGTGTGTGTGTGTGTGTGTGTGTAGCATTTTCAAGCATTCTGTAGGATGCTCAAGCATGTGGTAAGATGTTTCTTCATTACATGCCACCTGGGCTTCTTCTCATGATTATATTGGTGATATATGCTAAGTGTCATTTCTTTTTTTTTAATTTATTTTAATTTATTTTGCAATACAATTCAGTTCTACATATCAGCCACGGATTCCCTTGTTCTCCCCCCTCCCGTCCCCCTCACCTTCCCCCCAACTCCCCCCCATTCCCATCTCCTCCAGGGCAAAGCCTTCCCCACAGATTGAGGTCAACCTGGTAGACTCAGTCCAGGTAGGTCTAGTCCCCTCCTCCCAGGCCGAGCCAAACAATCCTGCATAGGCCCCAGGTTTCAAACAGCCAACTCATGCAATGAGCACAAGATCTGGTCCCACTGCCTGGATGCCTCCCAAACAGATCAAGCCAATCAACTGTCTCACCCATTCGGAGGGCCTGATCCAGTGGGGACCCCTCAGCCTTTGGTTCATAGTTCATGTGTTTCCATTCATTTGGCTATTTGTCCCTGTGCTTTATCCAACCTTGGTCTCAACAATTCTCGCTCATATAAACCCTCCTCATTCTCGCTAATTGGACTCCCAGAGATCCACCCGGGGCCTAGTCATGGATCTCTGCATCCAGATCCCTCAGTAGTTGGATGAGGTTTCTAGCACAACAATTAGGGTGTTTGGCCATCCCATCACCAGAGTAGGTCAGTTCGGGCTGTCTCTCGACCATTGCCAGCAGTCTGTTGTGTGGGTATCTTTGTGGATTTCTGTGGGCCTCTCTAGCACTTTGCTTCTTCCTATTCTCATGTGGTCTTCATTTACCATGGTCTCCTATTCCTTGTTCTCCCTCTCTGTTGTTGATCCAGCTGGGATCTCCCGCTCCCCCAAGCTCTCTTTCCCTCAACCCTCGCCTTTCATTACCCCCACTCATGTCCAGGCTGTTCATGTAGATCTCATTCCATTTCTCTGTCATTGGGCGATCCCTGTGTCTTTCTTGGGGTCCTGTTTTCCAGGTAGCCTCCCTGGTGATGTGAGTAGCAGACAAGTCATCCTTGTTTCATATCTAGTATCCTGCTATGAGTGAGTACATACCATGTTTGTCTTTCTGAGTCTGGGTTACCTCACTCAGGATGATTTTTTCTAGATCCATCCATTTGTCTGCAAACCTCATGATGCCATTGTTTTTCTCTGCTGAGTAGTATTCCATTGTGTATATGTACCACATTTTGTTTATCCATTCTTCAGTTGAAGGGCATCTGGGTTGTTTCCATGTTCTGGCTATTACAAACAATGCTGATATGAACATAGCTGAACAAGTGCTCTTATGGTGTGGTTGAGCATTTCTTGGGTATATGCCCAAGAGTGGTATAGCTGGATCTTGGGGGAGATTGATTCCCAATTTTCTAAGAAAGCGCCATATTGATTTCCAAAGTGGTTGTACAAGCTTGCATTCCCACCAGCAGTGGAGGAGAGTTCCCCTACCTCCACATCCTCTCCAGCATAAGGTGTCTTCAGTGTTTTTGATCTTAGCCATTCTGACAGGCGTAAGGTGGTATCTCAGAGTTGTTTTGATTTGCATTTCCCTGATGATTAGGGATGTTGAGCAATTCCTTAAATGTCTTTCGGCCATTTGAGTTTCCTCTGTTGAGAATTCTCTGTTTAGTTCTATAGCCCATTACTTAATTGGACTGTTGGGCATTTTGATGTCTAATTTCTTGAATTCCTTATATATTCTGGATATCAGTCCTCTGTCAGATGTGGGGTTGGTGAAGATCTTTTCCCATTCTGTAGGCTGTCGCTTTGCCTTGTTGACCGTATCCTTTGCTCTACAAAAGCTTCTCAGTTTCAAGAGGTCCCATTGATTGATTGTTTCTCTCAGAGTCTGTGCTACTGGTGTTCTGTTTAGGAAGTAGTCTCCTATGCCAATGCGTTCAAGACTACTTCCTACTTTCTCTTCTAGCAGGTTCAGAGTAGCTGGATTTATGTTGAGGTCCTTGATCCACTTGGACTTAAGTTTTGTGCACGGTGATAGATATGGATCTATTTGCAGCCTTCTACATGTTGATATCCAGTTTTGCCAGCACCATTTGTTGAAGATGCTTTCTTTTTTCCATTGTGCACTTTTGGCTTCTTTGTCAAAAATTATATGTTCATAGGTGTGCGGATTAATGTCAGGGTCTTCAATTCGATTCCATTGGTCCACATGTCGGTGCTAAGTGTCATTTCTATCACAACCTAACAACATGATCTATGGTTGTTAATATGACATTAATCACCTGTCTAAGGTATATTTGTCCAGTTTCTCTACTGCACAGTTACATTTCCCCCATTTTTTTTCTTTTTTTTTTTTTTTTTTTTTTTTTTTTTGGTTTTTCGAGACAGGGTTTCTCTGTGTAGCTTTGCGCCTGTCCTGGAACTCACTTGGTAGCCCAGGCTGGCCTCGAACTCACAGAGATCCGCCTGGCTCTGCCTCCCGAGTGCTGGGATTAAAGGTGTGCGCTACCACCGCCCGGCCCATTTCCCCCATTTTTAAGTTATACATCAAGCCAGTCACTAGTTGGAGCTCATATTTAAGGAGTGGAGAATTATGCTCCCCTCTTTAGCTTTGTTTATACCAGAGGCCAGAATTTGGCCACTTGCAGTATAGAATGTTGAGGCTAAAAGGTATTTCTAAAGAACTAGTGGAAGCTAACTCCTCCTTTTTGGAAGAAAAACTATAGTCAGAGTAGTTTTCTATTTATTGCCTTGAAAGCCAGTTAACTCCTCTTTTGCTTTCAAGATAATTTTACCTTAAAGAAAAATGTTTGCTTTGTTCAGTTCACCATTGAATGCTTGCAGGGGCCTGTTTCACACGGCCCTGTTTTTTCCTTCCTTCTACTTTCTTATCGGCACCTTTTACAAAGGATAACCCATGCATTCATTTCTTCTTTTAGAATTCTCTACCATGCTATTTCGATTATGTTGGCTGTATAATTTTCTGAGATAAAAATTAGAATCCAAAGCTTCTCTCTGAGGGAATATTACCTTTGAAGTTCAGGGAAATATCAGAATCAAAGAGAAATCTACAATTTACTTCCTTACAACAAATTCTAGGGAGATAAAACTAACAAGATACAAAAGAAAAAAATCTGTTTCGAACTGATAATAAAGATGCTGTAATGAGGAGAAAAAAAAGAAAACATGAAGTTATGAAAAAAGTTATTTGGTTTACAATTGTATTTCCCTAATCCTCAGCAATGTGGAGCAGCAAACATATTTAAATCTTTCTGTATCAAACATATGATTCGACCTTTCCTGCCAACTTCCAGCCAAAGGCAACTAGTTGCAGGGACAGGAAGAAAACAGAGTAAAACTTATACAGTGAAATCCCAACACAAGGATTTAAACAGATTAAGCTGAGCCTATACTATTTTGTTTTAAATAAAGCTATATGCAGGTAGGCAACATTTTAAAATGATATTCATGTCAATAGACTTCTCTACAAAAAAAAAAAATTCACACATTGTGCTGAGGACATAACCCAGTGGTAGAGGATCTGTTTAGCGTGTACAAGGACCTGAGTTTGATCCCCATCGTTGGAAAAATAATTCAGCTATTCAGGAGAAAAGTTTTTATTTGGCTAACAAATTATTAAGACAACTTGATCTTTCAACAATGCAATAACAGCAAAGATTAAATGTTTCCTTAGCAACAGACAATGAAGTGTAAAGGGCAGAATATTACCTTTGGAACAAGAAAGAGTTGGATTAAAATTATGAACTTAGTAGGTACTAGCTATAACACTTTGTGTAAATTATTTAGTCTCTCTAAATATCAGTATCATTGTATGTAAAACTAGACTGACTAGTACCTAACTTGTATGTCAGAGATAAGGCAAATTATAAGCAGGGCAAAGAGTCTCATTAAACATATAGGGATGGAGGGAGAGAGGGAGGGAAGGAGGGAGGGAGGGAGGGAGGGAGGGAGGGAAGGAGGGAGGGAGGGAGGGAGGGAGGGAGGGAGAGAACAAGAGGCATTCCTGTCTTCATGTAATTTATAATCCAGTGGAAGAAATTAATCAAGAGATAACCAAAGTAAGATAAGATTATCAAAATAATGAATTGTATAAAGGGACTTAGAAAAGTATAGGTGTTCCTAAGAAAATGATGATTAAACTGAAAAGAAAGTTAGACATTTACCAAACCAAACCCTGAAGAAAGAACTCAAGAAAAAGGAAAAAGTACATGCAAAGTCCTATGGTGGGGGAGAAGATACTGTTTCCAGAGAACTCAAGGGGTATGCAGACAAAGACAGTGAGGAGGGACAGGAGGCAAGAATCAAACACGAAGATCATAAGGACTTTGAGCTTCAACCTAAGAATAACAAGAAAAAAAGAGTTGAAAGGCTAGTACAAGAATACATTGTAGGGACAGAAGAGGATGCTGAAAGGCAACTAGTTAAGCAGATGAAGAAGTCACCAGAAGAGTAAATGTGGCACAGAAGTCTTCTCTCTAAATTTTGTATATCTTAACCCTCACATACTACAATAAAATACTAAAAGCCTGAAATGAGTAAATAGAGAGAGTAGGTGATTTGGTATAATCTATTTAGTAAGGTAATTTCCCCATTATCAAGCATTTAGTTTTTATTCCCATCAACAAATTATAGAAAATGTGAGTGTTAAGGTTGGAAGCCTTCTTAAGCAACTGAAAAACTAACTGCATGTAGGAAGACATGCAGATTGGTGGAAAGGAACCAGATGGGAAGTTGAGTGCCCAAGTGCTAGTCCCATCCCCTACACCAGAAATGTTCACCTGTATAATGACCGGGTTTACCTAACTAATCCTCAGCTAGTTCCCATTCAGCTCAAATATTTCACTGTAGAAAACACATCTATGAACTATACAGGCAACAGAATGCAGTGTTTTGTAGCGCAGATTCTGAAGCCATAATAATAACCTTAAACACTTAATAAGTGCTTGCTATGTGCAGGCATTATTTTAAGCATTGTATACAAACTGCCTTAATCTTCCCAACAAATCTTTTAGGTAGTAACTATTATTATTATCACAGCTTCCTATTATAGCAGAGAAAACATAAACACAGAGACATTAAGAAATCTGTTCAAGAGTTTACAGTCATTAAGAGGCGGGGCAAGACTTGAACATGGCTGTCTAGCTCAGCTATGCATGTCATCTTAGGATGCCTGCATTCAAACACTGGCTTTGTTGCTACTGGGGGAGAAGCTTTCTGTGTCTCAGTTTTCTTACCGATAAAATGGGGATGACAATATTTCTTATCTGAAAGAGGTGGGTTTTCTGTGAATTTTTTAGTATCTTTTTTGTTTCCATGTGAATTTTAAAATGTCTTTTTCTACTCCTGCAAAGAATGTCACTGGGATTTTCATGACAATTACATTGGAACTGTAGTTATCTTTGAGTATTGTTGTTCTTTTTATAATGTTACTTCTGCCAACTCATGAGCATGAGGGGTCTTTCCAAAGTCTAGCATCTTCTTCTATTTCTTTCTTTGATGTCTTATTTTCATGATACAGGTCTTTCATCTCCTTTGTTAGGCTATTCTCTATCTATCTATCTATCTATCTATCTATCTATCTCAATCTCTCTGCGTGCATGCGTGTGAGTGGGTGCGTGTAGGTGTGTGTGTGTGTGTGTGTGTGTGTGTGTGTGTGTGTGTGTGTGTGTGTATGCTATTGTGAATGATTTTTTTTTCTTCTTTCTGGAGAAGTTCATTATTGGCACATAGAGGAGCTACTGATTTTGCATGTTGATATTGGGACCTGCTACTTTGCTGGAAAGTATTTATTAGATTTAAGTATTTCTAGTGGAGTCTCCAGGGTCTCTTAAGAGTATGGGACCATGTTATAAGCAAACAAAAATATTATGACTTTTCCTTTCCTATTTGTATTGATTTTATTTCTTTGCCTTATCTTATTATTCAAGCTAGACATCAAGAATTATATTGAATAAAGTGAAGAAAGTGGATACCCTTGTCTTGGTCCAGATTTTACAAGAAATGCTCTCTGGTTTTTTGCTGTTACTATATTGGTTATAGGCTTGCCATACATTGCCATTACTATATTGATGTATATTCTCTTCCTATTCCTGGTTTCTTCAGAGCTTTTATCATGAACACATATTGAACTTTGTTGAAGGTCTTTTCTGCATTGACTTGAGTTGATCGTGTGAGTTATATCCTTAAAATTGCAAATGTGTTATCTTACATTTATTGATTTGAATGTTAATTCAAGTTCTAATTTTATTTCCATTGCTGTGATAAAATATTTTAACAAAAAATAAAAATAAGGGAGGGAAAGGTTTGTTCGGCTTACAATTCCAAGTCCATCATTTTGGGGAATTCTAGGCAGGAATTCAAGAAGTTAGTTACATCACATCCATAGTCAAGAGAGTAAAGAAATTAATGCACCCATGCTGTGTGTTTTCCTAGTACTCATTATGCCTTTCTTCTCTTACACGGTCCAGGGACCAAAACCAGGTAATGGTGCTGCCCACAATAGTCTTGGTCTTCCTGCATTAGTTAACAATCAAGACAAATTCCCACTCAGACATACCCACAGGCCAACTTGATCTAGACAATTCAAACAAACAAAACAAAACATAAATAAATAAATAAACGACAAAAAAAACATGGTCAAATCCATCATAACAACAGTCCCACTCCTGATACTACAATCTTTATGTCAGGATTCTCTAAAGAAACAAAAAATAGAATTAATGTAAATTAAAGGAGGATTTATTAGATTGGTTAACTCCTACTGTCAGAGTAGTCCAACAATGGCCATCTCACCTTGAAGAAGCCAAGAACCCAGTGGTTTCTCAGTCCACAAGACCATATGCAGAAGTCCCAAGCTGGCACTGAAGGCCTGGAGGATTCCTGGAGAGCCTCTAGTCTTCAGTCCACATTGAAAGAACAAAGAAACTGGTTCTAATATCATCAAAGGAATCAGCAGGCTCTTCAGTTCACATTGAAAGCAAAGAAGTTGATTCTGATCTCAGTGAAGGAAATCAACAGCAACAGGATAGATGAACTCATAAGTAAGAATGAAAGCCAAGCGAGCAAAAAGGCAAAGCTCACTTTCTTCCTCACTACCAGAAGATGCCATCCATATTTAAAGCTAGTCTTCCCACATCAACTAAAGCAATAAAGATAATCCCACACAGAGCAACCTGATATAGACAATCACTGAGATTCTCTCCAGGGGATTCTAGATCGTGTCAAGCCTACAGTTCAAGCTAGCCATTATGATATATGAGTTTAAATTATTCCAGAGAGCCATAGTAACCAAAACAATATGGTTCTGGGGGCAGCGGGGGAGGGGGGAGGACACACAGACATATAAAGTAATTTAAAAGAAAGGACTCACAAAAAAGCTCCCACAGCTACAATCACCTAATTTTTGATAATTTGTGTGGGATGTGTATGTGTGTGCGTGTGCGTGTGCATGTGTGTGTGTGTGTGTGTGTGTGTGTGTGTGTGTGTGTGTGTGTGTGTGACATGAAAGTAGAAAAGGGACAAGGAGAGAAGAGGATGGAATCTTCAGAAAAGAGAGGGTAATGAAATACATAAGTTGTGAAAGCAAAAAAAGGGGAATGGTTAGTAGGGACCAGAAATATGGGTTAGGAAGGATGGGAAAGGTCAGTAAGGGAAAACATGAAAAGAGCTTAAAAAACACAGTGGTGAACAAATTAACAGATGCACAAAATAAAGAATAGTTCTAATCCAATAAGCTTCAAATTATATTTCAAGTGCTTTTGTGTTGTGAAGAATCACTTTAGGGCTAGCAAGATGGCCCAGCAGGTAAGGTACAACCCCCAAAACCTAAATATGGGTGGAAAAGGAGAACCACCTCTATAGCATTGGCCTCTGATCTTCTTATGTCACTGTGGCATGAACAGCCATGCACACACATCATTCACTCTCACACAATAACAATAAAAATTTTTACAAAGAAATATTGTATTGGGTAAAAGGATTTAAAATAAATGAAATAATAGAACAATGTGTTTACATAGAAAACTTCAAAGTGGACTACAGATAGTTAAGCATCATTTCATAAAATTTCTAATCCAATGAAAAACAAATGTAGTCAGAGGCAGAAAATATAAATTTTATTTTCATATTGGGTAAGAGTTTTTTGAAGGTTGAATAACACTGAGTTAAGTTAGTTATCCATTCAACGTTCACTCTATCTGATCTGCATTAAGCATTTAACCCAAAAGAGTGGGGTTCTCTAGAAAAAGCTAGTTCCAGCTTCAAAAAGTCCAAATTGAAGTGGAAAAAAATTGACAGTAAACAAAACCAACCTTATTCTGTCTAGGAGAAGAATAGCATTTAGGAAGGAAGAAATGTAGAACTATTGAGATATTATGGGAAACACAGGACTGGAGAATGGAAGCCTATTCAACCATAATCAGTAGCACTTGGTATATTTTCATTTTTATATTTACCTTTATTTTTAAAACAATAATATGTGCACAGGGAAGGGACCAATAAACTTCATGATACAACTCAATTTCACTGACTTAATGTGTTTTCCTGATTCTTTAGTTTCATTTTCTTAGGAACACTGGAGAGAGTGTCATTGGACAACACCAGATTCCCATCTGTGCTTTCTCCTAGATCCCACCATGATGGGTTAAAAAGATAAGCTGTTGAATTGCTGAACTGGATGTAGCTGAAGTCCCACTGTAATTAGTGCAGGAGCCCCACCGATTGTTAATGAGCCTGTTTGAATTAGCACCTGCTCCTTCCAGGACCTGTTGTGAGCCCATTGGCAGCTGGGTCCCTTGATTCAGGGAGAGGGAAGTGGGAGTGGAGAGAAGAGCCCACAGCCATCTTGTGGGTGTTTATTGAGGGTCCCAAAACAAGTATGTTATGCTGTGTTTATTTTGTTACATCCATTATATGTAAGAGACTAAGCTAGATGTGAGAGGAGACATGAAGGTTAGAATCATAGTCCTTGTCCTACATGCACTTATGAACAGGAGTAAGACATTCACACGAGGAAAGAAAATCCAAATGTATTTATTTACTCACTCATTCATTCATTCATTTTTAGACACAGCTTTTCACTACTAATCTCAAACACCCTGTTGTCTGCCTTGGCCTTCCAAGTGTTGGGATTATAGGCATGTGCCACCATGCTTGGTGCCAAAACATTTATGAAGTAATCCAGTCGAGCATGAGAATTCAGACCTAGGCCTGAATCATGATCCTCCCACTTTCTAGCAGTGTGGTTTGTTATGAAATTATTTCATCTTTGAAAGTCTTAGTTTCTTGTATGCAAAATACAGATTCTTAGATGTTCATGAGGAGTAGGTGACCAGTAACATATACAATATCAATATAAAATGCTCAGAAATGAAGTTGACTGCAAAATCAACCACAAAGGAATACCAGTGAAATGCTTTGGCACTTCAAAAGAGAAAGCTATCCCAGAAGGAACAATTTCTTGGAGGCAATATCAGAGGTAAACTTCACAGGATTTATCTGATTTTTTTCACTTGTTTGTTTGGTTTTAACAGGAGAGAATGCAATAGGAGGAAAAGATCCCCAGTGAGACACCATGTAAGTAAAGACATCGGGGCATGGTCTTTGTGGGAGTTGCCGTTACCTGAATGAATAAGCATACAAGCTCAAAACACATTCTAGACAAACACACAAACCAAAATAGAAAAAGCAGAGCAACAACTGCCATGATGGAGGACTGCACAGGGGCGGTGAAGAGGCCAGAGGCAACTCACAGTGACCAGTTAGAACTAGAATGTCAGAACACAAGTGACAAAGAAAGAGTAACCCTATAGCCTGGGTTCAGTCATAACATCACAGTGGGCACACAAGATGGGACCAAGGGGTGGAAAATCACTGTGTGAATAAAAACCAAGTTGGTAGCAGCTAGGGAATAAGAATGGTTACCAGGAAGACAGAATAAGAGAGGAAAATTGGAGAATGCTAGAGCTTACAGGCAGAGTCACTTGGGCCCAAGATGAGGTGAGAGGTAAGCTCTGAAACTGAATGACTGAGCTATGAGGAAAACGAGTCATTGCAGGTGAAGAGTTCAAATATTAGTGGGATTACATGATGGCATAATAAGCAGATATAGAAGGAAGAATGTGTGGAATAGAAATCAATGATTCAGATATACTATCATCCAGAAAGACAGGAGTGTGTCTGGGAGGGAAGTTTAGGGCTTCTGTGTTCAAAAAGCACTAGCTATCTGCTTTTGGGGACCTGCTTATTTTAGGCCATTTAAATTCGTTATACTATTTCTTTTCTCTCTTGTTTTTAATTTTTTCCAAGACAGGGTTTATCTGTGTAACAGTCCTGGCTGTTCTGGAACTTGCTTTGTAGACCAGGCTGACCTTGCATTCACAGAGATCCTCTGGCTCTGCCTCCAGAGTGCTGGGAGTAAAGGTGTGTGCCACCACTGTCTGGCTCATGATACTATTTCTAAGTGTATTGGCTGCAGTACTGGTGTGGTGGCTATGACCAAAAGGTACAAGAAGTCATAAAATAAACAATGTACTTTATTCTCCGTCATATTAAAAACCCTAGCTGTGCTCTCCATGACTGTTGTAACAGCGCACATAACCATCAGGGTTTCAAACTGACTCTGCTGTTTTCTCCTGCCAATTTCTACCCAGATCCCCATAAAACTCCCACCATGGCACTGCATTTCTGTCGGCAGGAAGGGACAGTAAATATACATAGCAGGACGCACAGTTACCAAGATAAAAGATATTGGATTCTCTTCTTGGTAAGGGAGTAGCAAGGTCACACTGCAGAAGAGCAAGTTCATCAGAAAATATCGTTGTAGAAAATACATATGACACAATGGCTGCTGAAACAGGGACAATCAGTTTTCCCCAGAGATGAGCCCAGAGAGAGTATCAATCCCAAGTGGTCAGCCCCAGACATATGTCCCTACAAGCAACAAAAAGTGGACCCAATAAGTTCTCTCTCTCTCTCTCTCTCTCTCTCTCTCTCTCTCTCTCTCTCTCTCTCTCTCACACACACACACACACACACACACACACACACACACACACACACGTATTAACTAACTAACTAATGAACGAACAAAAAGGTCATGAATTTAAAAGAGTGGAGGGAGCATGGGAGAAGCTGGAAGGAAAGAAAAAGGGGTGGGTGCTGTAAATATAATACTCATGTTTGAAATTCTCAAGAAAAACCACAAAAATTTAGATAGACAAGAAAATACACATAATAATAAGTGGTCTTTAATAGAATGCTGCTCACTCTAATGAACATGAGCGATCTGAAAACCAAATGATCCGTGTAATCCAGAGAGTAGCTCTCAAAGGTAGGCTCAAATTACAACCTTATTTTATAAGGGAAAGGAAATTGCTGGCAATCCCCCATGACAGTTGCAGAGCTCAAATTTGAACCTGCAGCTGTTTGACACTTATGCTTGCACTCTTTCTTAGCATGATGCACTCTTGAAGCCTGTCACTCAGAAAGCTACAAGAGAAAAAAAAAAAGATTTCACCTTGGCTATCACTAGAATTCAATACATATTTGTTGAATCTATCTGAATTAAATCTGCCTCCTGGACGGGAATCTTAGGAACAAGATCTGAAAGATGCATATTAAGGTTAGCTTTCAAAGAAATATACTCATCAGCAAATGAAACAACTTATCTCTGAACACTGTTTCTTCATTTATTGGTACAAAATGCAATTCCCACTGTGCATATGGGGGCAGGCACATGTATATTAAAGGTTCCACAAGGCTGACTGACTGATTTAAACTGTGATTTTTGGAGGACTGGAACAGATCCAGATCCAGGGCAGATACAGAGCAAAATTTTCTTGGGCCACCTTTAGCCCTCTTAATAGCCACTCATTGTCAACTCTGTTCTGACCTAACATGGTAATCACATGAACCGTCTTGGGACGTTTTCACAGACCAATAATGTCCACCAACTAGAAAACTAAGATTGTCATCAGACAGTATCTGAAATGCACAGAAGAGCTCACCCTGCTTTGTTTTGATCCAGCAACTTGTTATTTCTACCGATACATCTGAAAACCGCCTTGATTTATGACTTTCTTTTGTCCTGTAGCTATAAACATTTTGTGAAGCTGTCATCATAATGGAACATGGAAACAAACTAAATCACTCATATGTAGCTCCATAATAAACTACCTCTCATTCCCTTTGAGGTGAGAGCTGTGTTTTGCTAGCCACACAACAAATACTTACTTTTTTTGGAAAGTATTTATTTTCTGTTCCATTCTAAAAGTATTCAAGGGATAAATCTTACAATCTAAATGCCAATAAATGAAATAACATTTAGAAATTTTAGTTATTCTTCAGGTAGTTGAAAATGTCTACTGGATGGCAGCCGTTGCCAAATGGGATCTACCCCTGGGTTGGCTTCTTATTAGCTATTTGAACTCAGCCCTCCCATGGACATGACTTTCTTATGATTAACATGATAACTTATGATTAAAATGATAAACTAAGATGATATCAACAACCTTCAAAGTTCTTTCTGGTGCTAAAACACTACATGAAATCTGAGTACTCTTTTTTCTATAATTCTATGTACATCATGATTGGCCAAGTTATTTTTTTATTGCTAGGAAATTAATTATCTATTAAGTGCAAACTGCAACTGTTATGGAGCAATTGAGAATAGTTAAAAATGCTAGAGTAAAGGCTGTTTATGTGCATATGCTACCAGGCTTTCTTGCAAATGGCACTTATTCATTGTTCACATTAACATCTCATGTGATAAAACATTAGAATGCACAAATTCTCTAGAAACAATAGTCCACAAAATTACAATGAAGCCTTGCTCTGAGAGTGGGAGAAAAAAAAAAAAACATTTGCTTCGCAGCTATATAGAGTAGGCACTGTCCCGAGGCTTTGGTATTGCCTTTCTAATCCCAGATATTCACTTAACAATTCAGGAGACCATACACACACACACATACACACACACTGCCCCCGAACTCTCTTAGGCCCTGCATCACTCCGTTCTCCAGCATTTCTAAGCTGCTTTGGACTAACATATCCTGAGCTCTAGAAAACCCTGTGTTTCTTTGATTCTATTGACTGCACATCATTGTCGTCCTTGCCTTGTCCACTGTTCCTCAAGGCTGTGATTGTCCCCCAAACAGAAGACAACTCTACCCTTAGTAGCATATGGACTCAATGAACACTTGCAGGGGATGCTGGTAATGAAAAGGACTGATGGATAGTCTGACTTCTACTGAATTCTCCAAACTCTGGGTTTCCATCACTAGACACACACACACACACACACACACACACACACACACACACACACACACACGTGCTATTCTGTTGGTGTGCATAGCTAAAGCCTGTTTTTGAATGTGCCCAAGGCAGAGATGAAAGGAAAAAGAAAAGCAATTTCAACTAAGTGGTCACTTTATATACTTTCCCCAAGAACACGAAAACTCATCATCTTCACAATGAACCCTAAGTACTGTCATCTCTAGTTTACAGAAATTGGGGCTCAGAGACATAAGAGCTTGCTAAAGAGCACACAATTTCTGAAAAACAAGGTGGAAGCAAGGCACTGATGAGCTCTGATGCTCTGAAATCTTTCCTGTTTTCAGACCGATCTATTCCCCAAGTGTCTCTGTACCTATAAAGCTTGAGTTTTAGCCCCTCACATGCAGACTCAATAACAAGTGCCCAGTGTGACACCTGAGAACTGTTCCTCGCCATTCATTATTTTAGCTGGGAAGGCTGTGCAGATAGTATTGTTAAGTTGTTCTCATTAAGAGAGAAAGGAGGCAGGACAGAAGGGGGTGTGGCAAATCCAATCCTCTGGTCCAACCAACCAGATAAACAAAGACGCACAGGTGCCCTTATAATTAAGGTGCACGATGAGCTTGCGGTGCCTTTGTCTAAGGATTCTGGATTTGTAAAGGAAAATAACATTGTCCTTAATACAAGAGTGGCCTTATCAGAGGAAGAAAGTAAGTTGTTTCTATGCTCTTACTAATTGTTTGTTGTATTGACTCTTCTAAAGAAACATGAGTAATGGTAAATTATAAAATTAAAACAGGTGTTACTTAAGGTCTGTATTGGAAAAAAATATAAATTAACATTACACTTTGGAAAATTTGATGTAATACCAAAACTTTAATGTTAATTTAGGTGATGATACTGTGCAGTCAACGTTTTAAATATGCAAGCATGTATATAGTCATATACGGTTTAGCCAAAAAGACGTTTTTAATTTATCAAAAATATTTTCCTACTGCAAATTTCTTTATTATGTGATGATTTGTTCTTTTTAATGAAATTTTCAATGGGCAATTTTCCTTATATTTGATTCTTAGACTTTTTTCAGTTACTTTTGAGAAACATTATAAAATTGGAGATATAGTTTTAATGTCTGTGTGGAATCTTTTAACTGCTTTTTAAAGACAATGTAAGATTAGAAACTATATTAGTTCATTTAAATGCAATAGATAAAATATACAATTACTCCTAATTATCACTCCTTGTATGTCCTATGTCCTGATTTAACTGCTGGTTAGTAACATGAGCATACGTAAATGCCATTATTTCTTTTAAGTGGAGACAGCTTCCTGTTATGACTTCTGACAGGCCATGATTTGCATAACCTATTAATTTACATATCCACATAAAAATTTGCGTGAAAGTCTTTGTTAGAGAATGACAAGAAGTTTAAAATTCTAAATCTTAAATCACCTTAAAACTCTAAGTATACTAGGCTTCCTATTTTCTAAGTATACTGTTCTTCCTAATTTCTATATATTAACTCATTAAATCCTCAGAACCTATTTGATATAATTTTATAGAGAAAACTTAGGTGAAAGGAAAGGTTATATAGCTTATTCTAAATCACAGACATATAAGAGCCAGAGTTTGAATTCAAACCAAGACAGACTTTAGAGCCCAACCTCTCACATCCCACAACAAATGGCCAAATCAGATTCTCTGGGCAGATAATTTGAATAATAAAATGGTTATCCAAAATATTTACTACAAGAGTTGTGTCCAAATCATAAAAAAATGCACAACTTCTTCATATATATACTTGGCAGTTTGAATGTGCTTAAAATTGTCCCCTTGTGTTTAATCCTCACAATCACACAGATGTATTTTATCTTGATGTGAAAACTTAGCAAGTTATTTAATTTCCCTCCTTAAGACCATTTTCTCATTAGCTGTTGATAGAATGAGATGATACAGAGTATTTAGCATCATCACTAGCACAAGTGAATTTTTAATTAATGTTCACTATTACTGTTACTACTAATATTAGGCTTTAGAAAAAACAGCTTATTCAAGATGACATACTCTAAAGAGGGCATAGCTCAGATTTGACTATATGTTTGACTGATGCTCTAACCACAATGAGGCCTGAGACCATGCTCTTTACTCTATTAACCACACCAAGACTTTGCCTGTAGCTTGCCAAGAGGCTTTTTATAGTCATTTCCATAATAATCAGTTAGTAGTACAAGACAAATTTGTTTTAATTAAAAATAAATACTTAACAATTACAATTGTTTCTTTATAGATAAGTAAAAATTCCCCTTTCCAAAATAACCAGTTACTCTTTCAAATAAGGAATCCTTCTAAGTATACAATTTTGTCATCTGTATTTCTTACTATAAAATACATCTTTCCATGTTGATAAATATTCATTGACTGTATCATCTTTAATATCTCTAGAATACTCCATCATGTGGATGATCAATCTCCTTTGCTGACTGACTAGTCAGTCTTTTGTAGTTTTCTTTCCATATTTCAAAGCCTATGGCAGTAAGTAATCACAGGGCCAAATCATCTGGGTGCATTAATGTTTATTTCCTCAGATTTATAAGAGTGAAAATTGTGAGTCAAAGGATATGCACTAGCAGATTTCTGAGTTGGTATATCCCCATTTGCTTAAAGAACAACACTCTTGTATTAGAAAACAGCTCTTAAAACTAGTAGTGGTTGTTCAGTTTAGATGTAATCATCTAAAACTTGAAAGAGATATGATGGAAAATACAGTTAATGTGTGTTTTAATAATAAGTGTTATTATAATAAAGCTAACTTAAAATTTGTTTCATTATTACTCCTTAGTCCTTTTACAACATAATAACCTGTCTTTAGTTTTTTTTTGGGGGGGGGGTCATTTTAAAGCTAAACTTCTTGGAATAGGGGAAGTGTGAGTGAGAAGGCTGAGAACTGTAAAGCAAAGCAATAGATTAGGAGTGTTTCCCCCAGAATCCTTTGTGGCCCATAGCAAGGATCTCAGCTTCAGAGCCTTCATCTCTAAAGATCAGTGTTCTGTTCTAACTTCACACTAAGCTTACCTTAGTCCAGATAGTCTACCTCATACCTGTCAGTTTCTGTGTTTTAATTTGTGTGTGACTAAGAATTGGGGTTTTGTTTTTCTGTATTTTTCTTCAAGCAGTAGTGGGTATTCTCAATTCCAAGTGTGAGTGTCTTAATCCTGGGAGTGATGATTTTAAAATAATCAGGGAGGGCCGAAGAAGCCCCTTTCACACATTTGACATCCATCCCCTTACCTATCATGGGGCTAGTAATGCTGGATTATTCAAACCTCTGGTATGGTATAGGAGGCCACAGAATAACTGAAGGGTTGCTAAAAAACAACTTTACCTGAAACCACAGAGCACAAAAGTCTTGGTCATTTTATTGGGCGGGGGGTACTGAGTTACTGATGTCACTCATTCCCATTCCTCACTTTACTTGGACAGACGGTATCTTAGTGTTAGGCCAACAGCCTAACATTGCTTGAAGCATCCACTTAAGGTATCTACAATCCTTGCCACCGAGAGGGTTTTGTTTTTCTAAGCATCTCAATTAAGTCACATATACACAAGGCCTGACACAGTATCTTGCCAAAGTTTGTCTAAATGGTGTTGATGTACTTAAACTGTCAGGAAGCTACCACACTTAAAATTCAAACACAGCCTAAACCGCAGTATTGAAAACTTGGTCATTTAGCTTTCTAAGCATACAAACACTTCATGCCCAGCCCCTTAACCTTAAAGGAAACCAGAGTCTCTGAGTGGGTCCTCCGCCTCCCCGTCAAGCGCCCCCTAGAGGCACCGACAGGGATTGCGTAGCGGGCGGAGGAGTGAGCGGCGCGGGACCCAGCGCGAAGTGACTGGCCGAGGTCCTCCGGGCCGGCGGTGCCCGTCTGGCCTCCACCGCCGCCCTCCAGACCCCGCCTCCGCGAAGATGCGGCTCCAGAACCAGGTAGCAGAGCCTGATCGCCCGCAGCGCGCCCCCAACGCCCCGCCCACCCGCCGTCACCAGCGCCCGCTCCCGCCGGCCACGTGGTCGCCGCCGGCCTGTGGACCGCGCATCCCTGACCCCATTCCCAGCCCCGGAGTCTCTGCCAACTCCGTTCCAAGGGCTCCGGGCCACGCCCCACTGTCCCCCTCGACTTCCGGGAGAGAGGGCCACTGAAATTTGAGTGGGTGCGTCCCCTCACCTGCTCCCCAGACAGGAGACCCGGCAGCGACTAGCGCCACTCCCCGCCACAGGGTGGCTTTGCTAAGCTGGTGGCGCCAAAAAGTCCGGCCCCAAGGTGCAGGGCGCTTGAGCGCGGGTTCTCAGGGGAACCTCAGTCTTTGTGACTCGTTAATTGTCACACGGGGAGGCGTGCACCCTCTGAGTGCCCTTCCAGATTACAACCGCTACAGCCCCGGGACTTGTGTTTCTAGATAAGACGGAGTGGGCATTTCTGTTGCCCTAAGTAGTGCTCCGTTTAAGGAGAAAAGAGGCTCAGGTGCGGGGTAGGGAATCTGTGTGTTGTAATTGTCTCTCTTTGGGCTGGAGGTTGTCAGACATTTGAGATTTAGTAAACGCCCGTTCTGAAGTCGTGAACCTGCTAAAGCGACACAGCCTCCCCCTCCCCCAACATATGTTAAGGGACTTGGGAAGGCCACGGGGCGGGGGTTGGGGGGGGGGGCGCGAGGGGAGGGGGACTTCTAGAAAGCAGTTCCAGGTTTGGGGAGAAATGAGTCATATTGATTCCCAAGCTGTTAGCGGATACTGCTCATGGGCATTAATTCTCATAAAATCTTCCCTCTGAGGGCTTAAATGCCCGCCTCCACTATGGTTTGTCGTGAGCATGATGGATTCCTGAAAGCCCATCCGAGTTCCTTACTGTAGCTGCCTTGATTTTTGTGAAGCATTGCCCTCGCATTACCCTCCTGCGTTCGTGTGCCTGGTTTTTCATATTTTATAATACTTGCAAATTGACACTGAACAAGCTTTAACCTCAGTCATTTCAGAATAAGTTTGATGTTTTAGGTGAGATGTGAATGGAGCTCCATTCATGAGGAAGTAGTCTGTGTGAAGTGTTTTGTAAATGTGAGTGGGTTGAATTTAAAACACTGAATAAAATTAATATAACGAGGAATCAAAAGGTTCAATCCAGATGTTTCGCTTTTTGCTTCTTTAACAAAATGACAGTACAAAGCTCATAGCCTCGTACCTGGTAGTTCTCTGGCAGGGTGGTCAGTGCCACTGTGGTTGAACTCTACTCAGTTTTCAAAGCACTTAACAAAATCCCTGGGGACTGATAAGGTTGTGACCCACCTACTTCTATAGAGGATTTCCCCCATCTCCTAACTACTCAAGAAATATACCAGGGATTTACATGCTGTCTTTCATTTAGAGAACTCTTAAGTAATCCTCTTTAGTTACCTTTTGTATTAGCCTGGATTGCTTGCTTGTTAAGATAAGGTACTCCGGTGTGGATTTTAGTCAAAGTGGGGTTATGAGTTAGATCAGCAGGCCTATAATTCTTCTTCTTAGTGTGTGTTTGAGGTTAACAGAGACCCCTTAGGAGTTTTTATGTGTTTGTTGGCAGTACTGGTGGTCTGAAGATGCCACCTCATTCACTCCACCAACCACTCAGCTACGTTCAACTCCAGCCCTCTTTATAGTCTGATTGATTGATTGGTTTTGAGACAGGTGTCCTCACCCAGTGTGGCCTGCAATCTGGTGTGGGTTTGTAATCTTCAGATTACAAGCAACAGACTGCTCCCTAACATTTACGTAGAGGCTATACATTTGAATAAGGGATTCTGACTCAGATGTTCCAGGTACAGGTCTGATATCATCCATCACTCAGTGGTTATAGGACTTCACATAATTAATACCTTGGTCCTCTTTTTTTTCTTTTTCCATAGTCTATTCATAAACTGGGACATAAAGTTGGGTATAATACAGATCTCACAAAGTTGATCTGAGAATTAATTAGAATACCATACATTAAATCTTAAGTAGAAGCAGTAAATAAAAGCACTAAGAAGTTACTGCCAATTTTGTTGGAAATTTCTAATCTACTCTTTTAAAATCGTTAAATTATGATAGAAATTATCTAAAAGGAAAAAATATTGAATAGCAGTGTGTATTAGAAAAAGCCTACCTTGTAGAATTAAAATATGAATATTGGTTTGTTAAAAAACAAACCTCCATGTCTGGAAATTTTACTCACTGTAGAATTACTTATTCACCCATGGTATTTCATAACTGAGACAGCCACTATCATTGATTCTTGTAATTTAGGATTAAGAACTGAAGTTCTAAGAGAATGTTCATCCTTTTATGAATGGACTAAGGTCTCCAGGTCTCTACGTGCCATAACAAATACCATACAATGGGTGGTTTAAGAAAGCAATTCATCTCCACATAGTTATGGTTGCCAGAAGTTCAAGATTATGGTGTTAGCAGAGTTTTTAGGAGGCTTCTTTCCTAGGACTCCGGATGATCATCTTTGTCTCTCCATAAGTCTCTCTTCTACCTATATCTCAACTCCACATTTTTTAAATACATCTTATTTGATTAGGGCCCATATAGATGACTCATTTCATCTTTTGATTTCTTTAAAGGCTATTATTTCAAAGTCCAGTCACATTCTAAGTGATTGGAGGTTATATTTATTCTACATGTGAATTTCTGAGGGACACAGTTGCCTACTACACACGATACAAGTATTTACTAAAAAGCTAAATTGGCTCTTTTGAAATAGTTCAGCATGTAATATATATAATAGGTCACATATTGATTCTAGTTTTGGAGCAATTCAATTTTAATTTAAATGTTGTAGTTTGTTGCTACAGTGAAAAACCCTAATACACTTAGCATGTGCCAAAGTATGCATACACACACACACACACACACACACACACACACACACACACACACACTTTTATATATGACACCAATTACAACTGATGCAGAGGTAGGGCCATTGTCCAAACTGAGTTCAATCTGTGACAAAGCCCATTAACAATCACATCCTTCATTGACAGAGAAAGATGGTCATGCAATGCCTTCATAAACTTTCTGGCCATGTAGTGACAGGTAGAAGGTTGGACTTTCTAGAAAGAAACCAATTGCCTTTTGATAGTTTCATATCAAGTTGTCATGTGAGCTCTTAATTTGACTTTCCATTTATCTCTGCAACAAAATAATCATGTTAATCCTTTAGTGCTTTTTTTCTACAGTCCAAGCCATGAGTTTATGAATCGTTTTGGTTGGTACACAAGCAACCTTTGTTCACTCAAAGCAGCTCACGGTGGTTTATGCAGAGGCACCTAAACTGCCTACAGTATCGTTCTCAATGTTCAAACTCAACATGTTCATGCACCAGAATATAATATTTTGTCTAGGAAAATAATGTAGAAAAATTCTAAACTTCTCTTGCTTCTGTAAAAATAACTCCCAAATGCATTTATGTGTGTTATGACCAGTTTAGGTTCATTGGCACAGCCTCTGAGCAACTGGCAAAGTGGCTAGTGTTGACACTGTAGTTGCCACATAGTACCCAATTGCTTGAAGAATTTTTACATTTTATTAGTAAAATTATAGGGTTTACAGTTATGCACAGTATGTTAATTGCAAACCCTTATTATTTTTTAAGTTTATCATTTTATGTACATTGGTGTTTTGCCTGCATCTGTATCTGTGCAACATTTGAATGCCTGGTGCCTTTGAAGGCCAGAAGAGGGTTTCAACTCCTCTGAAACCAGAGTTACAAAAACTTATGGTCTGTTAGGTGAGTACAGGGACTCGAACCTTGGTCCTCTGGAAAAGCAAAAAAATGCTCTTAATTGCTGAACCAGCTCTCCAGTCCCAATTGCAAACTCTTATGGTCTATACTACTGATTTATGCTTTATCTCATCTTCCCTTTAATAGAATGCTGGTGCTATTACATATAATTTTAATGAGGATTAGTCATCACATGAGGTTTCACCTACAAGTAAAAATTTAGGAACAAACTAAAGTTCGGATGAGGCTGTGATATTTAAAATATAATAACAAAATAATTTTCCTTTAGGAATCTTTGATATTCACATTGACACAAACTTGCTAAAGTCCTTGAGCCTTCTGAAACCACTTCATATATCTGACTAGGTAATGAATTGATTGAACCAATGAGTATGTATTGAGTGCTTAGGGTGGGAGACAGACATTAAAAGTAACTATAATCATGAAGTACGGTAGCATGTTAGAACATAGTACATAGCATGTTAGAACGTTCCAAATGCTAGGGAAGGGAAAGGTACACTAGAACAAGAAAGTCAAGGACTCAATGGGAGATTGCAATCCTGAACAGAGATTCATTGAGACAATGACATTTAAATAGAATTGAGTGAGAGTGATAAAGTTAGCTCTGTGGCTGTATCTCTGGGAAATGAGCAGAGGAATAGCCAAAGCCTAAGTTTTCAGGCAGCAGTGATTCCAGGAAAGGCAAGAAAGTCATTATGACCAAAAAGCAGTGAGCAAGAAGGCTAAAAAGTGATTCTAAATTTGATTATAAGGCTTGTTTGATAAATAAAATTTTGCCAAAAATATTGTCTACCAATGACTAAATCGATACTTAGCTTATTTAAATATTAAGAATATAATGTTTCTCTGCCAATAATTGCTTTTAAAAATGCAAGTAAATTGGTGTTTATAGAAAAACTGGTTCTGGACCACAAAAGAAATAGACTTCTTATTCCTACCTGACCTCTGTTACTTCTACCACATTGGAGGAACCGCTTCTTCACTTGGATTCAGACCATTTGGTACTGGAAAATTTCCCTTTCTATTTGACTATTGTCCTTAGATTTTAATTTTTGACCAAAAAGAAAAAACAAAAACAAAACAAAATCCTGGAAGACTGAGATCTGTCAGCAGTAAGAGTCTTGTATCATTACTCATTCTTGTTTATTATAGATCTCATAATGGTTATGTTTGCACGTTTTGTTTAAAATTTGCAGTGTATTTTCACATATATTATTTCATTTGAGCCTTATAACAAATCTATGTGAAAGAAAGGTGGCCATTAAGTGTGGGTCATAGTATATTCCATTTGCCCACAAGACCTTGTCTCAATTTTTTCTTCATCATAGACTGCCATTGAGCTCCCGTGATCTCCTGTTTCTGGATTCAGCCTATCCGCTATTGGGATATCTGAAATATAAGAAAAACAAATGTTTGTAGAAAGAGGTGGGGAGTGCTTCCTTGCTGGCTGGCTTCTGGTTTGGTTAATACAATGCATAGAGGCCACACCCCTGTCCAATCTACAGCTATAGCTTTTCTCTTTGATTTGCTCAAAGTCTCTCCTGTTCTCAGCCCCAATGTCTTTCCTCATCTCTCCTTGATTTTTCTTCACTAAATATTGTTCAAAGTCACTTTTGGAATGTGCCTTCTCTTTATTGTTGAAATCCTAACTCATAGCTTCTTAAAAATGACAACCTACAGAAGTTGGGCAATTTGTCCAAGAATTGGCATGTGGTAAATGACAGGGTAAGAGCTTGAATCCTGTTTTGGTTACTCATAGGCATAATCAGGTTTGATTATTCCACAAAGAATCATGTCCCAACTGATAGATACTATTGAAAAAAACCTTGCTACCCTAATCCAAAAGTACATCATTTTATATCTTATATAAAAGTATGTTACATGAAATATGATTTATTTGTATTTTGTAAGTATAGAAGCCTTTTCGTAAAGGGTTAGGACTCTTTTATGGGTGTCATTTACTACCCCACCCCCAAATGAAACATGACACCTCTCCAAAAGAGAAGCAGGGATGCAGAATTAGGAGTCATTTAGACTGCTGCTTTTGGTTATTCATGGAAATGAATAGTAGATACACTGAATAGTTAGTACTCTGTGAGTTTCCTTTTTAAAATCTCATTAGTGGTTTACCACAAAATCCTCTTTACTCTGTACTACTTTCAAGTCATTTTCCTTCAGTTTGATAACCAGTAGTAAATGCTACCTCTAAAACACAGATCTGACCTCCTCATTTCACTAGACCCCACTGTCCACAGTATGATGCCCAAGCTTATTTATTTGCTTTCCTTCATCCATCTTCACCCTTACATTAACCTTACGGCATGCCATTTTCTTCCATTCAAATCCTATATTTGTTCCAGTGTTAAATTATTTACAGTTCGCAAAGCATGCTTTTCTTTTTAAATTTTGCCACTCTTTCTACCTATTATATCTTCATCCTTGCTCCTAGCCCCATCATCTGTAAAACACACACACACACACACAAAAAAAAAAAAAAAAAAAAACCAAAACCTACTTATCTTCAATGGTTCTGTTGAAAAAAATCACATGAAGCCTTTTGGGCACCATAGGCAGAGGTGACAGAGATGGGGGAAGGCAGTTAACTCCTTGAGAACAGAAACTGGGTCTTTTTAGTCACCCCCTAGATGTCCCAGGCCCCTGGTCCTATACTTGGTCCTGGGCTCTGTAGTTAGTGGATAATTAATAAATTATTTAATTGAGTAGAGAAATCAGTATGAGTTGAACAAAGCCTATACAAGAAGTGTTAAAGACGTTTTTACTGATTTTAATTAAAATCAAGGAAGGTTGGCTAGAGAAGAGAATTTAAAAATATAATAATTCCGATTACTCATCAGCGAGCAAGGCTTCTACATAGGGAGTCTATGCCATGGAGACGTGTTCGTTGCTGAAGACCAGAATGGGATTCTGCACAACTCTGGCCTCCTATCTACTCTGTAGTTTGTGTTTGCTTGCTCTGCTGCTGTTATAGAAAGGATTTTTATCTCTTCATAAAGTTGACCACCCCTTCCCCACGTATCTAATGACAACGTTCTTTCAGGTCCCACAGCATTCGTATTTAGACAAAGTTCACCCAGAAAGCTCTTTTGAGGGTCTTAATTGGGTCATTGTAGTTAACATTCTGGAAGTCCCTGGGTAGGAATATACTAACAAAACATACTCCAAGTTTGTATCTTAGCAAGAGTTTCTCTGTCTAATCGGTTAGTCACCTTTGAGAGGAACATGAGTAACAACCACAATAATGCCTGTCTTAGTTAGGGTTTCTATTGCTGTGATAAAACACTATAACCAAAACTAACTTGGGGAGGAAAGAGTTTATTTGCGTACATACTCTGGGTCATAGTCCACTGATGGAAGCCAAGGTTGGAAATCAAGGCAAAAACCTGAAGGCGCCGGGCGGTGGTGGCGCGCGCCTTTAATCCCAGCACTCGGGAGGCAGAGCCAGGCAGATCTCTGTGAGTTCGAGGCCAGCCTGGTCTACAGCGCGAGATCCAGGAAAGGCACAAAGCTACACAGAGAAACCCTGTCTCGAAAAACCAAAAAAAAAAAAAAAAAAAAAAAACCTGAAGGCTGGAGCTGAACTTAAAGCCAAAGAGGAATGTTGCTTACTGTCTTGCTCCACTTAACTTGCTCAGTTTTTCTTTTTTTTTAAATTTTTTTTTAATTTTTTTTAATTAAGAGATTTTTCTATTCATTTTACGTATCAACCACAGATTCCCCTGTCCTCCCTCCTCCCACCCCTCAGCCTTACCTCCCAACCCACCTCCCATTCCCACTTCCTCCAAGGTAAGGTCTCCCCTGGGGAGTCAGCAGAGCCTGGTAGATTCAGACCAGTCCCTTCCTCCCTGCACCAAGGCTGAGCAAAGTGTCTCAGCATAGGCCCTAGGTTCCAAAAAGCTGGCTCATGCACTAAGGACAGGTCCCCATCTCACTGCCCGGGGGCCCCCTAAACAGTTCAAGCTAAACAACTGTCTCACTTATCCAGAGGGCCTAGTCCAGTACCATGGGGGCTCTTCAGCCATTGGTTCACAGTTCATGCGTTTCCACTAGTTTGGCTAGTTGTCTCTGTACTTTTTCCAATCATGGTCTCAATAGCTCTTGCTCATAGAATCAATCCCTCCTCTCTCTCGTCAATTGGACTCCTGGAGCTCCGCCTGGGGCTTGGCCATGGATCTCTGCATCAGCTTCCATCAGTCACTGGATGAGGGTTCTATCATGACAGTTTGGGTGTTCGGCTATCCAATCACCAGAGTAGGTCAGCTCAGGCACCCTCTCAACCATTGCCAGTAGTCTATAGTGGAGTCATCTTTGTGGATTCCTGGAGACCTCACTAGCACTCTGCTTCTTCCTATTCCCATGGTGTCTTCATTTATCACAGTATCTCTTTCCTTGTTCTCCCACTGTGTTCCCGATCCAGCTAGGACCTCCTGCTCCCCCAAGCTCTCTTTCCCCCAACCCTTGCCCTCTATTACCCCCCTCACCACCAGTTTGCTCCCTCAAGACCCAGCTATACCACTCTTGGGCATATATCCAAGGAATGCTCAATCATACCACAAGGACACATACTCAACTATGTTTATAGCAGCATTATTTGTAATAGCCAGAACCTGGAAACAACGTAGATGCCCTTCAACTGAAGAATGGATAAAGAAAATGTGGTACATATACACAATGGAGTACTACTCAGCAGAGAAAAACAATGGCATCATGCGATTTGCAGGCAAATGGATAGAACTAGAAAATATCATCCTGAGTGAGGTAACCCAGACTCAGAAAGACAAACATGGTATCTACTCACTCATAAGTGGATACTAGATGTAAAGCAAAGGATAACCAGACTGCAACTCACAGCTCCAGGGAGGCTAGCTAGTAAAGAGGACCCTAGGAAAGACACAGGGATTGCCCAGTGACGGAGAAATGAATGAGATTTACTTTCTTTTTTTTTTTTTTTTTTTTTTGGTTTTTTCGAGACAGGGTTTCTCTGTGTAGCTTTGTGCCTTTCCTGGAACTCACTTGGTAGCCCAGGCTGGCCTCGAACTCACAGAGATCCGCTGGCCTCTGCCTCCCGAGTGCTGGGATTAAAGGCGTGCGCCACCACTGCCCGGCGAGATTTACTTTCTTATAGACCCCAGGACCATGTGCCCAGAAGTAGCACCACCCACAGTGTGCTTGGGCCTTCATTAGTCAAGGAAATACCCCCATAGACATGCTTATAGGCCAGAGGCATTTTCTCAGGTAAGTTCCCTCTTCCCAGGTGTTTCTCGGTTTGTGTCAAGTTGACCAAAAAACAACTAGTGCACTATCCTATAATTTGGGTAGAATTACTATGTTGTTTAAGGGTGTATGGCAGAAGAACAGAGGTTAAGAAACCTGTGAACTTGTGAAACAATCTTATACATTGAAATAGTTCTCTCACCTTCAGAAATGTTAGTTATTTTTAGGGGTATAAATTATGCAGAGGTATAGTATTCTTATAATTAATTTAAACAGATGAGTAGGACCAACACATTTTTACCAAACTGAAGAAAGCTTACTTTTCTTCGCTAATGTTTCAAGTGGAAAAATCAGAGGCTGTAAAGGTAGAGAGCTCAGAGTGAAGCACAAGTCAGTGGTTTGCCCCCTAATCACAAAGGGGCGTGAGACAGGAGTCACGGTGCACCACAGTCTGCTTCCATAGCTAATTTTGCGCAGTAGACAGCTTACTCTAATTCATAAGCCGGAGTACGAGCTTAACAAATTTGCCAGCCAAACTTAGATAAGCAGCATGTAAACACTGTCATCATAACCACAGAAAACCAGACAGTACTGAACTGACATCTGTCAGAGATAAGGGCAAGATAGGATATAAAAGAAGACAAGCCAAACACTGAAATTCAAGAAATGCTCAGAAGTAGCAACTTTATTACCTTTTTTTGTGTATCATCTTTTCATCTTTCCTCTTACAATTTCCCACATAGGAAGCATAAAAATGAAAGAATAAAAAGAAGTAAAAATGGAACACTGAATTAATAATAATTCCGAGTCAATTCCTTTATTACTGTGTTCTTGTTCCTGAGTTCAATATCCTAGCTAATCTCATCACCATTCACCCAGCCCTAGGCAGAGGAAGCCTGAGGAATTATCCTAGATCCAATCTTCTGCCTTCCTGTCTACAGTTCTATTTTCTGGGTCCATATAGTGAACCCTATTCCTGTAGTTATTGGTCTTGGCCTTATGGAACTTACATTTTCTTTTGCATCACATTTCGCTGATTCTCAGATAACATTTCTGGAATGTAAATGTGTTTTTCAGTCACCACTGGGAAAATGAACTGAAGTAAAACTTAGGAAAAACTTGTGCTTTTTTCTTATTGCCTTATGTGTATGAATGCAATGAAGTTCATGGAAAGTATCAGTCCAGCTGGCATGTTGAGTTATTTGTATTTGGAAGCCTAACATGCAACTGAATTTTATCTTAAATTTGGATCTCTGCTTGTTATTTTAAAATGTCTTTTTAAAAAAAAGTAGTCAAAAAGGACATTAGAAAAATATTCAATGCCATAAATCATAGAGAAATGCAAATCAAAACGATAGTGAGATATAACTTCATATCCACTAATAGAGCTGTAATGATTTTAAAAACTAAACAAATAAAAACAAGTATTGGTGAAGATGTAGAAACCCTCATGTGATAATTGGAATGTATAACAGTGTAGTCACTGTAGAAGTTTCTCAGTTCCTCACAGCATACATACAATATTATCATATGATCTATGTAATACTACTCCTAGGTATATATTCAAAAGAATTCACAACAGTATTTGAGTACAGGTACAACCTGTTCACAGCAACACTACTTGCAAAAGTCAAATTGAAAACAACCTAAATGACTATCAATGGATGAATAGATAAACAAATTGTGGTATTACTCAGTGACAAAAAGAGAATGGAGTTCTGGTGTGTTCTATAGAAGGGATGAATCTCCAAGACAAGTGAAGTGACAAGAGCTAGATGTAAAGGGTCACAGGTGTTACACACACACACACACACACACACACACACACACACACACACACACACAGAGCCAGAAGGCAGATTGGTATTTGTCATGGGGAGAAAAGAGAGAATTGGGAAAAACTGCTTGGTGAATAAGTGGTGTTACTTTTGGAGTGAGGCAAGTGTTTTGGAACTAGATAAAGATGGTGGCTGTGCAGTGGTGTGAACATACGAACTTCCATTGAACTGTTCACTTTAAAACGGTTAATGTTAGGTAATATAAATTTTACCTCAATTTCTAAAAGATTACACTCTAACAGTTAAAAATAGAATAAGTTTTCAAATCTCTTTATATAGATCCTAGAATCTTGGAGTTCTGAAGAGAGTTTGGTCTGCCCTTTTCATGTGTCACCAAAGAATGCCATTTAGGCACCTGACCCACTATATGTCAAAAACCTGACTTACGGTCGAAGCTGCACTGCTTTCTCAATATACATAATTAAGAAGAACAGGTGTGACCATGTCTCACCTCATCAGCTCAGGGTATGCCAGCATATCCCTCTCAGGAATCTTGAACCGTGTTGCCCTTTACAACTAAGCCACAAGGTGCTCGTGGGTGGATTCAGAACCAAGATCCAGAGCAATGACTAAGGACTTTGTAAAGCAGAAGCGGCTGCTGTGACGGTGTGGAGGCAGGCCTGGGTAGTCTTCCACTGAGAATGTACAAGATGGGGTCCTAACTACTGCCACTTTCTGATTCACCTGCCAGAGTACTGCCCCCTACTGTCATTTGCTACATCTTAAACAGGTTGCAGAAGTCTGGTGGCACAGTGAACTCCTGTCACTACACTTTGTGAGTCCAGAGCCAACTTCCCCAAACTTGCTTTATCACGTGAAGAGTGATTGCACCAAGCTCTCTCAGAGACTCTAAGTGTCTTCAAGCACTCAAACAGGATTTGTACACCTCATTCAAGGTAATGTTTCCTGTTTCTCTTATTGGAGAGGGGAAATATAAACACAAGTTTACTTACCAGCAGAAAATAGTCCTGTGCTTTAAAATATTCACTCAATACAGGAGACACCTTAGTCTCCCTTGGTAATTCTTGAGATTATAATATCAATCCTCAAATAAGAAGGCCAAGTTAAGCAGGATAGATTATTTAGAGCTGAGTCCATGTGATGCTCGGCCTAAATGTAAGTGACTGAAAGTGCTGGAGAAGATGTTTCAAATAATAGGGTTTTTTTATTTATAAAGTTATGTACCATTTTACATTTCAAAATTTGAATTTTGACCAAACTTGAATGGTGACCAGTTTCTTTGCTAATTTTTGTTTATTTTGAGCATCTTCAACAGCAAGCATCTAGACTCCTCTCTGGGCAGGCTATGCTTATTGGGCAGCCACAGCCAATGACTGAGCAGGGTTTGGGTATGATATACTATGTCCTGGCTATTTCTGTCCAGTGTAGGGACACTTCTCATGAGGAATCTTTGTTCCATAACTCTCCACAGGGTTGGCCATGCTTATATGTGATCTGTGTTGTTGTCTGAGAATACTCCTCTCAACTTCTATTCCTCTATCCTTGTATTTTCTCAATCAAATAATAAATCTCTTTGACTACTAATCGGCCCAGGGTCTGCTTCTGGGAAGACACAACTGCCAAAGTTAAAGACCATTAGTATCTCCTTTTGTAAATGTGGAAAGCAAGGCTTAGAACAGTAGTTGGAGACCTTTTAGCCAAATCAGATTCTGTCTTCTTTATCATGTTCTTAACAATAATGGTATGTTACCTCCCCATTCTAAAATTCTTTTTCATCCAATTATGTATCCTTTCTTTCCAGGAATTCTGCTTGAGTCCATATAATAATATATAGCTTCTGATCTCAAAGATCCAAGTCTGGAGAAGCCAAGGAGTTACTGAAGATAGTTTCAATTTGTGCTCTAAGCAAAAGTGAGGGGGATGTCCTGAGAGCCGGGGTTGGGGGAGGGGGTGCTAATTTAAGTAATTTCCTATTTCCTCCATTCCTGGCCTGGACTGCTGCCCCACTCCACCCCAGTGATTTCATCACACCCATCTGGGCTGCCTGTTATATTCTCTGGCCTCTTGAAAAGTCATCTGGGAATGACTGCTCTGTATTTTCATAGTAACCTCTGGACTAGCATACCACACATCCTTAGTTGGATGTCTGTCCACCTATTCCTGAGTTATCTGTGAGCCTGGTGGCTGCTTCATGCTGGCTAACTGAAGAAGTCTAAGAAGTGTTTTTGAATCTGTGAAGGGAAATGATTTAATTAGCCTGTTTATATACTAACTTAGATGTCTCCAAAGTATGAACAGAAGAGAGATTTAGAAGTAAATGCATAGAAGGAGGGGTGATGAGGGCAAATAGATTTTTACCTTTTTCTTGAGAACATCTGATGTTATTTCTCCCTGCCATTGGCAGGCTTCAGTTCAGTGATGTTTTCCTGCCCCTTTAAAAATCTTGGTTCAAACAGGGACAAATGCTTTTCATCTTATTTTCAAATTGTGTGTTGAACTAATATTTTTATTCATACATACCTACATGCGTACATCTGTTTATTAAGTCTACTAATATATTTATGGGGTGCCTTCCATGTATCAAGCATAGTGCTGAGTAGTAGTCACATAGTGATATACAAAAAGTACAGTATGTTTAATATGGAGCTTTCATTCTGGCAGGATTATTGGGTCTCAAACAATACATCCTGAATGTCCTCAAGACCCTTCTCGTTCTTACATCTTAGGTCTGGGCCTTTAAATGGTTGTCATTAATTTCAATGTGTGTGTTCTCCTATTTACCAAAGGGCATGCTGTCAGCTGTGCTGCCTTCCTAGATTTCCCTGGGCGTCCTCAAAGGCCTTTTTTGTTCTTGAAACAAAACATGTCATTAGCATATGCTTAGTACTTCCATAAACCATTTGTAAATGATGAGTATGATTACTAATATACTATGTGTCCTTTTCTTACATTTTGCCTTTCCTTTTCTTTATCATAGCATCCTGACTCTTGTCTGCTGTTGTTCTACTTGCTTCTTTAAAGCTATACGTACCTTTCCATTGTGTGACTGTCAGTGTTGAGAGCACCTACATGATGTGACTGCTGGTTTGTTAATGTCCTCTGACCACTGTCTCCAGATCGGTATATGGATAATAGCATCCAAACTGACACACTTTGCTGAGCTCATCTCTCTGGCTAACCATCCCATTACCAAAAGCATTGAATCTTTTTCCTTCCTACTACTTGGGGTCTGTTGGCATCTTTTCTACCTCCTGATGGCAGATGCTTTCTTCTTCAAATGCATCTGCTTCCATGAGGATCCCATAGCATTGTGACTCGGAGTCTTAGTGATAGGATTATTTTATTCTTTATCACATAACCTTTCTCTTCTCAGACTTCTCAATGTGGGTGTCAATTAGAACCCTGTATTTTAGCTGGATTAACTGATCCCTTTCAACTCAGACCACTAAACATTTTCCTCAATTATGGTGATAATCACCTTCCAGGATTCCTGTTTTTCCTCTTTTCATTTTGAAATGACTTTTACACCAAAAGGTGAAGAAAAATAGAAATTAGCTGATGAAGTGGGGGTTAGCAGGTTTGAGTACACTACTGAGAGAAGATGAGAGATCCAGTAGAAAGAACATCCGATGCAGAGTCAAGGAGGTCAGCAGGAGCATGGGTGTGTGAAAATGCTGTGCCTAGGAACCACAGACCCTGCAAGCTATACTTGGTACACGGTAGAGTAAAGATTTAGGTGGCAAGAGGTACCCTGGGGAGGTTAGATTGTGTCAGATCAAGGAGATCTTACTTGAATATTGAAAATAGAAAGAAAATAAACTAGAAATGAAGCTGATTGAATTTTTACAAATGAAATCACACTGATTTCCCTTTGGCCTCCAAAGTGCTACAATACCGGTCTCCAATATTTTGTTGGCATTTTGCAAAGTTTGCATTTCTTCCTTTTTTCCATCTTTTTTCTTGTGCTGCCCCCATGGAACTGGTATGAGACTGTCTGTTTTCTGGATTTGTTGATTGGCATGACCTGGTGGTTACTTTAAATTTTTAAGATGTAATTATCAACTCTTGTCAATTTTTAGATATTTTAGAACTTTCAGATGAATCCTTTTTGCCTATATATAAGAAATTGGCCTTGTCCAAATATACTAGATTTAAATAGTTACTGCATGGATGTCTTTAAGATACAATCACCATGACAACCTATAACAAAATCATATACCTGTAACAACAGAAGACTGTTCCCATAGGAAATCTCCAACTTGTGCATCCCTCATATTCCTTCCCATGTAAAGCCTTGCCAGGCAGATACAAACACATCTTTCTCTCACTTCTCCTTCAAATGTAACTGCTTATTCCATTCATTTGGCAATTAGTAATAACCTCTTACATTTCATTTCTTATTTCAGATATGTGTTGATTAGATAGAGATATGCTTAGAGGACTATGTTGTTAAGTGGCTTCATCACTGTCAACATCAAGTATACTTATGCAACAAACCTGGCTGGTATATGTCAATCACTCAGTGTGGCATCAAGATACAACCAAGGAATGCAAGAAGCACCAACCTGCTTTTAGCGTAATATGGCATAATGTTTGGCAGTAAACATTTTCTTCTAAGAGTGTCTCTAAAATAACAAGAAAAAGGATACTATATGTTGCTGGAGTTTTCCTGCCTGGCCCACAGTCAGGATAAATCTCTCTCACTTGCCAGGCCCACAGCCGCTCAGACCCGACCAAGTAAACACAGAGTCTTATGCTGCTTACAAACTGTATGGCCATGGCAGGCTTCTTGCTAACTGTTCTTACAGCTAAATTAATCCATTTCCATTAATCTATACCTTGCCACATGGCTCGTGGCTTACCGGCATCTTCACATGCTGTTTCTCATCGTGGTGGCTGGCAGTGTCTCTCTGACTCAGCCTTCCACTTCCCAGATTTATTCTCCTCCTTGTCCCGCCTACACTTCCTGCCTAGCCAATGGCCAATCAGTGTTTTATTTATTGACTAATTAGCAACACATATGCCATACAGAACATCCCACAGCAACTATAGGTAGAAAAAGTCATTTCATCATTATCAAGTATTATATACTATACATAAATGTATCACTGTTTTGTAAGACTAGCAACATGGTAGGTTTATTTACACCAATATCACTGCAAACACGAGTCCTGCATTTCACTACACACACACACACACACACACATGCACACACACACACACACACACACATGCACACACACAGAAACACATATATATTATACACTGTCACTAGGCCATAGAAAATTTTCAGCTCTGCTGCAGTCATAGGAGTCTACCATCCTAAATGTGGTCCATCATTAACAAAAACATCATTGTGTGGTACAAGCTTATATGTTCTTTATCTTTTTTGTGTATTTTAGTCCTATATCCACAATAGCTTAAGTTACTTCATGGCAGAGAATTTGAATTTAACTACTTTGAAACCTCAAGGGCCAGTTCCAAACCTACCTAGAGACAAAATGGATATTTGTTATATGTTTGCTGAGTAGAACATTTGATTGGCAAGTAAGCTGGAAGAAGGCATGGGAAACTTCAACTTGGGGTGGATGAAAATTGCTGCTGTAATATTCCTGTACAGGATATAAATTTGTCAGCTCATAGTGTAACCTCTAGAGTTGTCAGATATGACACTGAGCACACAGAGGCTCCTTACTCCCAGGCTAGGGACATAGTCTCCCTGAGATTCATTCTCCATTTGTTTTTTTCTTCTGTCAGAGACAGGTCATATTGTAACACTCAGACGTTATTGTAAGTATCAAATGACATAATGTATCAACAAATGAAGTCACAATTGTTCTTACCATTATTTACAGAAGTGGCCCTTTAAGTTAGAACAGCTGGAAGTATAGGAAAGGTTCAAAGAAAGTATATATCCTAGAGAAGACAGGAAATGATCCTTACTTATTGGGTTAAGAAAATATCTTTCCTAAACCAGCTGCTCTTGGGAAGTTGAAATGCCTGATTTCAGTTTTGGCCTATTGTTTGTTAGCTAACACTGGAACAGGTTACTCTAACATCTGTGCACCTCAGAATAAGGATAAGATGAAGATAATAATATTTACTGCATCAACATTATTGTTAGAAGAGAATGTAGTGATTCCTGTAAAGGGCTTATTAGCACAATTCCAGGCTCATGGGTAAGTACAAGGTAGTCAGGTGCTGTGTGACTAACCCCTCTAAAATGTGGTTTAAAACAATGTGTTTCTTATTTCTCATGAGTATACAAGTCAGCTGAACTATTCACTCATTTGCATTAAGCTCTGGGGCATATCGATGACTCTGCTAATCTTGAATGGGTTGTCACATGTATGAGTGTGGCCTGCCTTGTTTCTTTCCTTCCTTCCATCCTTCCTTCTTTTCTCCCTCCTTCCTTCCCTCCCTTCCTGTCTTCCTTCCTCCTTTCGTTTTTTCCAACTTCAGTACTTGTTTACATGAAAGCTCCTGAACAGGGCTTCAAGAGACAATGAAAATAAAAAAGAACAGACTCAGTGAGATTTCTATGCCATCCATTGCTCAGAGGACACCACAAGGTCAGTCCCAAAGTAGGAATGAAGAAAAGGATCACAGTTTTTGGTAGAAATAAAACGCAGTCACATTGCAGAGGGGCATGAACACAAGGCAGGCTGAAGATCATGGCCAGTTTTATAGCTGATCCACCATAACACTCTTACACTCCCTCAAGAAGTAATAGAAACTGATATCTGTATTGTGGTTTTGAGATGTCAAAGTTGTTTGGCTTGTAACTACCAAGTCCTACAAGATATTGTGAGTTATTAGGGCCTTTATAATATGCTAGATGCTATGCTTATATTGATTGAAAGCATTTGAGTAATAAGATTTCCTCACAAGCCTACTGTTCTTCTGACTCTTCAAGGGGCATGCTATTTACTTTCATGCTTTCCTGCTCTGCAATGTGCAGGACCATTGATATTGCAGTCGACACTCGCTGAAGCTTTAGTCTTCTGTGTATAACAGCTTCTTGTCTTCATAACTACCACATAGCTATTTTGACCTTAATATGTTCAAATGTTTAACCAGATGTGTAATTGTTCATTTAAAACATAATTTTTAATACATAGAAATTGTAAAATAAGCTGATAGTTAGCATCCTAAAATAATTTAAAAATACAAAATACATGGAGTAGTCATTTCACTGGTCTATGTCCTTTAGTCCCTAAAAATTTTAGAGACACTGAAAATGCCTTGCTATTATTAAGATTCTTGTGAAAATACTCTTGAAACAAAGGCTTTTCCCATTTGCCTTAATTGTGGACTGGTAAGTAGGGTCCTGAATATAAATTGGGCAGCCAGGGAGCTTAGGAGATTTCAGAGTTTTTATTTAGGGTTTTAGTGATGCTACTAAATATAGCCTGTCCCATTTTTCCTTTTCCCTCAAACTGTCTCATTGATGTAACATGAAACCAAATAGAACAGTGCCGAACAGCTTGAAAGAGTGAATATCATGTGTTGAAAAGGAATATCACAGTATCACCTGATAAAAATAGCTTGTGCCCACAGCAAGCAGAGATTGATGCACTCGGGAAGAGTGTACCATTTTTTGTTTGTTTGTTTTTAAGGTAGTATTCACTCTCTGCTTCTCCTGAAGAAACTGGTAGGTTTTTTGCAAAAGCCCTACCAACTAAGAGATTAATGGCTGGGAAGAAAAAGAACCTTTAAGCTTGGTGACCAAGTAACTAGCTCTTTTTTAAAAAGCAACATTAATGTGGTTAAAATGGCACTTTACTTTTCCATGTTACTGGTCAAATATGTTTGTGTTCTTAAGAATCGAGATAGGGTGTTAATAAAGTCAAGATTAAGAAGGCTGAAGAACTAGTAAGGACAACGTTTTATCATTTCTTAAACAAGGTTGAACCAGGGGATTACATCATTTATTCACTCAGTAGACATTAACTAAGAAATATGTTCCCTTAGGTATCCTGAGAATATGAAGGTGAACTGTAGATAAGTCCTCAAAGACTTCCCAACCGTGTAGAGAAGACATACTTCTCTGTCTAAATATTACCACTTTAAAAGGGGAAATAAGGTCAAAGGGTTGTAAAGTGGTATGAAGTTTGTGTGTTGTCATTCTGGAAGTGAGGCTTCCATCCCTGGAGGGAGCCTAAATAGCAATCTAATTAGTCATTCCATGAAGCAGTGCAGTTTTTGGTCATCGTTAAACGCTGCAGTGAAAGGACAGTAGCGTCCATGGAATAGACTGGAGGAGATGACTTTATGTGGGTAGTCTCGGGTATATGAAGATGGTGGGTGAGAAACAAAGGCCTTCCTGGGAAGTAAAGACTAGACATGACTCCACATGTGAGAGCAAGCAGGGTGTTTTGGTGAAAATCAGTAACTGGTTGAGAGGCAGGTAAGGGGATATGACTCTGGATAGCTGGTAAGCATCAATATTCTTTTCCTATTAAAGATATGAAAGGAGAAAGCCGGAAAGGCCTGGAATAAATGTCTAGAGGTTTCATGGCAAAAGTCTAAAAGTCTGTATTATTTAATAGTACAGTGTAGAAAGACTTGTGACACCATTTAACATGCATGGTTAATTACCTGTGAAATAATAGTTGTCCTTGTTGCCTGTCATACTGTTTGGGATATAGTCAGTAACCGTGAGTTAAGTTTTGAATTCTGTTTCTGAATATCACACATGTTTGGTTGTGTGAAATCCTTGGATCTTCTTGCAAATATACAACTGAATTGGCTATAGATTTAAATGGGAATCTACAAATAGTTTCCCTCAAAGGATGGCCTATTCTGTTTTGCCATCCTTGGATAAAATGGATTAATAATGACAACTCTGCTTTTATTTTGTAGGCATTTTATTTTTCTAGGATCAAATTGTTTTTGTTGGTGATAGACCTATACCTAATTTAAACAGGATATAGTAATCTAATTTCTATTTCTTTCACTTAACTACAACCATTTATTTGTTTTAAAGTAAGCAATTTATCCATGATTTCACAGATAGTAATCACAGGACCTTGTGCCCCTAGGTTCATGCTTTATCCACTACATTGCCCTGTCTTATATGAAACAGATTTCATTTCATGCAACCTTTGTTTACATATCTCTGTGTCACATTTCAATTTCTTGAACAGTAGCATCATTTTTACTAGATAAGTGGACTGCCTTCTCTGAATGGATGGAGAACTAGCTGCTGCGATGATTGGGATACCTTACCAGCAATCTCCTGGTACTGTAGCCCTTCTAGATCTCTCTAGCCACTGACCCCTCACTGTTCCTATCTCCAATTACTTACAGCATTTACACATTGACCAGTGCTTCTCACAATTCCCTTATTGCTTCTAGAATAGTCTTATTCCCCAAATGGGTTGTATATTATTCTAATCCAAAGGCTGTATAAACACAGAAGTTCTGTGAGAATTTCATCCAACAATAGATATGACTGAAAGGAAAGTTGCAGTGAACTCCTTCAGAGCAGTGACCAACCGTGTCATAAAACTTTCTTGCATTCCTAGATACCAGCTTCTA
This sequence comes from Peromyscus californicus insignis, assembly GCF_007827085.1. NCBI lineage: Eukaryota > Metazoa > Chordata > Mammalia > Rodentia > Cricetidae > Peromyscus > Peromyscus californicus. The sequence continues at coordinate 41,161,307 of NW_026294573.1, forward strand.
ATCCAGAGTTGTTGATCAGTTAAGATTTTTTTTTTAGATACATGCTCTTGAATCTCCTACACCCTTAAATTTGTTCTTGACATCTCTGTTCACTAGTATTTCTCTGACTAGTTGCTTACCTCCCCATCCTTGAGGTAAGGTCTGGAGCCTATTTCTACAATAATGGCACTAATGATAGTAATAGCTTCATTTTAGGGTAGAGAACTGTGCTAAGTACTTAAGTGAATTCACTTCGTGTGAATCCAGCCTTTGAACACAGGCAGTCTAATGCCATAGCACACCTTCCTCATCTAGCTACTAGATTGCTTTTGTAACTCTTCCCTAAGTTCAATAAGCTTACAGGGGTCATCCCTTACAAGTTTTTAGTAAAGATGGTATGTATGTATTACCTCAGCATTTTAAATATTCCCAAGTTCTTGATGTTTGGGGGTCAGTTATTAATATCATCTATGAAATTCTACAATTTCTTTGTCCTCCTAGGCAGATTTGCTAAGTACAGAATTCTTTCTTAGAAGGACTAGACTCTGCTGAAATTGATATATTTACCATCATTGTATTTGCCAGGCAATAGGAGTTCCTGTTTTCCTGAGCTTTCTTAGCATGCCTAATGGTGTTGGATACAGAATGTGTGAGTTCTAAATCATCATTACTGCAATGGAGGAGATACCAGTTCTTGAACAGTGTCTCTGGGTTTCAAGAGAAGCAATGAAATTACAAAGGCCACAGAAGGCTAAAGACTGCATTTACCTCCCTGAATTCTCCTTTGGCTTCTGCTCATTTACTACTATTTGAAAGTTAATCCTGGAATATGGTAAGAGGCCCATGCACTCCTCTACGGGACTCCCTTGCCCATCATTTTAATTTTCCTTTTAATTAGCCTGTGCTTTCATCTGGTAGGAAGACTGTGGAGCATGAAAACCCCACTGTTAAATGGTGAGGTTTCAGAGGACAGAGAAAGTTACATAACCTTTTAGGCCCCAATGCCTTTCTCTATAAATACTGAAAACTCCATAGGACAGTTAGTGGAACAGCTAAGGCTTCAATTCCTAATGTGGCTTACAACATCCAGCATTATCTGAGCCATCCTGACTCTCACACCTAACCTGGGATCACCATCAACTCTTGGTCATCACCTCCAGCCTAGGGCTCTCTTGCTCTTCTTCTTAGATCCCCAGATGAATCCTTGACATCGTTTATTCAACCTGCATCTTCAGGCCATCCTGAAGGTTTCTTCAGGCTCAGGCATTGGCCTGGAGGACCCCTGCTTATAACTCTTTTCACTTCTAGACAGCTCCTCTCATTCCCTTATTCTGTATACACCCCCATTCTGCTGCAGTTTTCTTATACTACTTACTATTATCTACATGTATTTTAGTTCTTGATTATTTGTTTGCCCTCACTTGAAATTTGTGGAGGCCCACAAAGGTTTCCTAGTGATATCTGAGCTTGCTTTACCCAGCAGGGCTACATTAGAGGATTGCTTGACCACGTGTGTGGTTACCAGGTGATTGGAAGGGTCTGCACTTGGCTGTGCTAGGGGGAGGTCTTTTGCTCCACCCCTTGGCATTCCTATAAAAGATCCTTTAGAAGATACAGAAGGGGACTGTGGATATTGATCCAGGCCCTCTCAAGGTTATCTTGTATTTCTGTTTCTCTCCCCTCTATCTTTCCATCTAAATATTTTTCCCTCCTCCTTCCTCAAGAGTACCCTAGGGAAAAAGTGGGAGCAGGCCTCCCACAGAGAAATGGGTTGGCCCCCCCACAGAAATTGAAGTCCATGAGGAGACAGAACTCATCTCTCTAGTTTCTTTGCATCCCCAACCCTGCAACTGTGCCTGAAATGGAACAACCCATTCTACAAAAGATGGATAGAGTTCCTAATATCAGCTTTACATAAACCTTTTCTGCCTGGGTTACACACCTCTTGTTTTTACTAATTTAGCCAATTAAAGTTTATTGGATAACGTAGTTACAGAGACATTCAGGTCCACTGTGAATATAGCTTCCAAGCAGACTAGGAATTGTCTATGTAGGAATTGTTGGTGCAAGCTTGTCACTGGCTGTAGATTTTGAGAAAAGTAGAAAAAAAATAAAATAAAATGAGAGCTGAATCTGAGCATACCAAGAGATCACCAAGAGTTTTGTCTGGAGCCTCATGGGGCCTATTACCAAACTAGAAACACAAAGAGTATCAAATGACCTGTTAGTAATGTGGCTGATCAAGTTCCTCCTCTGCACTTCAGTTTGCTTGTCTGTAGAGTGAGGCCCATAAGTGGAGAAGGCTGATGAGGAAGGAGTTGCTTCCCACATAAGGGTTGTTGTCAAATTGTTGAGAGAATATATGCAATAATAGTTTGCATCAAGTGTCATTCACATGAATTGATATAAATGCATATAAAGTGTTTGGCACCCAGGAAATAGTCAACAAATGGTACCTATTTTTACTATTTATATTAACGCTATTAAATCACTTGGAAATCATTTGAAACACTTGTAAAGATTTGGATGTCTCCGTAATGTTAATGATTAATTTTCCTTGTCTTCGGCTCCCTTTTTGCATTCATAAGCATGGGCAGGCCCTTGGGTATAGTGATTAAGAATCTAGACTCTAGAGTGAGACAGAAATGAGTTGATGTCCTGAAGTGAATGAATAAATAAATAAGCAAATGAAGTAAGGACAAAACCTAATCTTAGCCCAAGTGAGCTTCAGTTTCCTTTTTCCATCAAAAATCATGTCAGCACTCTGAAGGAAGCACTGTGGCAAAAATGACAGTGGTGAGAGAGAAGAAACCGTGGCTTGGATAGGTAACACTTCCTGTAGCCTCCGTGTGAATGTGAACCGCCTAGTGTTTCTTCCCTAGCAGAGGTGGGCATGCTTGGTCCATACAGTCTCCCTGGGTCTTTCTTCCATGTTATAAAACAGAAAGATGCCCATCTTTCTTGAAGTTCCTCCCCATTCTTTTTTTTGTTTTGTTTTTTCGAGACAGGGTTTCTCTGTGTAGCTTTGCGCCTTTCCTGGAACTCACTTGGTAGCCCAGGCTGGCCTCGAACTCACAGAGATCCTTCTGGCTCTGCCTCCCGAGTGCTGGGATTAAAGGCGTGCGCCACCACCGCCCGGCTAGGCGGTTCCCATTCTTATTATTAATGATTTACAAGTGGCTTAGGAAAGGACAAGCTCTACAGGTGTCACTCAACCCAGTTAGCTAATACAGAGGGTGCTTAGGAGACAGATCCTTGTCTCAGCAGTTAGACTGATGTACCATGAAGGTCCTTCACATCTGAGGCCTGTACAACTGTTGGCAATTATGTAAGCAATAAAATTGCTACAAATGTTGATCCTTCCACAATTCTAGTAGATGCAGGTACTCTCTTTATTCCTACTTTGTATACATGGAAACTAAAGTTTTTGAGAGAAAGCCTTCCCAAAGTACCATAGCTAGAAAGTTGAGGAGTTGAGACACTAGTTGAAGTAATCTAACCCTATAGCCTGGGTCATCATTGTTAATTTTTCTATTTCTCTGCCAGCTGTGAATTTTTTGGGGGAAAAAAGACAGCTCTCATTTACCTTTGTTAGGCTCTGTACCTGCTCAGTCAGTACAGTGGTGATGTTTTGAAATCTACTCTGAATGGTTGGTTGGTGCTCTAATCTGTTTCTTGAGTTGTGAGGTAGAAAAAAAAATGCCTTTACCTGTGCATTGTAGTCAGCCTGTGTCCAGACACACAGTCTCCCATGAACCTCACAGCATCTAACAATGGCATTGGCACGTATCTACAGAGGAAGGGACATTCTGTCAGACCTTCATAGTAGATAGCCAAATTAGAATAAAAATTCAAGTCTCGATTTTTGGATATTTTTCTTCCTATGTATATTTAAACTTTTAAGAAATTTATAAATTATATGGATGGAAGCAACAATATTTGACATATTCTCCTTTATTATTAAAAAAAGACACCTAAGACAAATAGCCAAATGAATGGAAACACATGAACTATGAACCAATGGCTGAGGGGTCCACACTGGATCAGGCCCTCCGAATGGGTGAGACAGTTGATTGGCTTGATCTGTTTGGGAGGCATCCAGGCAGTGGGACCAGATCTTGTGCTCATTGCATGAGTTGGCTGTTTGAAACCTGGGGCCTATGCAGGATTGTTTGGCTCGGCCTGGGAGGAGGGGACTAGACCTACCTGGACTGAGTCTACCAGGTTGACCTCAGTCTGTGGGGAAGGCTTTGCCCTGGAGGAGATGGGAATGGGGGGGGGGGGCGTTGGGGGGAAGGTGAGGGGGACGGGAGGGGGGGAGAACAAGGGAATCCGTGACCGATATGTAGAACTGAATTGTATTGCAAAATAAATTAAAATAAATTAAAAAAAAAAAAAAAAGACACCTAAAGTATGAGGCAAGAACTATTTTCTTCTTTAGCACAGGCACAAATGCTCTATTGATCTTTTAAAAACAAAGTAACAAAAAGTGTATGTTCCCCTTTTTGTGAAAAATCATTATTACTGGATGTTGTGGTCTGCAAGATGCTAAATAAGGATTCTACCTAAAATGCTTTGCAGAACTATTTCAGTGCAAAGTCAATAATATGCATAAAATATTTATGAAAAAATGAATTAAGGACAAAACAACTCCTTACCTTTTGGTGGCCATGTATACACAAAACATACACATACAAAACATTAAGATGGAATGTTAATGTATAGTCATCCGGTAGTTTGAGATGTAGTTGTTATTAATGTAGATGAGACAACCACCAAGAGCTTCATCTACATATAAAGGGGACCATAAATAACTAGAGGGGCAAGGAGCAAAGGGACAAAGAGTTTAAAGAAATGAAGGTCTAACATGAGAACCTGTAAATACTACAAGCGCAGGACTTATAGGTAAGATGTCTGTCTACGTAGCTGTTTGGAGATGTTTCATGGACCATTTGAACAATACTGAGAGTTGGCATTTCAGTTAGACATGGCTGTAGGAATGCTGGGTCACCAGCTTGGTAGGTAAGGCAGAGTGAGTTAATTTCATGGCCAGCAGACCATTTAACATATTCTTAGAGGTTTTACTGGTAAAGTTCAAGACCAAAGGTCTTTGGGTTATGGCTGGCTGGGTGATACTCTTCTAGTTTATGGCTGAAGCCCAGTCAGATACTTTTAACACTTAGGACATGTTCTGAAACTATTTATACTTTTATTTTATGTGTATGGATGTTTTGCCTGCATTATATCTGTGCACTACATTCATGCCGTGCCCACAGAGACCAGATGAGGCTATTGGATGGTTTTGTGAGCTGCCATATTGGTACTAGGAATCAAGCCCAGGTCCTCTGGAAGAACAGCCAGTGTTCCTAACTACTGAGTCATCTCTTCTGCCCAACTATTTGTATTTTTAATCTCATCTCATATATAAGTTCTTTGAGAAACTAATCTCCAGCCAATTCATTATTTTAAATCTTCTTCTTGTATACATTACAGAATAGGCACTCTAAAAATTCTTATTGAAAGTACTAAATGATGGTTTGGCATTCACAGGAAGATCAGGCATATACTTATTACAAGTAGTGGCAATAACTGCTCCTATTCATTGTGCACCTCATAGCTACAAATCATACTGTCTTGATTCTAGTCGTCTTTTCAGGTCATCCCCATGCTTACTAGTTTGATTATATACGGCAGGCTCAAAGGTTCCAAAGGATGAAAAGGACGTAGTCTGTCACTTTGTGGAGCTTTCCCAAAATATAAAAGGCCTTCCAGTGAGCTCAGTGCTGTTTGAGGTATGGGACCTCAAGTAGAGTGCCTTGAAACCCTTGGAAAAAGAGGAGCATAATGCACCTTACTCTTAGAAATAAAATGGAAATTTTCCAGAGAATGACATTGGGGATGTAGGAATGTGGATCAGTGCAGGCACAAGAGGCAGCAGAAGCAGAGATAAAAAGATGCTTCACTGTGTGATGGTTTTATACTATGAGCACTTCATATTCTGGTGCTGTGGATACAACTCTAAATAAGCTCATGGAGCTTATAATCTAGAGCGTGGAAGAGCACATATAGCAGTAAGGCCATAAACATCTGCCCATGGGTTATGTTAACTGCTATGAAGGAAAATAAAATGCTAAGAGAACGGGACATGATTTGCATTTCACCTTGTAATGACAGACTTAATGGCATAGCCAGAAAGAAAGGACAGTGAATTGTATGCCAGACAGGGAGCACCACACATGTGAATATTCTAGAGCAAAGAAGAATATGGTATGTTGGCAGGATGGGAGGTTAACATGGAGACAGGTGAAAGTATACATTACAGAATACAGAAAGTATACATTACAGATCATATAGTCCCAGTAGGTAACATTTTAGGAAAATTTGTTGACTAGTCTAGGCTGGCCTAGAACACATGATCCTCCAGCTTCAGCCTCCCAAGTACTGGGATTATAAATGTGCATGATACATAGGAATGTGAGCCTTTAGCCCTCTTCCAAATAAAGTAGTAGTCATAAATAAGAGGGCCAGGGAGAATGGGGACAGTACAGAGAGAGGCTGAATTGGAATTTATTTAGTAGCTATAGGTCTGATTCATGTTAACTTTTTGGTAAATATTTACTGAGTGAGTGAAAGTACAAACAACAGGACTAGGGAAAGAATCCTTGACACAGATGTAAGTAGTAACCTGTACAACCTGTCTCAGCCTCTGCCCTTCATCTGTGAGATCGGAAAGGTGAGAACACACTCAGGACTAGTCAAGGATCTCCTGAGAAACACAGATGTGTAGGGGAGAGGTGGGAAATGAGGAGGGAGGGAGGGAGGAAGAGAGGGAGGGAGGGAGGGAGATTTGCTATAAGGAACTGGATCACAGGTTATAGAGGCTGACAAATCCCAAAGTCTGTAGTAATTAAGATAAAGAACCAGGAGGGCTGGGAGTTGATTCCTTTTCTAGTGTTAGCTGGCCTGACACCCAGAAGGGGCTGTTGTTTTAGTTCAAGCCCGAAGGCAGGAAAGAACCAATGCCCTAGCATAAGACAATTAGGCAAGAAAAGTTCACTCTTATTCTCAGGCTTTCAACTGATTTTGAAAATCAAAATCTCCCTGATTTTACTCAGTTTCTGATTCAAATGTTATTTTTACCTAAAACATCTCCCCAGATGTGCCCAAAGTAATGTTTGACCAGATATTTGGATGTTCATTGGTCCAGGCAGGTTGACATGTAAATTAACCATCATGCCTGCCATGTTGTTGCAGAAGAGTGAGATGAACTGTAAAATGCTGTACATGTTGAAGGGCCCATCACCATTAATTTGAAGGGGAAGTTCTTCCTTGATAACAACAGCTTACACCATCCAGTACTTCCTGCTTTCCAGATGTTGCTGTCATTTCACTCGCCGCCGTATCCTACTTAACCCTCACAGTAATCTTATCCCTTCCTCCAGGCTACCACCATTTGAATCCTAGTACTGTCCCTAACTTTCACCAACTTAGAGGCAAATTACTGAGTCAATTTCTTCAGTTTCTATTGCCTCAGTTTCCTCTTCTATGAAATGGGATTATAATTATAAAGTAGTTAGAACACTACCTGACTATATACAATGTCTTAGTTACTTTTCTGTTGCTATGATAAGACACCTCAACCAAGGCAACTTACAAAAGACAGAGTTTATTTGGGGCTTACAGTTTTAGAGAGTTAGAATCCATGACTATCATTTCAGGGAGCGTGGTAGCAGGCAGGCAGGCATGGTACTGGAGCAACAGCTGAGAGCTCACATCTTGGGATATGACCATGAGGCACAGAGAGTGTTGATTGTAATGGCATGGGCTTTTGAAACCTCAAAGCCTGCCCCAAGTGACACATCTTTCCATCAAGGCCGCACCTTATAATCCTTCCCAAACAGTTCCACCAACTGGGGACCAAATAGTCAAACATATAAGCCTATGTGGGGCATTCTCATTCAAATCACCACATTGTACTCCGTGGACTCCCCCCGCAAAGTACTTAGAACATTGTCTGACATTATATATATTATATATATATATAGTGTGTGTGTGTGTGTGTGTGTGTGTGTGTGTGTGTGTGTGTGTGTGTGTGTGTATCTTCTGTAATGGAGGTGGTAGTAGTCATGATGGTAATTTCACAAAAAGCACATACATGCTCTTGGGCAGCAGTTACATGTGCAAAACAACCATGAATAATGAAGAGTGGAGTGAGGAGTGGAGAACCATGAAGTATTCTCTTAATGTCAAGACATTATATGGTAGAATTTACAAAGCACTGCTTATATTACAGAATATTGTCCTTTTTTTTAACCCCTTTAACCATTTGCAAAGCTGTATAATGGGAGTTTTGTAAGTATTCTCTTAACAAGCATGCTCACCCAGCAATCCGTCTTCTAGATGCCAGAATCCAAGCTCACTTAACAGGGTAAGCTCTCCAGGGGGAACTGGGACTGAACAACGAGGGTAGAGGCCTTAGCTTAAAGCCAGGATGCTCCTTTGACTCTATCAAACAGCCTCAAGATTTCTGGGTGAATGGAACTGCCAGTACATCTCACAGCCCATCAGCATTGTGACCCCTTGTGGATGAAATTGCTCAGTCATCTGTAGCAGAGGTCAAGCAAGTAAAGGGGACTGGTTCTGGTATTCCTTGAAGTCTCCAGGAATATCTTCTTCAAGGACCTCCCTATGCAAATCACACATCCTAGTGATATCATTATCCCTTCTCTCCTCCACCTTCATACCTATAACCTGTGCTCCTGAACGTAGCCATCCCAGTTATGGCTGTGTTTCTGTCTGTGTTGCTCATTCCATTGTGAGCTCAGACAAGTGAAGCCTTATTCCGTTTTCAGTGCCTACTACCATAAATACTGACATCCACTTAGTGACATCTTCCAGATTTGATCTCTAGTCTTTGTTCATCTAATGTCAAATAATGAATTCTCGGCAATTAAGTTACTACTTAAGATGGCCAGTATCCCATCCTTTAAAGGGCAGGAGATGGACCACAAGGTCAAGTACTAAGCTTGTGTAAGACTCTGGGTTCAATCATCAGCATCAGAAATACAAGCAAGGCAATAATGTCACAGGTTGCATTTCTTGATAAGAAGATTCTTTGATGTGGATCACCAGGAGACAAGATGGGAAGAAAAGGGTACAAAAAGAGGGATTGAAGCAGAGGCAGAAGAGGGGCTGCTGTTCATCCTCAGTGAATGCTCAGTGTACCCTGTGAGGCGTGCTGAGGCTGCCATACCCATATAGAATGGTCCTGACTCCAACACTCTGTATTGACCAGTCACTGGATGTGAGTACCTCACAAGTGCCCATGACCTTGAAAGAGACAACTCTCAGCCAAGGCAGTTCCAAAGATGAGTCACTATAAAAGGCTAAATCCTTCAGCTCCAGGTGATAGTTTGGGGACACTTCAACAACTTCCGCTGAAATGATTTCAGAATGTTATGGGAAAGCAGGTATATACAACATCATAAAATGCTCTACTAAACAAGTCTATGGCTCTAGAACGTATTTGTTGTTATTCATATTAACAGTGGTATCATTGGGCTCAGTAAGAATGTCTTCAACTGAGTCTGATCTGTTTTCTTAGAGCAGCTCCTTAGTGAGAATCATGAAGTCAGTGTATACCCTTGTTTTTATTCTGCTCACTTCCCAGCAGACACCCTTTCCCCTCTCTCTTTTGTTATTAATCTCGTCTTAAAAGTGCTATGCCATCCTATTTTAAAACCTCTAGGGTTGGTTTGATTTGATTTCCTTCCCACTGAAATGACTATTCTGAACTCTGACCTTAATCCAGGATGGTTAGAGCAGCTGAAAGCACTTTCTTGACTATCTATCTATCTTCACACTTTATATTCTGTAGAAGCTTAGAGAAATTCTAAGTCTAAATGCAGTCTTTAAACATTGCTAACATTAACAGTTCCTATCCATGGGGTTAATTAAATGTAAATGAGTGCTGGCCCTAGCATTCCCAATGTTGTAATGACCCTGGGGTCAGTTCTGTGGGCTTGTAGAGCACAGACATCAGAATACCTTGGCAAAAGCTGTCAATGGAAAAGATAAATGTTCTAGAGATCAAGAATATTGAGCAAGTCAGAGTCAATTCCAGTAACCAGCTGCTTATAGACAAGAGCTGTGTGTGGGAGTTCAAAGGTGTAATATGCTGTTGATTTCACACTTTCACACACACACACACACACACACACACACAGAGAGAGAGAGAGAGAGAGAGAGAGAGAGAGAGAGAGAGAGAGAGAGAGAGAGAGAGAGAGAGAGAGAGAGCTAAGCTGTTTTTTAATTCTGAAGTCATGATTTATCTCAAATATATATACATATATATGTGCATACATATTTCTAACTCATAAATCTTTTTGTGTCACTTCTCTGCAGAGCCAAAAGGCTTAGTGGAACCCTTCTACATCCATAAATATGCCAGGAATTGTATGTTCCTGTCTATTTCTTTTTCAGTATTGGAGATCAAACCCAGGGCTTATGAATGCTAGACAAACACTCTGCCACTGAACCATGTCCCCAGCTGTTCCTGTCTTTGTGCATGTCATTTCTGTTCTCCAGAAAGCCTTCCTATTGCTGATGCGTCCTTCAAGTTTCAGTTCAAATACCACCTGCTCCAGACAGCCTTCCCTGGCTTACCCACAACATTTGCTGCTCTGAACTGCCTGCTTTTCTCCCAGACAGTAAACCACAGGGTGGAGGAAAATGTATTTGTAGTCCGAAGAAGGTCAAGGTATAGAGAAAAGAGAGGAAGTTATGTATAAAACCTTCATTGTTAAAACTTATGTGTTTCAGAGTCCTCGTGTGTGTGTGTGTGTGTGTGTGTGTGTGTGTGTGTGTGTGTGTGTGTGTGTGAGAGAGAGAGAGAGAGAGAGAGAGAGAGAGAGAGAGAGAGAGAGAGAGAGAGAGAGAGAGTTTATCTCTCTGATTTTAAGAACCAAGAGTCATTGTTTAATCCCAGGATTAAAGCTCCTAAGGTAGGCTTTCTGACAAGAGGAAAATTTCCCCTGACTGCCCTCTTGTGGAAGTGCTGAAAGACCCCAAAGATCACAAATGTATAAACACAAACCTTCCCTAGGCTGAGAGTTGTGTTCTAGACTGTCCTTTATCCTGGTTAGTCAAGCTGACATATGAAGCAAGACATGCCCCAAAATGAATTTGTAGCTGGTAAATCAGATGGTTCTTTAAGAATGCAGAACGGCCAGAGTGAAGGCTATGGACATCAAGCACATGAAGAAAGGGTGTGAATGCAGTAGATTTCTGGTGGATAAATGCTGCATGCACACTAGCTTTCCCTAGCACATCTTCATAGTCTGAAGAACATACTATCAAGCAAGAGTACTGTAAGTTCTGCTTCCCCTAAGCCATTGGCCCTTGCCATGCCCCAAACCACCTGCTGGGCTGTGTTAAATTACTGATCTCTCTAGGAACCCACGAAATTGTAATTTACAAATCATACCAAGGTGTCTGTAATGAATGGTCTGCATACAACTTGTAGTGAGTTGGGTTTTGTAGACCCATTTGTATACTTTTCCACAACCAGGGGGACTAGTGGTTTGAATGTGGATGGCCCCAGTAGGCTGATATATTTGAATGTTGGGTCCATGATTGGTAGAACTATTTAAGATGGAGGTGTGGTCTGATTGGAGGGAGTGTGTCACTAGAAGTGGGCTTTGAGATTTCAGAAGGCCATGTCAGACCCAGCCTTGCACTGTCTCTCTCCACCTGTGGAGGTAATCCATCAGCTACTGCTCCAGCACCACATTTGCTGCCATGCTCCCCACCATGATGGTCATGGGCTAACCCTCTAAAACTATAAGGAAGCCCCAATTAAATACTTTCTCTTAAAAGTTGCCTTGGTGATAGCAACTTTTGAGTAACCATAACTAAGACAGTAATTTCTTTATAGAAATTGTGATTTCAGTTATTCTAATTCATCATCCCTGTGAGAGTACTCTTTTAAGACCTCAATCCCTAGATTTTGGCCCGGAAGACATAGTCTTCATTTTCATCTGTTGTAAGTGTTGGTTAGAACTGTTTGAACCATGATTATGGAACAGACTTTCCTTTCTCCTTCTGTCCATCCTTTCCTTGTGTTGTACTTACCTGCTTGTCTGCTGATCTATCTACCATCTCACACCTATATTTATGAATCAACTATCTTTGTGCCCTGTGGACTGCCCTGGAATTTGGGCCTTTCTTGTGCATGTTTGTGTGCGTACACATGATCTTGTGTCTGTTCAGGGGTTTGTGTACTTTTGTGCATATAAATACCAGAAGCTGACATTTGTGTCTTTTGCAATTACTCTCCACTTCATTTTTTTTTTTGAGACAAGGTCTTTCAATGAACTGGGAGCTTGCCAAATTGGATACACTAGCTGGCCAATAAGCCTCAGGAATCCCTCCTGTATCTGCATCCCCAGTGCCAGAATTACAGGGGCATGCGATTATGCCTGCATTGTTAAGTTTTGGGTGCTAGAGATCTAACTTGGGTCCTCCTGCTTGCATGACAAGCACAATACAAGCTGAGCCATTTCCTCAGCCCCTGGGTGTTTTTGAGAATAAAAGAAAAAAGGCATTAGCCACGAAATAACTCTCCCAGAGCACAGTACTAACAAGTCATTCCTAGAACAAATATCAGGCACCAGGAGCTCTATGGACTTCTTAGGTACTAGTCTAGCAAGATACTACAAATCATAGTGAGGGAACTGGAGCTTAAAGAGGTTATATGCTGCTTAAGTTATCTCCAGACCTGAACCCAAGTCTATCTGTTCAACACTCCCCACTACCTTTCCCAAGCTGAACATAATTAACTATTGCAGGTAGGCTCCAGGGCTCATCAGCCTTCTCTAAGTCCCCTAGTCAGTTTTGTTGTCGATAAACATAGCATTTTAGGAGAAAACTCCATGTTTCAGAAAGTGTGTTAGCAAAATCAAAAACTTCTACATAGCACTAACACCTTCCTGGATTCTGGGAAATATGAAATGAGTACTGAATGAAATAGAAAGAAGAATGCTCAGTGAGGTGTTTTTGTTTTGTTTTTTTTAAAGGTTTCTGAAAGTTATTTTAGGACTTGATTTTGAATTGTGTAGAGAACCTGCAGCATTGTTGACATTCCTACAAAGTCAATAACAATTCATTGGGTGTTTCAAGTTAATTGTGAGTCTCTGAGTGTTTGCCTAGTTTCACCATTATTGTTAAAGGTCCCTTACAAATGTTGCATTGCCCTCTGTGTTTGGGGCTATCTCAAATGTCCTGTGTGCCAATGGAAGTACATTTGCTGTAATGGAAGGGCATTCAATATAAAAAAATTCATTTTCTTTTAGCCATGAGAATGTTTTTTAAATAAAGTATGTGTTTCTCTGATTATGAAAGAAACACATGTTCATTGTTAAAAATTAGGAAAATAAAAAAAATTGTATAAATACGATTCATCACTTATGGTCCTCATCCAAGAATAACAATTATCATAATAAAAATACTCTGGAAGTATGGCATGCTTGGTGTGTATGTCACTGCTATCAAATCTAATTTTATAGATTTTTGTAACTAAGGCTTGAGAAGACTGAATAAGTAGCAGAGAGTAAGGCCTCAATAGAACATTCTGGTTATTCCTAGTTCCAAAGCCTTAGCTTTTCCATATAACCACTGTTAACACTGTAGTATGTTTCTTCTCAGTCTCTTTCAGTGCATATTTTTTCATGACTGAGATCATGCTGTGAATACAATTTCCAACCCTCTCATGTAATTTAACATAATTGTTAAGAATATTCTTGTCTGACCTGGCTCTACCTCACTCTCTACCTCCATTTCATACCTTCTTCTAACTTGCATGACACACACACCCGCCACACTAGCCTTCTGTCTGTTCCTGGAGCAAGCCAAGAATATTCTTGTACTAGAATATTACTCTAGCTGTTTCCTTTGCTTCAACTACTCTTAATTCTCAAATGGTAAGAATTTTTTGTTTTGTTGTGTTTTGTTTTGTTTTTGTTTTTCATTCTTTAGATTTCACCTTAGATGTATAGCCTTCCTCTGAACATTTCAAATCTGATCACAGCCTCCTGAGGAATACATGACATCAAGCAAGAGTAAGGATGTCAAACCTATTCCATCCTTGCCAGCATGATCAGATGTAAAAAGTCTTTGCTATTTCAGTAATTAGCTCAAATGATGCTTGAACGCTGTAGGTAATCTATGATGCATGTGCTTACAGAATGTAGAAACTATGTTTCATTTGATAAAGGAATGATGACATAAGTTCCAGTAACACCCATGTCTTTTTCTAGACTTGGCAAATCCTCTAAGATCATATAGAACCTAAGCAAGAAAACAATGGCCAATAGAGGCACAGACTGACTCCATCTCTAGCTCTCCTAATCTGGGCTAGACCTTGTGAAGAATTTATTTTGCTGAGTCTCACAAGTGGCAAGAGTCAAAAAAAAGTAAAATTGTCCCTAGCCCCTTTCCCTCTGTTTCAGTCTTGAAGTATGAGGAAAGACCATTTCAGAAAAAAATAAGAGGGTTACATTGTCATAACTGACACATGCGTGTCCAAATGCCATTTCAATATCATCTCTTGGGTCTGGGGAGATGACTCAACAGTTAAGAGTACTTGTTATTCTTGCAGAGAACCCAGGTTCATTTCCCAGCCCCACGTAGCTGCTCACAACCATCCAATTATTCCAATTTCAATACCTTCTTTCGACCTCTGCAGGCACCAGACAGGCAAATAAGGCACAGACATGCATGTGAGCAAAACACCAATACACATAAAATAAAATAAATCTTTGTTTTAAAATCTCATAATAGGTAAAATACTATTTTATTTACATATCCAATTAAAAGATAACATTTAATGCATAGCATGGTAAAACCTTTACCCTATGAGGCCAAGACGCAGTAGAAAGCTGTTGACTCTAATTGTACTTAGGAGCTATAAGCCTCCTCCTTGTGACAGGTTATGAAAGGAGATAAAGATTCTGAGATATTCTTTTATCAGTGTTATTTAACTAGTTGTGAGGAGAGATGTTTCCATGTGTGTTTGTAAGTAGCTAGAAGTCTTCTTTGTGGTAACTATTCATGCATTTTGTCTTAGTCCACATATGTTGATGCCATTTGTAATATACCTAAGTAAAAAGCATTTTCCAGCTTGTCCATCCTTCATGTTTTACTGTTTGGGACTAACTGAAGACTTCAGTTTCCATGTGGTCCATTTTATCAATATTTCTCCCTTTTAATTGCATTTAAGTTTCTAAAGGTCCAAGAATGAATAAATGACTACTTACATTTTTGCAAAATTATTTTATGATTTGATAAGTAGGGCTTGTTCGGAAACGGGCTTGCTAATTGCATAAAAGAACATCAAAGTCATGAATTGTAAATATGTAACTCTCTAGCATCTTATCCAAAATTGACATGAAGATTTTTCCAATTTGGCTTTGAAAAGCAAGTTTCAAAACAAAGTGCACAGGTATTTCTTTCTTAAGTTCCCTGGAATCATTCAGCTTTTTTTTCCATGCACACTCTCCCTGCTCTCTCCTGGAAGAATAAGTAAAGGACCCCTTTAGCATGCTAATATGATAAGGATGCTTTTCATGGCTTAAAAGATCTTGGGAATTCTTGGGAAATTGTTTGGTGACTCTGCAATGGAATTAATGTTTTAAAGTCAGAAGTATGCATTCTATATAAGATGTATTTTCTCTGACCCCTGCTTTCTACCATCCTGGGAGTGTTGCATCCTCACCCCAGATAATTAGATTGTAGCCAGTGTTCCTTTGCTGTTTGCTTCTCAGAGAAGGGGGGTTGTGTGTAATATTCTGAAAAGGAAGAGGGCTACTATAGTGTGAATGCATTGTCTCAGGCTTTTCGGATCCAAGGACAGCCCTTCATTCTGGGCTTTCAAGTCACTCTTTGGCCTCTGCTGTTTCTCAGCAAAAGAGAAAGACCCCTTTTGTTCCCCTTTATTTCTCCAAGAGAGAATGCCAGCGCCAAGAAAGAGGATGGGCTTAGAGGGTCAACCAGTTATCTTCTGGGATGAAAATTAAAGAAATGAAGCCCAGAGTTTAAGGGTATTTATTTTATCATATATCATTTTCTCTAGGAAGACAATTTAAGAGCAGGGGAATCTTTTCCTAAACACTGTACTGATTTGGATCTCCCAAATAGCCTACCAGAAGTGGAATTCTAAAACATGGTTTGTTTTAAATGAATGTAGTTTCTCATTTAAACCTGCTGAGTATAATGGAGAAATAGAGATACAGAAAGAGGGAGGGGGCCTCAGCCAGAGTAATGGACTAGTTAGTGATGAATCAGAGGCACTTCCCATCATGCTTTCTACTCTGATGCTTTCCACCCTCTCTTCCCACAGTCTCCAGCATCATATATTTTACAGCTTGAACTATAAACAACAGATCACACCCCTATTATGGCTTTTAAATCTTGGCTAGAATAACCCATTGATGATAAATACATTTTTATCTTTAGAATTCCACCTTTTTGAAATGACTTAAAATGTAACCACATGAAACAGATACTGAACTTTCTATATGAAAAGTTGATATGGATGGAATTGTACACTCAAAACTCATGTGCTGGACCTCTAACTTCTAATACAACTATATTTGCAATATAGAGCTTCAGAAGGTAATTAAATTTAAGTAGGATCTTAAGGACAGCTCCTATCTAATAGGATTTATAGCCATATAAGTAGAGTGGGATCTTTCTATCATATGAGGATACAGGAAGTAGACAGATATCTGTAAGAGACTTCCTACTGGCATCTGGCCATGTTGAACTCTAGTCTCGTACTTCCAGCTTTCACAATTGCAAGGAAATAAATTTCTCCTTTTTAAACCACCCAGTCTATGGCATTTTATCATGGCAATCCAAGTTAACTAATGTAAAACTTTTATTGTCTTATTAAAGTTTTATTCTTAGACAGGCACAGTAGTGCACTCCAATGGTCTCAATATGGGAGGCAGAGGCAGGAGGATTGTGAGTTTGAGCCATCCAGCCACCCCAGCCTTGTCTCAAATCAATAAGAAAAAAAAATGGTCCCTAGACCCCAATAGACATGCAAATTGCAAGCCCCATCTGCATATTAGAAAAACTGTTCTGACCAGGTGTGGTGGTGCATGCCTGCAGATGTAGTACTTGAAAGGTGACAGTGACGTCAGGAGGATCAGGAATTCAGGAGCAGCCTCAGCTACATGACCAGATCCTGTCTCAAAATACCAAATAAAAATAGAAGAAAATTTGCTCCAACTATTCCCTTACCGCTTCATGCACTTGTTGTGAGTGCTTGAGAACACTTGCTTTGATTGTAAGAAATAGCCTGTTGTCCAGAACCCTGACTCATAAACAGACCTAATGGATGGAAGCTGATCTGTCACCTATTGAATCAGGAATGAAGGATAGATTAGCATCATGATGTCACTTTGGCTAGAGCCTTTGCTAAACTGGGAACCCATTCCTGGATTCCAGAAATCACTTAATTATACATGCACACTCATAACATGTATGTAAAACATCTGAGTCATCCTTTAAGAGGTCTTCTAACTCCTTCTTTGTATCTGTAAACCAACTCATCCCCAGCCAA
The DNA here is from genome assembly GCF_007827085.1 of Peromyscus californicus insignis. Taxonomy (NCBI): domain Eukaryota; kingdom Metazoa; phylum Chordata; class Mammalia; order Rodentia; family Cricetidae; genus Peromyscus; species Peromyscus californicus. Next base: position 41,178,912 of record NW_026294573.1, read on the forward strand.
CCTACAAAGAGCTCTGAGCCTCTCATCTCCCTCCCACCCCCACCCCCGCCGTGTTGGTGTCCTTGCACTAATGGATTCAGATGATGTCAAAATTGGAAACAAGTATTTAACAATGCAACCTTGAACCAAGTAAAAGTTCTAAAAATGTGCAGCCTCAAGCCTCATAAAGTTCTTTAAAAAAGAAAAAAACCCACTGCTGACCTGTGGGTCTTAGAATGGTTATGCTGCTTCCACAACATTAACCACCAAATGCCCTCCACCTTCAAGGACAGACCAGCACCTCCAAGCACTCAGGGTACTGGAAACCAGGGAAGAATGAAGAGCAGCCACCCACATAGCCAGCCAGCACCCCTCATGTTCTCCCACAGACCCTGCTCTCTACATGCCAGGCAGCAGAATAATCCATTAAACCTTGGCAAGTGGCCACGATGCTTCGGATTATTCTTGTAACTATTTGTACTTGTGTTTAGAAGTTATTCTGTGAAGCAGGCAGAATGCAGCCATAGCTCCATTTCACAGCCAATGATGCTGACCCTAAGCAAGTATTGGAATCTCTGTGACAACGGAATTGAATATCCTCATGAGAATGAGGCGTCCTGAAAATGAACGAACTCCTCAAATAATATCTGGCGTAGTGCTGAGTAAAAAGAACTAGACATTGTCTCCAGCCTTGTAGAATTCTCAACGTAGCAGAAGGTAAAGGCATGTAAACTAGTTATGACAATGTGAAAAATTCTGTTAGGGTGGGAAAGAAATGGAAGAGGGTATGGAAGGAGGGTACCTAAGTTAGAGTCTCAAAAACTAAAGTTTGGTGGAAGAGATAAAGTATTGTTAGCTTACAAAATTTTTGTCTATGATTCCAAAATAATCTCCATAGTTTCAGTAATTTTTATATAACATTTTTATTAATTCTTTGAGAATTTCATGTGTATGTATAGTGTATTTTGAGCATAGTCCTCCCCCATAATTCCTCCTAATTCCTCCCAGATCCATCAGCTTCTAACTCTGTGTCCTCTTTTTTGTTTTAATTTAAATAACCCATCCACTGAGTCCAATTTGTGGTGCCCATGGGTATGGTGTCCTCCACTGGAGCGTGGGTAAAACTACCAGGGATCACCCTTAAAGAAAACTGGCTCACCCTCTCCAAGAAGCCATCAACTGTCCATAAGACCTCAGTTAGGGCTTACTGGCTTGATCCTGTGAAGGTCTTCAGCAGGCAACCGTGAGTTCATGAGTGTAGTGGTCCTGTTATGTCTAGGAGACACTGTCTCTCTATGGTCCTCCCAACCTCTAGCTCTTACAGTCTTCCTGCCTCCTCTTCTTCAGTGGTCCCCAGTTGTGGGGAGAGAAGATATAAATGTCCCATCTGTGGTTAAGCACTCCACAATCACTTAGTCCCTATACTTTAACTAGTTGTGAGCTACTGCATTAACTATCATCCACTGCACAAAGAAACTTTTCTGATAAGGTCTGCAAGATGCACTATGGACATAGAGATATGAATTTAGAAGGCAGTTTTGCTCACTCCTGGAGACCTATGAGCTACCCAACCATGAGTTCCTGCCAGATTTACAGTACCAAGCATGTGTTCCTTCTATAGAGTGGGCATTAAATTATATCAGAAAATGGATTGTTATCCCTATAACACTCATGCCACTATTGCACCATGCACACACCTTGCCATGCTGGTTATTATTGTACTTTACATGGTTCATGACTGGGTAAGACTATTGATGATTGTTACTCCCAGAAGCCTACATAGCCCCTCTGGCACTATGAAAGTTAATCAACAAGGAGGAAGCTTCCTGGTCAGTACCAACTTGATTTCTCAAGTCCTATGATCAAAGTGTGTGGTGTCTTCAGCAACAGGGCCTTACTGTCAATTTCTGGTTGACAACCAAGAGCAATGGCAATGGTCTGTATTTTTTTATTGTGTTGGGGACAGGGTCTCCGGGATACCTCTGACCAATGACTTGAGAAAAGTTCCTGCACCCCTGGCACTAGGCTTATTATTTGGCAACCTGTGGCTTCTGGGAGGCACCGTTCTCCCAATAAGGTAGGGTAACAATAATTAGACTCTTTTTATATGAAAAAAAGATGTAGGAAACATAAATATCCTTAGTGTTACTTATTCCTTCCTACCTCCTCCTCTGCCCTACCTACCCATCCCTCTCCTCACTTAAACCTCTCTCCCATTCTGCTCTTAGATTACCCTTTCCCTTCATATCACCTAATTTCTATTACCCTCCCTCCTTTAAGACCATCCCTCCCCCATCAATCTTCTGTTATACTTTTTAAACTTTGGTTTAATTTCAGCATTCTCTTGAGTGTTTGCTTTTTAAAAACTTTCTTGTCTTTTCATTTGTTAGAATGGCTAGAAAAGAGTGTTTTCTCAAAGTATGCTACAGGAGTGACAAGAAGGGTGCCAGGTGCAAGGAGAATGCAGCTGATTGCTGAAACCACCTGCAGAAAACCAGCCTGATGGAGAAATTCAATATCCGAGGGATTTGTACATTGAAGGGTTATGCAAACTCTGACATTTGGAGTCTACCATGTGAAGTACAAGAAGCCTTAGTTTGATGTTTGAGCATTAGGGAGACAGGTAAGAATTGTGAAAACTGCCCACAGGAGACTGTTGGAAGGATATGATGCCAAATAGGTGAAGAATGGCAAAGGGTAAACAGGCTTGACCAGGGTTATATACATCGCTCTGGGTGTCTTGTCTCTTCCTTTTACTAATGAGGGCATCTGCATGTCTCTGTTCAAACTGTCAGAAGGGTGAAGTGACTCCTCATGAGTAGAGAGTCTAATCTTTGAAAACATGTGGCTTTCCCCACCACTCCTTCCTGTACCACTCTCCCTACTCTTCCACACCAGCACATTTTACTTTCCAGGAGCCAGAAGTGCATAAAGAGAGAAATTCTGAAATGCTCTATACAGATTTGTGCCACTGTGGCTTCTTCAGGACAGGGTGACACAGAAACTCCTGAAACATTTAGTCCAGTGTTGCTGTTATTTAATTGAATTAACAACTAATGTTGGTCAAAACGGGCTAATAGCTATAACAAATCTCAGAGGTGTAACACAGTCAAGTCATCTCTCAACATGGGTCTGCAGGAGACCATTCTCCACACAGTCTTTCAGGGCCTAGGGTCTTTCCCAGCTGGTGAATTCCTTGATGTTCTTCTTCATATAGTCTGTATCTACTCAGGAGGCAGAGAAAGAAAGGGTGGCACATCATACAGAAGATTAGGGGCCATTCCACTGGTGAGCACTCAGTCATTTAGCTCCACTGTAGTCTAGCTGGGTTGCCAAGCAGAAAACCCAACTGGATTTGGTGGATGCTGACAGTAACTACTCCATGGTAAGAGCTAGCTCCAAGTTGGGTAAATTATTGGAAAAGGGTGATTACACTCACTATCAAAGAAAAAGGATGTGGGAAGAATACCGTGGCCCCTTGTTTGAAAGTCTTTTTAGAGTGGGATGTGGGGGGGGGGGGAGGAAGACTCAGGGTAGAAGAATGCAATAGCTTTTTCAGTCTCTGAGATTCTCCGATTCAATGAAGGATCAGAGTCTCAGGGCCGAGTTTCCGGTGCCTCAAACTGAGTTCCTGGAGTAGAAATAGAATGTTGAATTTCATTTTTTAAATTGTTCCTCCAGCTTGACGTATTGAAGATTTTTAGCACGCACGCTCACACCTGGCTGCCCGCCACCTTCTGCCATTGCAGATATGCTTACAGGAAACCGTAAGTGGATCTGCTTTTGATGCTGGCAGCATCTTACTAAAATGCTTTTGCTGGCATCATGGAACAGGAGCAGAATTCAGCTGGGACCAATAATGAGGCTATTTAGAAAGTTCTTTCTTCCACCCCCTGACAAGGCAGATGTGATGGGGATTTTTCCACTCCCATTCTGTTGATGGTGGCCGAAATTAGTTCAAGGCCATCAAAAATATTTAGACCTTGAGAGCTGAAACCCAAGTCCCATAAAGAAGACAAATCCTCTTTCTCCTATCCAGCAAGAGAAAAAGAAACTCGTCCCAGAGACTCCCAACACAGTAGTGTGCCATCCATTGTTCTCTAACAGACCTAGGAAAATCACAGCCCTGACTCCGTTTGGAATGGGAGAAAAATACTGGCTTCCATTAAAAATGTTTCTAGATAACATTTATATAATGGCCTCTGCTGTCTTTTCTCCCTTGAGATCATGTTATAGTGAAACACTTTCTTTAAGACGTTCTCACTTCTGTCATCGCATTTTAAAGTTCACAGCTAGCGTTGTATGAGGTGGGTATTTTAGGCTATGTCCCTGTTTAATAAATAAGACTACTTGAGGTCCACAGAGATTAACTGACACAAATGCAAGATTAGCACCCAAACCTCTGTACTAATGTTATACTGCCTACAAGGTTGTATCAGCTTAGCGGGGAAACTCTCTGGTTCATTTGAATAGACTTTATCCATCTGTTGATCCACTCATCTATATGTCTATCCACAAACTTTGCACCAACCACAGATACAGAGATGAGTCAGAATTTGCCTTTCACAAGTTCATAGCCTTGTAGGGTATATGAAAACAATCAAACAATGAATACAAATAAGTATACAGGCAGGATAAAATGACTATATAAGTGGGGAAGTGGCAGAATATGACACACAGTGGAGACATGGTCATTTCTCCCTTAGGTGGTCAAGAAAGTTCTGTAAGATTTGTCTGTTTCCTTATTCTTAGGCATATAGTGACCTAATGCAATTCTCTGAATTTAGGGCATTGCTTGGGTTTGACCCACACCATCTAGTTCTTAACTATGTATTCTCCCATCTGCCTTGGCTTCATGACTAATCCTGGGCCCCCAGGTCTAGTTCTAAATACTCAAGAGTTCTGAACCATGTTGTATACTTGCTGCCATTCCCAACCCCAGACTGATAACAGGACATTGTGAGTACTAATGGACTGCTTGACAATTTAAAAATATTTGGAAATCAAGCTATGAAGTCAAGAGAATGTTAAGAGAGTATGGCTTGGTGAGATGGAAAGAATATGGACTTCCATTTAATTAGGTAAGCCAGCACCATGTCAAGCATAGAAGACATTGATATTAAAAAGAAACCTTGAACTTTTAGATGTTTCTAGATTACACTAAGGGATGCCTTTTCTCAAGCATCAGTGAAGGAAAGTGGTTGATTCAAGAAAACTGTGCTACTAGATATTGGGAGCACTAACTCAACACTCATTTAATAGGTATTTAATGATTATGAATTCTATTCTAGATGCTCCAAGGACCCTAAGGATGAGCATGGCCTCTCCTTGGTCTATCTTTCAAAGCAATGACCTTACCTATCCTCATAGCTGGTTGCAAGAATAATATGGTAAATGCTAAATGTTTAATGATTATAATTAGTCAAAAATAGATGTTTCTTACCCACAGTCTTCCTTGGGTTTTGTGTAGGTAAATTGATAACAATGGTAGTACTTGTGTTATAGAATTATTTGATATTGAATGAATGAATATAAAAAGCTAAGAATAACACCTGTCAAAGCAAATGCTCAATAGGGAACAGAATGTGAAAGCTCTTCACAAATGGAGTAGGGCTACCTATAGCTTTCTACATAATGAACATAAATAAAGCAGCTGTTTAGAAGCTTTGTCCAGGGTAATTTGTAGTTGTTAATTTATTTAATCATTGCTTATTATGAATTAGATATGAGCCTCATCCTCCAAGAACTCAAGCTTAATGGGAGACACAAATATGCAAAATAAGACCACAAGTTTACACATATTTGTGTCAGCAAACAATGTCCTATAAATTTGCATAGTTGGCTAGAGATCTGCTGGGAACATTTTTGCAGACCACTCACTGAAAATGTCAAGAAGAACTGTGTTCTGTAACCCTTTCTCCCACTGATTGTGTAACCTTGGACGATCATACAAGATCACAGTACTTATTCTTCCTATCAATATCTATTCTATCTATCTATCTATCTATCTATCTATCTATCTATCATCTATCTATCTACTATCTAAAACTATCTTAAACTTTGACAATTAATCTACTTCCCAATCCATTCTTCACTTAAAGAAACACAGGGTACAATGAACCATGGAGACACTCAGATTGATAATCCAGGTTTCATGAGTGCCCAAAGATAACTTGGAAAATAAATTCATTATGTTGATCCTGTCCTGGTTTGTTATCACGTGCATATTCATACCTCCAGTTTTGATGAACCCTCATCTGCTAGTCATAGTGATCTTTCTAAAATTCCATCTAACCATGCTGTCTGTTTTCAGTTCACTTGCTGACCAATGCAGTGTTATTTAGAATGAGCCGGATTGGTTTCTCCACTTATCACTGAGTTAATCAGGGTACCCCAGGAACTGTGAGGCTGCTGATCAACATTAAGGGACTGAACCTTACTCTTCCCCTGACAGAACAGCAGTATTTTATTTATTTATTTTTATATTGGGAAAATTTTCATAAAATGTTCTTTGATGGGAGGAGACACTTGTAAAATTAAATTGAAAGTAAACTGGCCAGGCAGTGGTGGTGTATGCCTTTAATCCCAGCACATGGGAGGCAGAAGCAGGTGGTGGCCAACCTGTTCTACAGAATGAGTTCTAGAACAGCCAGGGCTACACCGAGAAACCCTGTCTCAAAAAACCAAAAAACAAAACAAAAGAAACTTTCTATATTTATAAATAGAAATGAAACCCTCTAGATTTATAAATTAGTTAATACCCCTGCAGTGGAGCTATGTACTCTCCTTTCTGCCTAAAGTATATATATATATATATATATATATATATATATATATATATATATATATATATATGTATATGTATATATGAATATTTAGAAGACACCATTAACTGCCTTAAGTACTTGCATCACCTAGAGTTTTTCCAAAGCCCTGTTTAGCCTGTTTAGGTTGTATAGGTCATGGGAATATGGATCACCAGTGCATTCTCTCACTACAATATCAACAGCTTCTATTGTTTTTCTGTGCCATTCAAGACTATTGGAATTGTCTGTGTCTAAACACTTCTCCAGATATGGAAACACTTATCTATGTACAGATCCTCCATGTTATCTTTATAAAGTTGCATGCAGACCACACCTATCTTTATCATTGAAACATTACTCCTCTTAAAATCCCATGGCTTCAGCTCAATGAACTTGCCTAAGAGAGAAGCTCCTACATTAGAGTTTCTTGTTTCAGTCACTTGAGTATTTCTAGGAAGGAAAAGACATCTCCCTAATTTTATCTAAGTTACATTTTATAACACAAGAAATAGATTACTTTGGAAGGGTGAGTTCAAGTTATCTTTAGAACGCATCTATTTTCAGGTATTTCTAAGAGAGGTCATATCTTAGCCTGTTGTGTGAATATATTCATGGTACTTTAGCAAATATTTAGCAAGCACTAACTATGATAGCCACTGTGCTTAACTAGAGGGAAACAAAGACCAATAAGAATAGTCTTTGCCCTTGAGCACCTTGAAAGCAGGTGGGAGAAACAGACCTGCAAATAGCTGTCCTAATGCTCTAGCATGAAGTCTGTGGAAGCAGGAAGAACACGCTCTATCAAAGCTCAGATCATGGAAAAGTTCATTTTGCTTAGTGAGGTGGAGGCTTTGAAGGAGAAATAGGATTTTCCAGGAAGAGAAGGCTTTCCAAGTAGAAGAATCAGCAGAAGCAAAGTCATGGACTAGAAGAGCCAAGTGTTGTGGAGGAAATAGATTGTCATGTCGAGAACTGTGTATATGGAAAGCAATGTCCCAGGAGAGCCACAAGACTTAAACGAGAGCCTTGAATGTCAGGCTGGATCTGAGAAGTGAAGCTCTTAAGGGGATTTTGAGACAGGAGAGTAAACAGAAACTAGGCAAACTGTACGAAATTGACAACATTCAACCTATAAAAAATAATTTCACGTGTTTCAACCTGACACAAAAATACTCAGTGGCCTAGAGAAAGGACCCACAGTTAAGATCACTTGCTGCTCCTTCAGAAGACCCAAGTTCAGTAACTAGCACTACTGTCAAGCAGCTCATAACCACCTGTAAGCCCAGCCACAAAGAACCTGACAGCCTCTTCAAGACTCTACAGACATCCACACAGAGGTATACACATGCACATACATTAACAAAAGAAAAGAAAGCTTTAAAAATTACTTAACTTGTTTGGGTACTTATCAGTGTATTATACCCTCTAATATATACCTTACATGGATGATCTTTTTACATTCTCACTACAATTATTATTGTTCCAAAATTAAATAAGATTTCTCTGAGGTTGATAAAATATCTACAGACTTGGTCAAGGTCGTGGTCCTGACTTCTAAGAATGGATGGTTTCAGTGATTTTTACCAAGCAACTCTAGTTCTACATTTTATTAAAATATTTCTGGTACCAGAATGAATATCAGAATAACATGATGGGAACCTGGCTCTTCATCTGAGGAAGGTTTTAAATCTCTATGGAGAGCTTGTTTTCCCCTTAGTGCAGCATTCTTACACTGTAAAGTAAGTTGAAAATCTGAGTTAAAGGTTTGGAAGATGGCTTGGTGGGTAAAAATGCTTGCTGTGCAAGTGTGAAAACCTAAGTTCACATCCTCAGGACCCACATAAAGCTGAATGTGTTAGCCCATGCCTGAAATTCCAGAGAATCTCTGGTAAAATGGGAGGTGGAGACAAGAGAATCCCTCAGAGTTCACAGTACACAGCCAAAGAAAGACAAGAAAGAGCCAGGCGGTGGTGGCACATGCCTTTAATCCCAGCACTCGAGAGGCAGAGGCAGGTAGATCTCTGTGAGTTCGAGGCCAGCCTGGTCTACAAAGTGAGTTCCAGAAAAGGCGCAAAGCTACACAGAGAAACCCTGTCTCAAAAAACCAAAAAAAGGAAAAAGACAAGAAAGAAAGAAACCCTATCTTAAACAAGGTGGAAAGCAAGAGCCAACATCTAAGCTTGTCCACTGTCCCCAATGTGCATGCTACATGACTGAGCATGCATACATGTGTGTGCATGAGCACACATGCACACAAATTTTGGGGTTAACTTTACCAAAATTTTTGTTTAATTAAAAGCTCCTTATTTACAAACACTATGCCTTAGCTCTGACTAAGACTCCAAGAGTCATCTAGTTTCATTTTGTATCTGTTCAAGAAGATTGTGATCCAGTGAGAAGTGTTTTTCCTAAGTTCACAGAATCACTAATGGCAGAGAAGGCCTGTTCTTGAGGTTTCCTGGCCCCTCCCTTTATACTCCATAGTGTAAATCGAAATGGATCTTACTTTCATTAAGATTCATTGAACAGCTACTGTACATAAAGGCCATTATTTTCAACATGTTCTTCTGTACATGGAAATACATAAAGTTTGTGTTGGGTAGACAGCTCAACTGGGCTGTCGGCTGCTACTGCATGCGAGATGTAGGAGAAGAAACCATCTTGTAGCTCCTTGTGTCTTGGAATTGGCACACAGAGGTTGCACGGTCCAATTTAGTAATATACTTTTGAAAGTTCAGCGGCCTGCTGAGGCTGTGCGCTAAGCTCACGTGTGTTTCATTTCTGCCTCAAAGTACTCATGTACTAGCAGACAATAACAAACAAATTTCAAACTGGAATTTATACTTCATTTAAATAATGAAACCTTAAGAGTTTCAAAAGCCTTGAACAGGTTAGAAGCTTTAATGCTATGCATAACATATGTGACACACATTTACATTCACAGGATTTTTGAGGGCTAGTAATACTTTTTGAAAGCACTGGCAATGTACAAACAAGAAATGTGATGGGTATTTGATCACCCTACACTCATTTCATGTATAATGAAGCAGGGCAAAGTAAATATCAAATAATAAAATCTTAATTTGGAGCTAAGTTGATATGTTTTATCTTTATTGTGCACAGAACCATAGGTTCCATCTGACAATGTAAAATCCTAATGTAGGTTTTAAACACAGTAGGTTTAGGTATTTGCTCTTCTCAGGAAAAGTGTAATGGTGGATAGCTAAATAGTGATGTCTATATCAATGATATTTTTAAAGAATTATATATAACCACAATTTCTGTAGGAGCCCAACGTTAGTGATGGTTTGATTTTTTTTTTTAAATCATGTACTTAAGAATAATTTCAAATAGGACTAGGGCTTTTTCAGGGATTGGATGTTTGTAAGAGGCCAGCATTATTTTGGTTACCTATAATATCCCATAAAGGAAGGCTTACATGTAGAAATTTGTTTCGAACAATGCTTGGGGGAGGGGGTTTGTACTGTTAAAACTTCTGGCCAAAAGACTTACATAAAAATATTCATCTTCATTAAAGATGTGATTGTTTTCAAGGAGGTATTTTGAACTTGAGGCTGCTGTTGCTAAGGGGTTGCTAAGGCAAATGAGCTACTCAGCACTAATGTGCAACTTTACTCTTCTGCTTAGAAATCGTGAAATCATTGCCCAGCTTCAGAGCCAGAGAGGGAGAAAAGTAAGAAGAGTCAAGTGGAGAGGTGTCTCTTTCTGACGGTTGTCTAGCATCTCTTGTTTCTCACTTTTCCTTCGCTCTCATGGAGAAAGGAAGCACCTCTTTGAATGTATGAAAGTTGTACAGATAAACTAGGCCACTTAGGCGGGCAGGGTTCTGTAAAACTAGACTGCCCTCGGCTAAGGCACAAGAGAACTGCATGCCTATTAAAAGGAAAGCAGCTGTGGGTTGCTGATCTAATACATCTGTCTGCTGGTGACCAGCCTCAGCAAAGGTTTCTTGGTTTGGTTTTTTTTTTTTTTTTTTAATAACCCAACAGTAAGAATGAGTCAATAAAAAGAGCTATGATTAGTGAATAAAGTACCAAATAATTGTGCCCTAAGCATTTTGTTCAAAAGTTTGTCTAAAATATTTGGAATCAATAATTTATGTTCTTTTTTTTTTGAGTGCCCACTATATCCTAAGCACTGATTTTCAATGTGCTAGGGTTATAAGGAAATAACATACAATTTCTACCATGAAATCTCACAGTATAGCATGAAAATAACAATGGACTGTAATTCATTGAATACAGTCTGTAATAGAATTGTTGAAATATTATAGAGGCTTGAGATTATGTTCACAGTTGAATTTTTATAAACACATTTATAAAATATTTTGAATGGTAAATGCCTTTGGGTTTTAGTAAACATCCGAAGATCAGGCCACTTCCTGATCTACTTCCAGGGATCAGAAAGCATACTTACAACACAACAGTGGGCAACTATGACCCTCTTAATTTTTCATGGGTCAGGGTCTATCATCACCTGGTAGCAAAATATTGAAATTGCAGACCAAGCTCAGGCATGGGTATTTTTTGGTTGTGCTGGTTGTTACTGCTATACAAGTCAGGAGATGTCAAAGACATTATGAGTTTTTAAATGTGAGTTTTTAAGTGTAAAATAATACACAGAGAGAATAATACTTAAATTTATTTAGACCTACACTTTTAAATATAAAGTATTATGTCTATGTTATAATAAATTGGAAGCACATATTAAATATGAAACCTAAGTTTGCTTCTTAATGGTCATATTATTCTAAGAAAACCACTTAAATGTCCTGATCATTGATCATTTTTTCTTCATTTGAAATCTCAGAGTTGTGAGATTGACATTTATAGGCAAAGCACTTTATGCAGTTTGACACATTGTAAACACTCCATGATTTTTAATTGTTGTTCCTTTTACAATAGTACTTACTAAATAAAGGTCCTCACATTCATTATCACATAATATTCCTCTATTTATAACTTAGAAATAGGAGATGTTAGAATGGATCCAGAATTCCTTGAGAGGGATATAGGTAGGATGATCTGGCTGTTAATATCATTTTCCGACTCTCTTCCACTACTTTTGTTCTGAAACAAAATATTCTAACTTTACTGGCCAACTTCTATCATTCTTAAAAAAAAAAAAAAAAAAAAAAAAAAAAACTTGGCCCAAAATGTAGCTTCCCGTGTATACTATCATTTCACATTCTCCCTTATACTGAAAGGATTCACACATGCAATAGTTCTTCACCAGCTAGACTGCAAGTTCCTTAAGGTGGTACTGAAATTTGTAATTATTTTTGGATCTCACATTAAGAATTTAATACTAAACTTTACCCATGGGGCTAAGTAAATGTTTATCTACCACAAGCACTTTTTATTAGAACTGGGAGAGTCCATTCAAACCTTTGTTAGTGATTATTATGTTACTGTTCTGCAATTGTTGGAAAATCTTTTTATCATCTAGTCTTCAACAAGGTTAACTTCTCTTAAAGCTATTACTAATTTATTCATTCTTCACATTCTTTCTATTGTTAATAAAAGACTGTCATGTAGGATACTGTCTCCACCAAGCCTATGCTTGTTTTAACCCTGGCAACAAACTTTAAGTATTGTGCCCATTTTACAAATGAAAAAGATAAGACTTATGAAGCTTAGAGTATCTTTTTACCAACCTCCCCTCCCCCCCCCCCCCCCGCCCCCGCAAGGATCTGTTCAGAGAGCCCTACTTGGATTGAAAGAAATAGGTTTGAGGATAGTAATTATGTGACTATTGACTCATTCTCTTATACATGTGTGCTGTTCACAAATAAGGACATATAAGTTAATTCAACCAATGATCATTGAGCTCTTCTAGACATAGAAGAGGAAACAGAGGTGGGCTTGGGAACTCAGCCCTTTGCCCTTTAGGAATCTTTGCCTTCTGGCTTTAATCATTTATATCTCCCCATTCTCAATTTACAGCCCTAATCAAGATAGAGTAAAATGATAGTAAAATGAGACATCTGGAGGCCATACCTAGCTAAAACTACATTGCAAGCAAATCTGTTGGTCTTTTCAGTTGAGAAAAATTAAGCATGGCTTCCATCTTCCCTTTCCTTTCTCTTCTTGCTGTGCCCATCTTTCTCATTCATTCAACAATATTTTTTTACTAAACATATTGTTCTATGAGGCACTGAATGAAAGATCTTACTTTTAAATACAGAAAACACATTTTTGTGTGCTATGATATTCTGTGATGTGCATGTCAGGTGCCTAGTACATTGTTTCATGTATGGTAAACTTCTAGTACAAGATTGCATATTTCATTCTCATTTTATGAACCCTATTATCTGTTTTCCCTTTCCTATCTCTCCTTTCATCCCCTTCCTCACTCTTCTCTTTTTTCTAAACTGGAAACCTCCTTGCCTTTTATAATACATCTATTCCATTATTGGAAATTGCAGAATTATAAATGAGCCTAAAAATTTTATAGCACATTGTATTATTTTCAGAACTGAATTAAGTGAATTAAACATTATATCCTTCAAGGGTCTAATAGCTACCCCAGATTTCATCGCTCAGTGTACTTAATTTTTTAACTTTAATTTAGACGAGGGTTTTGTTACTTTGTTTTTATTTATTTTTTAGTGGAGCTCTTTTGAACTAATATAAAAAGGTCTCAAATCCCTTAATGCAGGGATCTTCCAGAATCCCCATGTGTTTTCACACTGGCCCTGCAGAGTTGCCATGTGCTATGAGGAAGAATATATCAGAGAAAGGTCCACACTGTTGCACACTTAAGTTATGTCCTTCTTAGAAAACTTTCTAAATTTAGCAATTTTCTTATCCATTACATTTCCTTTCCAGAAAGGCTATTTCTTGAAGAGGGTAGTCCAAGGCACATTTGAACAGACAAATGTACATTGACTCTGGAAAGAAGCCTACATTCAAAAGCCACTGGAGCACGAACTTAGGAAAGTGGGAGATGGTGTATGAATCTACTCTGGTCAGTTTACCTGCACAGGTGAACTCTCAGCAATGCAGGTGGACCAGACATCTGTTTTTCATGTAGCTCCATACAGTAGCACTCGCACACAGATATAGTAGCTGTGCTCCTTAGGAAGGAGGAAGGCATCGAACAGTCAGGTCATATATCTCTAAGAAAACATTCCACAGTGAATTTCTAATCCTCTTGCAGACTCTGTGTCAGCCTGGTGCATCTTTCTTGCCTTGGCAATATGTGTCCACTTTCCAATAAAACTGATTTAATGTTTCTACAGGGAAAAAAAAAAGACAAAAACCAACATCATGATTCAACAAAGGAAAATTAAGCTTTAGATTTTATCAAAGCTTTTAAACATAGTATTCCATTGTCTGGGCAGACTGATTATGCTGTCTGTAAAGAAAAAAAAACATCAACAGTTTAGAAAATTTTTTTGAAAGGGGAAAAAGATGAAAAGAAACTAAACCACGGGAAAACGTCAGGTCACAGTCACTGATGATGCTATTTAAATGGTGTGCCATAATCATATTAGGGCACAGCACATGGAATCCCGGATTTCTGCATGACAGTGAAGAAGAACCAGCAATTATCTTAGTGTGTGTGTGTGTGTGTGTGTGTGTGTGTGTGTGTGTGTGTGTGTGTGTGTGTGCAGTCTACATTCCCTCTCCATTTTGCTAATTCAATTGAGGAACAAGAAGAGGTAATCCGGACAGCCAGAACAGGAGGAAAAGGTCCACAGCTGTGCTCGGGGGGCTGGTGTGGAAACAGGCGCAGACTGACTTGGAGTTTTGTGTGTTGCACGTGAATGCTCTGGACTGCCCTAATCGACTGAAAATGAGCCAGCCACAGTCATATGGAACAGGTCTGTTTAGCCACATCTCTCGGTAGCATGGCAGATGGTAGACCGTCAATGGGTGGTATTGATTGGCTGGATTTGCCTTAGGGTAACAAGACTATGAGTCCTTAAAAACCCGCTTCATCTTATTTTCCTTTGTGCAGCTACATACAGTAGTGGTTTTCTCTTTTCCATGCCCCAAAGCCCTGACCCCTAGCATTCCTTTTTTCCTTTTTCAAATCTAAAGTCTTCCTTAGTAATCAAGTTAGAAAGGTTACCTTGAGATAAACACTCTTTAAATTATCACCAAGGCAAGAAAACTCGAGAATATTTTATTTACTAGGCTGATTACATTTTAATGTTTGAAGAAAGTGACATTTTTTAATTAGTGTTTAAGACATATGGTGAGTGTACAAATTAGCTTATTTCATACAACCAGAATTTGATGAGAGCAACTCCTCCTTCTCACTCCCCATTTAAAAATTGTCACTTGAAACTTAATATATGCAAGGAGGTTAAATGCTATTAAATGATGCAGACTTGACTTAAAGATAAAGGAGACAGTCACTATCTTGTGTAGCTAAATGCTGGCTGGACGGACTGGAAAAATGCTAGAATTGGCATCTGTGTCTCCAGAGATGTGGAAGTTCAGAGCTTTAATATCATCCAGCCAAGAAAAACAAAAATGCCAGGTATGTGTGTGTGTGTGTGTGTGTGTGTGTGTGTGTGTGTGTGTGTGTTGGTTTCTGTGTTAGATATATGGGAGAGTAAAGTGGCATGTGTGTGTGCTTTGTTACTAGTAAAATTCTTCTTAAGATGTAGCCATGTAATGTTGCAGCTCTATCACCCTATGTTACACTTGGAGATTTCAACTTGGGGCATTCTCTTTATTCTTGGCTGAAGATCAGATTAATTGGAATAGAGTGGTACAAAGGAGATGCCAGGTTAGGTACACCTCCAAAATAATGTCCAGTAAAAATGTTCCTCTTTAAGGCAAATCTTAAGAGGAAAGAACAGCTCTGGCTAGAGACATGTGTCTGATTTGAGCCTGTGGTTGTTTATAACTGGTCGTATGATCACATTTTTTTAAAAGACATGCTTAAGTTTTGGTTTTGCCTTTTGTGTTTTCAGTATCTTTACTTTTAAGCTTTTGGTCATTTATATCAGTAGAGATTATGCCAAATAAACTCAGAAGAAAAGTTACATCTTTAGCTCTTGCATACAACTTGTGTGTGTTTTTTCTGCATAGCATACATGCATCTGAGTCCAGTGTTCATCCTGTGTGAATATTCCTCTCATTGTAAAAAGAAAATACTTTCATGGAGTTTTTGAAATTCTCATTTCTTGTGGTTAATTGTATTTTCCTCCTTTGTCATTTGCAGAATTAAGTGAATCTTGTTTGTGTTTCATTCTTCACAGTTCTTTTTCGAATTGGTTGGTAGTATTTTGTTCTGTTCTGATTTGTCCCCTTGCTTTAAGTCAAGAGAAAAATTTTTATTTACTTAGACATAATACAGTAGAGACAATCTTGCCTGTTAAGATGCTGATATTTCTCACGTCTCATCCTATACCTAAAAGCAATTCCAAGGAAAAAGCACAACACACACGCACAACACACACACACACACACACACACACACACACACACACACACACACACACACATCACATCTTTTAAGATGCTTTATTTCAATCTGTGCACTCTACCCACCTGGTGGTTATATAGTGAACTGTTACTTTAAAGAGTAGTTTAAACACCAGCCATGTTTGGGGCAGGCTGCTCTTGCAAAGAGAGCAGTACATATAACAGGAGGCTACAGTGTGAGAGATAAGGGGAAAATTCAGCTCAGTGACTAGAGGTTTTAATGTGCGAACTCTGGGGAAATAATATATTGACTGTTCCGTGGTGCGCAAGAAAATTGAAGAACCCTTTGCAGACGGAGTGCTTTGCAAAGGATTCTATCTGTTTCACTTAAAACAAAATCTGTGGCAAGATGTTTGAAATCAGCAGGACGCTTAATGCTGCTTTGTTAAATAATGAGGTAATATTTTGTCACTTTTTTCTGGGCAGCATCTGTTTTTATCCCCCCCCCCTTCATTTTTTCCCTATGTTTATGAAGGGTTCTTTTTTCTTCTTTTTCCTTTCTTTTTTTTCTCCCCCGCCCCTTTCGTAGAAGTCTAGGAAATATAATTCATGCTTCTTTTTCTGTTCCTTGCTTCCCGTGCTTTCAGAGAATTTGGTTGTCTATCCTTTTCTGTTGTTTTTTCTGTTTCCTAGCCCATTGTGCCACGTAAGGCTTCTCCACTGCGCGGAGTAGGTAGTTATTAACGCTGAATTGGCTTCTGGTACAGTCCATCTGGACTCTGTGTGGGAAAGCTGGCTGCCGGCGACTGATGCTGAGATATCTGCAGCCTTTGGGATGTGTGCATGGTGGCGAGGGGCTGACTGATATGAGATTACTTCTTTTAAGGGAAATTGTTATTAATGAGTCAAGAAACTGCTCATTTGTGGTAAGAGGGACACAACGGCGCAGCCAGCCCCACAGCCATGGGATACCGTTTTAGGTTGCCTTAGCTGCTTGAGTGAGACAAGTTTCTTTCTGTGGTGGTGGATTGTAACAGAAAAAGAAAAAAAATCATGCATGACTGGGAGACTCGCCTGCCTGATTCTTAAGATAATATATTGAAAATCTGTTGCTTTACAAATGCCACACCACTGATGTAGCGGTCAGCCCCTCACGCTGAAAGATGAATGGTACTATTGGAAATGCGATAATAAGGTTGACTTTTCCCAACAATAGGATTCTGCCTTTGTCTTTAGAGAAAAGGCCTCTGAGGACATTTGTGCATTTGTTTGAGGATTCCTTTGAAAGACTTTAGAGTGGAGATTTTTGCAGAAGTGATCAATATACAAAACGCATGGATTTTTTTATTATTTTTTTTTTAGCCTAGCAAGACCAGGTAATTGTTTATGGTATAATGTACAGTTACTATTTTGGAAAGATAGCTGGAATGTTTTCGGAGATACCTAATGTTAATTTATGCCTCAGTGAGTGTACTGAAGTTAGTATGGATAAGAAAAAAAAGAGGTGCTAAAAATTTCACCTTTTAGAAGCTGAGTAGAAATATCAAGTAAATGTTTTGTTCCAGATCTGTTTTTGATTTGTGTGATTGTAGCATTGTGTCAATATACTCTTCCCAATATTTTGATATTGGTGAGATCACACTCAAGAGTTTTTTGGCTGCCGATTTAGGACACGTAGACCTATCCTATATATGTACGTCAAGCTGTTTGGAACATTGAACCTGGGAATTCATCCTTAGAGTACAGTGCAGCAAGTACTCCGGCTCCAGTGTGACTCACAGGACTCACCATGCAAGTGCTAAGGAAAGCATTTTAAAGTTTACTTCCTTTACTATTGTTCTACCTGAAGGGTCCAGCAGAGCTTCACATTTCTACTTCTCTTCATCATGTGCCTTCATTTCTAATAGCTGGATTTATTTATATTTAAGCAAAAGGATTTATATAATGTATCCAACACTTTGTTTAGTGATGTATCTGTATTTTCATAGAGTGTGTATATGTATGTTTGTTGCATGTGTTCATGAAGCAATGTTCTGAAGAGAATTGTTTTGACCTTTAAAAATGTTGGGGTTTTTTTTCTTTTCTAGTAATTTTTCACAAACTCATTTACTCTTGGACTCCGAAGCCCAGAAATATACCATATTTTGACCCGTAGTTCCACTATCCCTAGTCCAGCTCACTGTCAACTTCAGACAAAGATTAAAACCTGTGTTGAATATTTGTTCCCTCTGTACATTTATTGATAAACAAGTTGATTAAACTGTGATTTAAATATACAGGGGTGTTACCCTTCTTCATCGATCTGAGGCATAGAGGTCTCAGGTAAGCCACTTAAAAACCCAGGCCCCAAACAAAACCTTCATGTACTCCTGCAAGCGTGGTGATACAGAGTCTATGAAATGTGTCGCATAAGCAGGCAGACTATATACATCACCACACACTAGCTAAATGTCTCTTTGTACATCTTTTAAGAGGCCAGCGGGTAGGGGAAGAAGCAAGGAGAGAGACAAAGTCTTATGTTTAGTTGAGCAAGATGAGTGGTCCACACGGGTAATAAAACGAGACCATTTATTTCAGAGCCGTGTTTTGCCCTCATTGCAGTAGGGAAGGCAAAAGAGAGTATGTTTCAGTCGATTTTTAAAAATTCAGAGCATGCCTCTATCCAAGTTGAAAGATAAATTCATTTAAATAAATCATTCATCATTCTCTGTTTTGGAGAGCTCAAGACAGAAGGCAGAAAGGTAGAGCCTGGCAGCTGCCTCCTCCCTCCAGCTTATTATTATTATTATTATTATTATTATTATTATTATTATTATTATTACTATTATTATTATTATTATTATCATGAAATAGTTTTCTGAGGCTAACTTATGTGAACCTAATTCACTGAGCACAAGCTTAATCCTAAACTTGCATGCTTTTTAAATGTTGGTCATGTTAGCTGCAAAAGGAAGCACTACTTACAGAAAGCCAGCAATACTGGGAAATAATAAAGTTAAAATGTAGAAGTATTAGCACATTAAAGTGCTTTTGTTGTATCTTTAAGCCTAGAGGCAGATCATTAAATATGCATTTCGCTAGAAAGCAACTGTCAAGAAAGATAAGGTGGTTGAAAATATTCTCCACTGAAAAAGCCCTCTGTCAGAGGGATGGGCTCCTGTATTCCCCGCCAGGACCCAGAAAGGAAGGACACTCCCACTGTGAAGGTTTGCAGTCCTCCAATGACCTGCAGTTGTGACAGTACTTTTTGAGCTGGAAGGAGGTAAAAGGTAAAAAATACAAGTATGGCTGTTGTTGCTTCAGCCGGGCTTTAATTACCAGACACAAGAAGCAGTTCAGAAATCCGGTCTCTGTTGTTGTAGAGGTCACCAAATCATTAACATCGTCAATCTGGCAGTAGCTAATTTAAATAGCACCTGATGTTGCAACGCCTCCCTTCGTTTCCCCAGCCAATCAGATTCTGGCTTCAGCTGACAGATGGTCCCATAAATGGATGTAAAAAGGGGAAGCTTCGAGCCAATTTCAGCAAGGCTCTGTTCAGTTGTTCTTATCTACATCCTAGAATCAGGGGTTTCAGCTCACTGCGCCTTTTCTTCTTTTTTTTTTTTTCCTTTCTTTCCCACCCCACCCCCTCCCAATAATTGATTTACTTTACCATCATCCACACTGTGTTTTGTGGACCTTTAATATATATCTATATAAAACAACAGTACTCATTTTTAAATATATTCTGAAACCTTTGCAAATTTTAAGAGAAGAGTCGAAGCTCTGCGAGACCCAATATTTGCCAATAAGAATGGTTATGGTAGGTATGACTAGATATATAATCTGTTGTTCGTGTTGCTGGAGGGAAGACAAGCGTCTACACCTTGGCCAGTCTTATGCTTGCACGAGAGTTTAGTTCTCTGCTGCTGTCTGGTTCCTACATTTACTATATCTTTTGTGTAGCGTGCGGGTAGGTCCTTTTATTGAAAAGCAGTGGGAGAGAGATTGTCATTTTTAACAGGTCGTTGTCAGTTTTCCCTTCCACATAAACGCAGAGGGTGGGGATGGGCTGAAATAATTGCTGGTTTGTTGAAAGAGATTCTATTACTTGAGACCATCATGAGGGGGTGGGAGGGGGGTTTCTTTTTGTAAGAGAGAAGAGGTTTGTCTACATGCCTGGGTTTTGTGGGGCTTAGGGTGTATGCAGCAGGGTTAGGAATCTCTCCATTTCTGTGCTGGAAATGTAAACCTCGAGAGGCAGCTCCTGGATGCTGAACGTTGAGATGGGCAGTTGTGTTTCAGGGGACTGCGCAGTCAAAACGGCAAAGAGAGTGATTTATTTGGGCTTCAGTAAACGCTGCATCTTGTATTTCAAAGAGTTTCCTGTCATGACCTCATAAAAAGAGGAGGCGGCTTGTATGTGTAGCGGTGCCTGGCGTGTTGAGTTGTTGCTTCCTTCTCTGGGCAGCAGCTCTGTAAGAAGGGAATGTCAGCTTTTACATAACGCTCCTTTCCGCTTTTGACACACTGTGTGAGGGTCCATCTTCTTCTGATCACAGATGGAGTGGAATGGCTTGAAGATGGTAAGTGAAAAGAGGAAGGCAGCTTGGAGGTTCCAGCCGTGTGTGTGTGTGTGTGTGTGTGTGTGTGTGTGCGTGTGTGTGTGTGTGTGTGTGTGTGGTGTATAAGGATGGTGGACTGCATCGTAAATCACTGTTCTGATCCTGTGTGTGTGTGTGTGTGTGTGTGTGTGTGTGTGTGTGTGTGTGTGTATTAGTATTTCTTTTTCTGAAATCCACAATCTGCCTCCAAGTATAATAGCATTGCATGCACACAAGGCACATACTGCCTCTTCCATCTAACACATTTTAGGCAAGCAAGGTTGGTGTCTTTTTTTGACAATCACAATGTCACCGTCACTGTTGGCTGGCGTGTCCACTGCCTCTGTGAGCCTTCCGCCGAATTACACGACCGTTAAAGTTAAAGGCACATTTCTTTTTCAGTCTCGTGCTAGGAGTGATGGGGAAGACTGGGAGTGAGGGGTGGAGGAGGTGAGATTCAGTACCAGCAGATGCAATTGTGAAACAGGACTTTGAGATGTGGATGGGGAAGTGGAAAACCTTTCTGCCGAAGTAGTAAATCTATTTTTAGCATCATCTTTTTCTGGAAAAAGAAACAGGGAAACTCCTTGAGTGCTGCTCCTGTCTCCTGGTGTTGACCCTAAAGATACGGCACAAAATGGCACAAATAGATACCATGAGTGCCCACTTTGACTTTGAATTTTCACCAGCAATAGCTTTCAGGGGATTTGGGTCTGGGTAGTGGGGAAAGCTATAAATTCATTTTTTTTTTTAAACTAGAAAAGCCTGAGGAGGACTTTTTACTCCGTATAGATGTTATAACAAAGCTGTGGTCTTTTTCCCATTCTTAGAGGATTGCCTTTGTCTGGCTGCTTGTTTTGATGGGTGTAAAACAAATAAGATTAGACCGAGCAGCCCAACTGAAAGCGATAGCTGGGAGGAAAACCCAATGAAAGGTTGCCGGGGAAACGAACAGAGGAGAAGCCGAGCAGGGAGCAGGTGGCTATCACGAGAACACACTGCAAACAGTGTAAAAAGGGAGGAGGGGGACAGGACCTTGATTATCTTTGCTGTTCTTTGTGACCAGCCCAACTTTAATTATTCTTCATAAATAGGTGTTAATTACATTTCTAACTCTGGTTTACAGTGATTTTTTGAAATCTATTTTTAAGCATCTGTTCCCTCTCTCCTTTTTCTTTTTGTTTATTTGTTTAAAAAAAGAGAGGAGGGGGAAGGGAGAATAGGGTCTCTCTCTCTCTCTCTCTCTCTCTCTCTCTCTCTCTCTCTCTCTCTCTCTCTCTCTCTCTCTCCTTCCCCCTTTCCCTGCTGTGAAATTGTACGTGCAAAAAATTGCAAGGAATCTTGTGAGACCATTTGAAAAAAAATGTAAATTATATTGAATGAAGTTGACGGAAGCATAATAGTGAATTCCCACAGCTGATAGGTTCTGCAAATGATTTCTCTGAAATTTCCAGTAAATATTCATAGAAAAAATATAAGTAGATTAGATTTATGCTAAGCAATGACTTTTGTGTTAGGTTGTACTGGTATTTTTACTACATTAGATGCTGATACTGTAGTTTCAAGGAGTTCATTGTAGAAATGTCTTTAGAACACAGTCATTGAAGAGCCCTTTCCCTTCCTCCGCTGCCCAGTCCTCTAGCTACAGAATCTACCCATGCTTTTCACTCGCAAATGCATTTGGTGTTAGGTCTGGTCTTGGCATAAACTGAGTGGGAAAAAAAAAAAAAAAAAAAAAGGTGATCTTTTTTAAGTGTCTCTGAATGTCTGGTGGGACCCATGCATGACAGGTATTTCTCACTTGTCTCTCTCTGAGTGCTTTTCTAAGTAGTGTCTTTTTCCCAGTGTGGTGGGTACCAAAAAGGACTAACAGAGATAGTACTTGAGTGAATAGGAGTAACATTAAAAAAAAACCTGAAACAGTCATCAGTTGTGGTTTCTTCCTTGTGACAATAGAGCCACATAATCCAGTAGCTAATTTGAAGCCCCAAAATGAAAGATTTAAAAAATGCAAGGTATTGCAAGGGTAGAAAGTATAATTGCCTTTATTGAAAATCCTCTTAATTTATTTTCTCTCTGTTGCAAATCTCCACCACCAGCCCCCACCATTTTTTTTCTGTGAGAATGTTCCTTTTTGTTTTGTTTTCTGATTGTGGGAGGTATTTTTTTGTTTTTACTCTTAAAGTAAAAAATAAACATATTTTTGTCCCACGATAGGACCTTGCTTTCCTACCTTGAGTGCATAAACATATATCATCTATAAAAACAGAATAGTTTTTATTATCACTAATAAAGTTTTATTTTTGTTTTCTGAGAATTTTTCTGGCAGGTGTTAGTTAGGAGAAATTATTTCTATAGAAACTGTCACCTTGGCTTGGTTTATGAAAAAAAAAAGACACATAGCTCTAGCTCTGCTGCTGACCTTCCTTGCTTCTTTGTCTTAAAAATATTAATACCTACTACCTGCATGTGGATGTGTGCCTTGACAGAAGCACAAAGCTGGGTGTGCACTTATTAAGAAGTGAAAATATGGATAGAAATATTGCTACAAAAAAAAACATTGACTACATCACAGTTTTCCTGATCAAATTGTCTCTGCATGTCGTAGGAATATACTTATTAAATCAGTTGATATTTAATGTTTTTGGAGGAGTCAAATGAGCAGAGGAAGTTAGCAAAAAATTACTTGGAGAATCATTGATACTCTGATTTTTTTATGTCTCATTTAAAAAACGTAAGCATTTATTTGGGTCTTAGTCCCATTCATTCCTAACCATCATTTTTTTCAAGCCATCTTCTTGCAAAGATTAAGATGGGCTTGCTTATGTTTGATGATTTGCACAAAGCCTTAAAACTTTTTTTTATGCTCCTATAGACCTTCCTTTTAATATGAGAATTTTGTTATGAAAGCAAGACCAGGTTGTTTTGAGGTAGTACTAGCAGAGTTATTTTTAAAGAAAGAGAAATAAAATCATAGTGTGTATATATTTTAGTTCCAAATTGTCTCACTAAGAGTTTTTGAGATGATAGACCAGATATTTTAAATTTGGAGTGTCTATTAGGAATAATGGGCTTGAAATTTCAAATCTAAAAGTTATTGCATGAATGGTTCTCTCTCTCTCTCTCTCTCTCTCTCTCTCTCTCTCTCTCTCTCTCTCTCTCTCTCTCTGTGTGTGTGTGTGTGTGTGTGTGTGTGTGTGTGTGTGTGTGTGTGTGTGTATTCATTGTCTCTGAAAGGATTTGTGGATGAACTGAGGTCTTTTTCTCAAGTTAGAGTTACTATGAACAATGAAAGGGTTTCCTCAGGGCAAATCCTTTGCTGTGCTTTGGTCTCTTCTCTCTGCACTTATCTCCTTTTTGTGGTTGAATTCTCTTCCTGGGCAAAACACTATCCCATCTATAAAGAAGCATTCTCCTTCATTTAGCCCTTAGTACTTTAATACCTTATTTTAATTAAAAACAAAAACAGAAGAAGAAGAAACAAATTATCTGTATGTACCCCAAGTAAGGAATGGCGGGCTGTCTTGATAGAGGTCATTATATATATGGACAGAAATACTTTAGCTTAGACAAATTTCTTCCTCGGTTCCAGTGACCTGTGGCTACCAAACACTTAGTTTACATACCCGGACATTTATATGCACTTTTTTTTTTTCGGTGAGATAGCCAGCAAATGCTAGTCATACAAGTACGTGCTGGCAAATACTGCAATGCAGTATTTTTCCCAATGTCATTAGGAGTTTAGGGGGTATGAAGGGACATGAACAGTCTCAAGCGGCTATCTTACTGTCTTTCCGTTGATGGGCCGTATGCAGAATTGGTCAATTCTTTTTTGGAAGGAAGAGAAGTCAGTGTTTCATTTCTGACTACCAATTCCTTCGTGCATTCGATGGATATGAGGAGGGTGGTATCTGTGTTTTTGTGAATTCTTGCATCTGTCTTGACTTTTCCTTATTTGGTGTTAACCAAATGTATGTAAACATATACCTCTAAGTTTATGTGCATCTCTAAATGGAAAGGAAACCGAAGTAGGCTACATGTCTTAAGTATTTCATTTTCCTTATTAATTCCAAGAGTTCTCTTAATAGAAAAAAATATGAATTTACAAATATTTCTCAAAAAAGATGTTGAGGTTCTGCAGACTTCTACTAGAAGCCAGACACTTTCTTTATCAACCACTTGAGGAGCTGTTAATGTGCAAATCCTGAACTATGTTTGCAAGCCAAAAAGTTCCCTCTCAATCAAGGTACAAAGAGATAGAATTTGAATTTAAACGGGGTCCTTTGTTCTTTGGGGACAATGTAATGTTACCACTGGAAATATTAATAATAGTGAGGAGGAGGTAAATGGTCATGTTGGCATCCTATGCTTCGTTTTTTCAAGTTCTGAGTGTAGAGTGTTGAAGGGTCGTCCTTGGGTTTTCAAGTCTCAGTATATTTTAAGGCTGGAGGACTTTTGTAGATCAATGGCTTTCAAGGGTTAAAATGGGGGAATGACCTGAGGACAAGTGGGTATCTGGAGGTTTCATATACAGTGATTGTCTTAAATTAGCTCTCTAGCAATAAAAAGGAAAAAGACTAAAGGACAAGAATGAGGCAGGGCATGGAGGTGGGGGTGGGGTGGGGGACGACATGGAACCACAACACATAGGACATCAACATATGGATCTACACATTTCTGATATAGAAGATAATGAGTGCTAAATCTGAACTGTTACAGTGCAGGATGCCCCATAATATCTCAGAACCTTGACTTTGCAGGTTTGTTACTTCCTTGTTTGCTTGTTCACACCTTTAATTACATCCAGTTTTGGGTGCTAGCTGCGGGTACAGAGATGAGCCTTTTTGTCTATTGTTTACTTCATTAAGAATTCAGGCAGCATGTCCACATAGCTTTGGAGCATCAGTGTTGGTAACCAATCGCTTTGAGAAGGAAATTGTTAGAAAACGAGGAAAATAAGAGTGTGATCAGCCAGCCAGCTAGATTTGGATGTCCACTGTGCTTAACGGTAATACTTACGTTGGTTATGCATTCATTAAGAAATCAAGTATACTTTTGGTGCTCTTATCAGGCTAGAGGCTCGCTCTACCACCCTTCCCAGTTATCTCCTTCTCCACCCCAACCCTGAGAGTCTGACTCTACCATTTTTGCTTCGGACTAGTCTTACCCAGATCCTTGTAGCTAACACCAGAGATTATCCAACCAGTAAAGATCGTCTCTTCAAGACTCAAGAAATACTGAGAGCGTCAAAGAATCCTTAAATAAATTTCAGTTAAGAAACTGGTAAAAATATTGAAGAAATACTGTTCAATGCAATTGTGCTTATATCTTTATTGTTGATGTTGTTGTTGAAAAATCCTTGTTTTTAACCTCAGAAGTTAAATACAAAACTAGGGGTTTTGTTAATGAAAAAAAAAATCACACAGCTTAGGCATGCCCTGAAAATGACTTCTCATGGACCCTTGGCTTGAAAAATAACATTTAATTGAGTTTAAATTTTCAAGTATTCATCTTAAACTACAAAAACATAGACTTTTTTCTATAAGAAATGTAATTTCTCTTCAGGATAGAAGGAGGTAGAGAATGAATTTCAGCCAAGATGACAAATTCAGAAAGCGCCACATATTTGAGGTCTCTGCACTGTGGGGCATGGGATCGTATCTTGCATCTGGGGTCTGTGAATCCTCTATTTTTGTTCACCCTCTTGCAAAAAGTAGCCTTTGGATTTGTTTTGCCATCAAGATTATAGCAGAGCTGATGGACATTCCTTGTTCCATGAAGATGTGTTTGTTGAGGACTTACTACATACATTTCTTTGGAATTCCATGTTGCCACTTTTTCAAGATGATCAGAAAGCATAATTAGAGGCTAAGTCTCTATGACTGGGAATAAGGTTAAGGTGAGAGGTCATAAGACTCCTGTTACCCAATGACGCTGGTGTCGAAGTGTGAGCAGTGTTCCATCAGAGCATTCAAGTTGAACGTCAGTGGTTTCCTTTGTACGAGTCTCTAAGTGATTCTAAAAGGCAGAAATTAAAGATCTTCTAGACATTTTTGTCTGTAAGGTTCCTTGTATCCAGATGTTCATGCTCAGGAAGAAGCAGTTTGGACAGTTGGAAGAAACTTGTCTTTCAGCCAGATGCCTGTGAAACTTGCCTGGAACCTGTTAATTTTACAGAAATGCGAATACTTTCCTTCTAACAGAAATTTCTTCTTTATTCTTTCTTGAGACAAGTCCTCCCTGCATGCTGTCCAGGCTGGTCTTAAAACACCGGATTCCAGTGATCCTCCCACCACCTCAGCCTGTAGAGTACCCGGGATTACAGCTGTGTGTTAGTATACCTGACACAAATGTCTCCTTTGATGCCCTTTTCCTGTATAACTGCATCTGGGCAGACTGTGACCCTCTTGGCATACCTTTGCACAAACTAGAACTCTGCTAATGGAGTAGAAGGCGTGCTGTTATCTTTTAATACATATCTAGACAATGTGGACTCTCTGTCTCTCTCTCTCTCTCTCTCTCTCTCTCTCTCTCTCTGTGTGTGTGTGTGTGTGTGTGTGTGTGTGTGTGTGTGTGTGTATGTTTTACAAACAGCTATGACTCCTAGTATGCCATGGCTTGTGCCGATAAGGACTTCTCAAGCAGTTTGTGTTTTCCTAAGTTATGAATTTAAACCCTTTAAAAGTTTTTCTTTCTAATTTGTATGTAAAAAATAAGAGACAAGTTGAGCTGCTTGTTTGTTTGTTTGTTTAGAGTGCCCCTTTTGAAGATGACACAGTAGTAAATGCAGCTCTAACAATAAACTTAGGCTCTGGGGGCTGTTAAAAAGTGGAAAGGCTGAGAGCCTGTAATCTTTGCTAATGAAACTTTCAATAGGAAACTGCTCACTTAAAATGGAGTAAACTGACTATATCCCTGCAAATTTGTGATTTGGGTGAGGTTTGACTCATCCTTTCTTATGTTCCTTTTTGTAAGGTAGCCAACCACACATCGAAAATTTGGATATGATACATGTCTTCAACATTAATTATCTCTGTTGATGCACTGAGTACAGACAGTCCAATTCCCCCAAGTCCAGATTCTTACTGTAACACCAAAACAAAAGTGATACTTATGAATAATATTGGGAGAGTTGTCCTCATAGTAACTGTTCCCCAAAAGAAACTTTACATAAATGTACATTTATTATTCAGGATATTAAAAGGCAATCCTTAGCTTTTACTTTTTAATTTGGACTAAAATATGTAAATTGCTTTTATTTTGGAGTTGCTCTGTTTTAGGTGGCTTTGGGGGAGGATAACTTTCTATTTTGATTATATTTTAATTGCCTCTATAATGGAAGAGGTTCCACTCTTGAAATCAACCTGGTTATTGTGATTAGGACCCTGAGGGCCAGTGTGCAGTTGAGGCTAAAAACATAAATATTGGCCTGTCCACACAGAGGAAAATTAGTTTCATTCCTACAGATACCACAGTAAGCATGCTTTTGTTGATAAAGTCAGCTCAGAGGTTGTAGAGCCCTAAGTGCCTCTGAATGAGGGGGTCCTTCGTAGCACACATGTACTGGAAAATCTCTGAAAATATTCTTCCTTCTTTCCTTTCTTTCCTTAATTTCCTCCTGTCCTCCTTCCTTTATGTGTGTGTGTGTGTGTGTGTGTGTGTGTGTGTCTGTGTGTCTGTGTGTCTGTGTGTGTGTGTGGTGTATGCATGCGTGATAGAGAATGAGTGTGTGTTTGCTTATGTGTTGGGTACATGTATGTCCATATTTGTGTGGAGACTGGAAATTGATATCAATTGTTATCAAGTATCTTCCATGATCAATTTCCACTATATTTATTAAGGCAGTATCTCTTACTGAACTTGGAGCTTGCCAGTTTGGCAATTTTAGTCTAACTACCTGGCTTGACCTAGGAAACCCGTGGGTCTACCTCCTGAGCACTGGGATTACAGATGGCTGCTGTGCCTACATGGTTTTTTTTTTTTTTTTGGTTTTTCGAGACAGGGTTTCTCTGTGTAGCTTTGCGCCTTTCCTGGAACTCACTTGGTAGTCCAGGCTGGCCTCGAACTCACAGAGATCCGCCTGGCTCTGCCTCCCGAGTGCTGGGATTAAAGGCGTGCGCCACCACCGCCCGGCACCTACATGGTTTTTTATAAGGGTTCTTGGGATCCTTCTCTGGTCCTGATGCTTTCTTCCCAAGTGCTTTATCCATGACCCCATCAATCCAGCCACTGTTTTATTTTTGAAAGAAATACAAAAGTTTTCAGGGAGCTAGAAAGATGGCTCAGTGGTTTAGAACACCTGCTGCTCTTGTAGAGGACCTGGGTTCAGTTCCGAGCACCCATATGGCAGCTCACAACCATCCTAACTCCAGTTCCAGAGGTCCCATCTCTCCTGGCCTCTGAGGGCACTGTGCATGCATGGTGAATAAATGCAGGCGAAACACACACATAAAATTAAAGTACTTTTTTTAAGTTTTCAGAGAGGGGTGTATGTGAATTAGAGTCCTGACTTTTCCAACTGAGTGATTTTGGAGAAGATACTTCAACTTTTTTAGTTTAACTTTCTCATTTTTTTAAATGGGGAGACAGTGTCTGATTCACAGAGATTTTGAGGATCAAGTGAGTAACAACATTAGACAGAACTTGCCATATATAGGGCCTGAACAGTGAAGGGCTTAAGGGATGAGTTTCCATTAATCTGTCCGTCCTTGGCAAAAGCTCTCCTCCAGGGAAAAGATGATGTCCATCAGCCCATGCACGGTGTCCTGGGAAACCACATTGCATGACACCCTCGTAGCCATCCTCTTCTCACAGCACTCAAGGGAGTTAACATGTCATGGGTTTCTCACACAGACAGACCCTCGGTCCTTCCCTGGAATCGTGTGGCTTTACTACATTTTCTATGTCCTCCAGATTGTGAAGGACATATACTTCGGAATTAGAATTAACTTGGGATTTAGGCATCAAAAGAGAATAAAATATGATTATGTAATTAATTTTAGCCAGTGCTGTACTGTTTCTAATTTCATGAAAGAGCCTGTTAGAATCTTTAGGAGACCACTAGAAAGAAAATAAAAATGGGTTGAGCTTAATTAATGTTTCCTTTCACTTTTGCCCAGAAACAAAACTTACTTTGGAGCTATTTTTCACCATCTCCACATCTGCCTTTTTTCTCCATCCACCTTGTGTTTCCCAAAAGGCTGGATTTCCCAGTTCTGTTTCTCAAAGGAGAAGCTGAAGCGAAATGAGTTACCGTGGTTTTTCTAACTTTCCCTTCAGTTTTCCTCCTTCTATTTAGTGAGGCAGGATGATGGATGGCTTTGGCAGTACCAACAGCTCTAGAAGTGATCTGATTGACTGAGGAGGTGTGTGAGATGTGAAAAGAATGCTGGCCCTCTATTTATTACCCTCCTATTTGAAGAGACAAACAGGGAAAGAGGGAGAAGCATTGGTGAGGGGACCATCACAGACCTTGTCATGGTGGTCATTGATTGCACATCCTAGGAGTAGCAAAGAATGTCAGGACAGGTAGATGTTGGGCCAAATCTCATATTTGGACCTTTATCCCATAGCTCTGAAGGGATAACTAAATAGGAACAATAAAGAAATCCACACATTGTCCTAAGTTGGTGTGTGTTGCTTTTGCTAGTGAGGATGGAAGAAAAAATACAAGTAGTTACTGAAGTAGTTCAAGATTTAAACTAAAAGCACAATCCTCCAAACATTGTTTTAATGTCACAGATTTTTAATTCCACATCAGGATGGACAGGAAGTAGTGTTTTTCAATTTGGTCTTTAAAACAAGACAAGGGTCTGTAACTCAGTCTGACCCCTCCCCAGTCTTATAAACCCTGTGCTTTTCTTTTTAAAGAGGTATGACTCTGTCAAAGACAGTAAAACTTTTCTCTTTCCATATGAGTTCATTTCAAGTCCTTGTCAAGAATTTCCTATGAGTTTAGAAGGTGTGTGTCTATATGCCTTGTGTGTGGTATGCAGGCACTCTGGACAAATTTGGTAATTTTTATGGTGTGGTTGTATGGTCATAAATACAGCTATAAAAAGTGGAGGCTGGGATTGTAATTCAGTGATAGAGTCCTTGACTTGCTTATGTGAAGCCATGGATTTAAACTCCAGCACTTTAGAGTGTGGAGAGCTTGATTTTAGAAAAGGGTGACAAAGAAGACATTTCTCTATATTTTAGCCCAGAAAAATGTCACCTGTTAATGAAGGACCAGAAAGAGAAGGTTGATGACTTGGGTAGGCAAATGGGTAGGTAGGGAGTAGGAAGATAGTTGTAGGTCCATGCTAGATAGATATTTGTAATGTTTAAAAATTGAAAATTCATCAGTGTATATAATGAATTAATTCTTGTATTTTATTTTATTTCTGGCTTAAGACTTCCTATAAGAAGGAAAAAGTTTGAACTCAGAAGTGCACTAGTAAAGACTTTTGTCTGTTTTTTGTTGTTGTTGTTTTGCTTTGAGACAGGGTAAAGTCTCTCTATGTAACTAACCCAGGCTGACCCCACAATCCTCCTGCCTCAGGCCCCCCCAAGGCTGGGGTCGCAGGAGTATACAACCAGACTCTTCGGAAGGAACTTTTAAATAGGTCTCCTCTTAATGAATTTTGGAGACACAGGCTTGCAGTTGGGATAATCTTAGCGCTTTTTCAGCTACCAAGTTACATCTACATTCCAAGGACAGAGAAGGAAGCTTGCGTTCTAGAATTCCAGCTGCTTCCTGTGCAGTTCTGCTTAGAACGTGCTTGTGCCCATTGGAGATCATCACTCATGGTCGCTTGGTGTTGTTTAATTTTTGTCCTATACTGTCAGTTTTGTCTCTTTAAATGTAGTTAAAGGCAGATACTGTCAGCCCCTTTTTATAGAAAATAAAGCTTACACACTGCCTCAGTTTATAAATTAAACAATATCAGAAGTCATCACTCCTAAGTGTCTGGGAGCATGTCTGCTTCCCAAAAAAAATTACATTTCTTGGGGGAAACAAAGAAAGGTAATTCCTTTTCTAGACTGAAATTTTAATTGTAGAATCAGCAAACATATATCGCATATCTACTGTATGTAAAACCATGTTGTAGATCCTCTTAGAATGTTTCGTCACCTAATATACACACCAGTATGGTGGGTAAATGGTGAGAAGCTGAGTGTAGACCATGTCTGGACAGAGGAGTTCCACTGCACACAAGAAGGAAACATCAGTTCATTGCAGGGAAAGGAGATGAGGCTTCTTGAACTGAATTCCAGAAAACCCAGATAGACAGACAAATTGGAGGAGATTCCACATGAACAGAATAGTATGTATAAAAGCATGGAGGTAGGAACTTACAGGACTTGCTTGAGTAAGAGGTACTTGAGTGAATGCAACAAAAGATATTGAGAGGTAAAAGCTACCAGTTAGGAAGATTTGAGCATTGTGATGTGATTTTAACTTTGTATTGGTGACTTAGGTTAGAATCTGCTATTTCCTGGTCATTTTTGCAGGGCCAAGATGTCTTTACTTAGCTACCATAATTCAGAAGTCAAGACTCCCTAAATATGCTTTCAGGAAGCAACATGAGTAAGAATATTGAATCTATTTTATGTTGTAAAGAAATGAGCCATTTAAAGACATGTATGCTGCTATTTGCACCAAGAGGTAACGGTGATTTTGTGACAGAAATGGCCAGAGAGAGGATGGCAGTGGGTGGGAAGCAAATTTATTCCTTGCTACATAAAAAAGTAGCCACTTAAAACTCTTTCTAGTTGTGCACCAAGTTAATTCACTTCTCTGAGTTAGGTCTCTGTTGGTTATCTTTTCAGCTTGGAGACCAAAGATCATGCCAAATATTCTCTTATTTCAATATCTGGTGTGGAGTAGGCACTCGATAAGTGTTCATAAAGTTTATTCAAGTGTCATAATCTAATTTTGATGCGTGGTTTTTTCTTAAAGAACTTAACTATAGTTAGAAGACTAGTGAGTCTTAGATCTGTTGTTAACTTACAGGATTCTGTTTACCCCAAATCACCTAACTTTTCTGAGTTTAAATTTCTCAGTATACAAAGTAGAATTAATACAACTTTATGTCTTAATAAGATCCACTGAGCTACAGACAGGAAACCAGTATTGGTAAACCAGTAAACTGTTGTTCAATTCCATAAAATTGTATTTAAATGCCTACTGTATGTGAATTCTATAAAGACAGCTTGCTCAGTGTGTCTCTGCTGTTGAGGATTTATTAGCTGCCATTTGGGCTTCTGATTTAATTGTAACAGGAGATAGTATAGGTAGAGAGAGTTTCGTGCCATGTGTTCTATTTTGGAAGTGCTGAGAACAAAGTACCTGAAACACAATAGACATCCAATAAAAATTTATTGGATTGAATTGTAGTTGGGTTAATTCTGGCCTAGAAATTGGGAAGAGAATATTAGAGAACCTTTAAGCCAAAGAATCACTACAAATTTTGTGACTGTGCCTCACTGCCTAGACGCCCTTATCTGCAATGTGGGCATATTCATCTGCCCTAAGGCCAGAATTTTTGAGTTCCTAAAACTGACAGTAGAAAATTGTCAATAAGAGCTTGAAAACTCAAATTGTAAGATTCAAGTTCTATCCAGCCAGAGAGGACGTTTTCCTCATAGTATGAAAAAAAAATCCTTTGGTGGAGGCATTTAGAGAACAACAAGTCAGGGGTGGGCTTTCTTAGAATTTAAAATAATAATAGTAATAAACATGGTTATGTTGCTAGTTTTACTGTGTCACTTACTAAAATATAGCCACAAGTCACATTACTTCTGAGCCTCAGTTTACATATTTGCAAACTCACTTGTATCTCTCAGGATGTGGAGGTTAAATAAATCCATTTGATAAGTATTTATGAAAACTTACTATTTGGTGATCTCTGAAGAATTAGTAGTAAAGAGGGCATAGTCCTCTGTCTGCAAGGAGCTGTGTGTCAGGTAGTGGCACTAAAAAGGTGGGATTCAGACTCTCATCACCTGAAAGGCCTCTGTTAAGAGAATGCAGCACCCTGTGGTTTTCCTTGGGGTGTGTGTATTACTTTTCTGCACATGACTCATTTGCATTTTATTTGCATTTCAAGCTTATTGAGGCAACAGTGTTGCAATATCCTTCCCTTTTGTCCCCTTTGCCTTTGGGTCTTAGCCTTGTCTGTTGGCACATTGCTCCTTATACCATAGCTACTGAATAAATTCAGCCAAATTCAGCAAATATTTACCAAGTTGTTCAGGGTGCTGTGCTGGGGAAGAGAGGGTAACATTTGCTGAGCAGAACTGAATTTAAAATGGCTTTGGAGCACAAAAGGGGACCAGCATAGTGAGGTAGTGACATGCCAGTGCTAAAAATGCCTCTGATCTATTCAGGACAAAAGTAGAGCTCCAAAGAAGATTCTGCTGTGAGCCTGAAACAAAATAACAACAACAACAATAATAAAATAGAGTCTTCTCTTTCTGAGTGCTGTTTTGTTTATATGGCATGGAGAAACCATTTATTTGCTATAGACACACAACTGAGACAGTCTCTGTGATAGTTACTTCATGTCCTGTGGCTCAGGAGCAAGTCCTTCTGCCTTCTCAAGGCCTGGAAGACTCTGTGGTCTGGCAGTGCTCTCCTGTTCAGTTCCCATCATGCAGCTCTCTCTCTCTGCCTTCTGCTTCTACTCCACTGTGAAAGTGCACTCCGCTGTTCCTTAGCTGTGCAGACCAATCTTGAGGTCTTTGTCATCCTTCTACCCTTTTACCTTGTTTTAAAGGTTTCCATCTCACTCACTATGAGCAGGAGTTGCTTCTGCTACTGTCAGTGACGTCCCATCCTTGTTCTTCCACACCGCAGTGTCGATTATTGACTTTCCTGTTTGGACTCAAAGTCCCGTATCTGAAGTTTAGTTGTGACACTGCTATTGCTCACCAAGCACAGTTCTGTAACTTTTGAGAAACTTCTCCTGATTGCTGTGACTCACCTATAATTCCTCAGTAATTCTCCTTTCTTCTAGACTACTTCATGTCACCTGTTATCTGCACCACGCAGCTACCAGTGATAAATCACAATAATCGTGACCCTCTGTAGTCACTGTAGTGTGTGTGTTGGGTTTTGAAAAAAGAACTCTACTAAGGTTGCTGTTTCAATCTCATAACAACTCTGGGAAGCAGGTATTTTTATTTCCACTTAGAAAAAAGAGCACCATGTAGCTTAAGTAAGTTGTAGAAGGTCACAAGGCTAGGAAATGTCAGACTTAGAATTCACAGTCTCATCTGTGTCTAATTTCAAAACCCACATGCTCTTTCCCATATTGTATTGCTCATTCTTTCAAAGGTAGGAAACAATACAGGAATTTAGCCTCGTGGTTATTATTAGGGACTGTTGATCTAGAATGTATGAGTTCAAACCTTGACTTTATCCGTTAAAGCCTTAGACAAGTTACTTCCACATCTGTGACTGAATCATTTATCTGTAAACTAGACTTGTTAAGAGGATTTGGTACACCAGCGTGTGTTAAGAACTTGAAAGAGTGCTTGGCATGCAAAGTGGCAATGGTCATTATCATTATTATTATTATCATACAGGTTAATCTGTATCCTGTTCTTCAAATACTTGCTTAGGGCCTGCTACATACCAGACACTGTTCTTGGTGCTGGGGGTGACTAAGAAGTGACTAAGATAAGCCTCGGTCCTTATGGAACTTTTGTTTTAGAGGGAAAGGCAAACATGGAATAAGAAAATAGGTCTATATTAGTATCTGTTACTATGTATCATGTAATATTTTACAATTTCACATAAAGAAATGCTATTTTTATTATAGGAGATAATGGTGTACAGAATAGGTTGTTGACACACACTGAGGCTACCATAGTTCTAGATCCTACCTGGCAAGCTTGAGTTATCAATGTCCTGTTCTGAAAGATGGAGCTTCATATGTCCAGTTTCTGGTTGGGGTAGGAAGAGGTAGCTGTATTAGGGGCAAGACGCCACCTCTAGACTGTAAAAGAAAGCCAAACAACTAGGTTAAGATGTCTGGGTCTTAGGGAAACACGACATAGAGAACTCATACATAGGCCAGTAGTCCCAGCCAGTGAGGAATAGGTTCTTTTTATTGTTCTGTACTTGGCAATGGAGTGGAATATATGTCCTAAGAAAGTCACAGGGCTTTTGCCAGTCATTCAGCTAAGGACAGCCTCAGCCAGGATATCTTGTCAAGGAAGCCTATGATATCTCCACATGTTTCCCTGTGATAGGCTGAGCCTAGAGGGTGTGGCGGTCCCTGGCATTGTTTAAGAGCAGTAGTCTAGTGAGGAAGAGCATCCCCTTGGGAGTCCTAGAAAGAAGGCTCTCATTCCTCACCTACTTGGTGTGCTGTGATCTTGTCAAAGTCACGAACTTGTCTGAGCCTTGATTTCCTTATGTCTGTAAAACGAGACATGATACTTACACCAGAGGTTTGTTTAGATGACTAATTAAATTAGCATTTGTATAAACCCTGATTCAGAGTCTGGTGTATAGTAAGCAGTTAATAAAGGAGGATTTTCAAAACCAGTTCAGTATCCCTTGGGTGTACATTTTAGGTATTGGTCATTACTTCAGGACTCACAGGGAGAGATTTAAACTGAAATATGGGAGTGACATCCCAGCCCACGGCTTTCAAAGAACAGAGTAGATAATCTCAAAACCAGGACTGTATCATCTCAGAAAGGATTGTGGATGCCAAAGGAAAATAAGATTGGATTTGCTTCAAATCACTGTGATAGAGATTGAAACCACCAGTCTCTACTACAAAGCTATGTTGTCTCCATCTTCCCTGGGTCACAAGCCCTTAGAAGCCTGAGGCTGTGTGAAGAAAAGTGTGTGATAAAAGGGCTTCAGACTCTGAAACGTTGTAAGGGTTTGGAGTTCAGTTCTTTCTTGTAGTAAATTAAGTATTTCCTTTTGAATGGGAGGGGAATCTATGTAAAAGGGATGGTTTGATTTACTTTCATAGGTCAGGAGTACTCATGGAAGACTCATTATTAGAACTATAGATAAATCTATAGTTTTTTTTTTTGCTTCAGTGTGAACAACTAGAGAACTTTCATTTTAAAATACAGACATAAATGTTGCTGACTTTTAAATCTCCTCACCATTGTGTATGTTATCCCATAAAATTGCATTAGGTTCTTTGAGGAGGAGATGGTGCAGTTTATTCTCGTCCCACAGCTCTGTGTTTTCATTTAGCAACATGTAGAGTTAAAATTACCTTAAGAACAAAGCTCCCCATCTAACAAAAGTAAGAAAAGAATAATGACCTGAGCATTTGCCAGCATACTTTTCACGTAGAGTCCTAGATAAAGTCCCAAATACTTTTTCCCTCTTGTGGCTACTGGCATATTAGTATTGTGATTCTCCTGGAATTTACTTCGCCCCGTTGGTCACCAGTTCACATTTATTTTGATCTTGATACCTGTGTTCATCCAAAATAAACAGAGCAGGAAGAATGAAGAAAAGACTTGAGAAAAAGACTTTATAGAACCATGTGTTCCTCAGCATGCCCAGGAAGCTGGTACTAGGGGGGAAAGGTCTTCTCCTATATCCATCTGGGCCCCCTCCTGAACAGGCCCCTGATTATTTTTCCATTCCATGGGTGATAGTTGGATTCTGTATTATATGCAGAGGACAAGAGGTTGTCCAAAATCCATGCCCTACTTACAAGGAGGACCAGTCAGTCGAGGGAAGTAAGCTGAGTCCCTGAAATATTTTGGACCTATGGAGTGGTGAGAACCAGGGTTCAGGGGGGACAGGAGATACCTGAGGCTGCGTGGGTCTGAGCAGACTCCAGGGAGTTTTGCAAAATGACATAGCTGGTTAGATTGGTATTTGGTGGACACTTGTGTGGAGGCATGGAAGGAACTCATTGCAGAAGATATTCAGAGAGTGACACTTGTTTCGTGGCATTTTAAAACTCTTGTCTATTTGACTTGTCTATTAACCTCTAGAATGAACTCTAGGGGGCAGCCAGTGATCAAGTAGTGTGGAGCTCCGTTATCCAACACTCACTCACTTCATCTTTGCCGTATTCATATGAACTATTTCAGCATTATCTTATCAATATGTTCCGTATTGCTCTTGAGATAACTGAGGTAGAATGGGTAATTGACTTGTCCAAGTACATACAGCATTCAAGAATTTGACCCTGAGAAGTACAACTCTAATGCCCATGTTAACTATTGTGCTATGCAATAAATAATTCATAAATATGTGAATATGTTTTAACTGAACAGATGTAGAGTGCTTGTACAATTATTTATTTATTCATTTACTTAAAATAAATAACATCTAGGCATGCTCAGATCTAATGGATGTGCAGGGAAATGGTAAGAACCCCCATTGGCATTTTCTTTGACTTGCTTGACTTATAGAAACTCTCAAGGCAGGTATGTTGAAACATGACTACAAGCTCAGCCTTTGGGGAAACTAGGAAAGAAGAATGAAGAGTTCTAGGGCAACATAGGCTATTAATACCTTGACAAAATTTAAAAAAGAAAAAAACAGCAAAAACAGTACCTCTGGTGAGTGGAACTGTTCCATGGTTCCATGGGCTTTTTACTTCCAGAAGGTACTAAAGACTGCAGCCAGATTCAGACTCATAATGAAAATGAATCCCCTAAACTGTGAGTTGGGGACTGAGACAGAAGGGACCAGAGGTGGAAGGAATGCAGAGATGAATAAACAAAGCTGTTGCATGGCCATACCAAGAGAGCAAAAGGCCCATGGACTTAAAAATGCAGTCTTTTAGGTCCATTTGAAAGCAGTTGAGCAGCACAATAATGATAAGGGCTCTATAGATTTAAAAGGATGAAGTGCTCCTATCTTTAAATTGATCCTAAAGAGGACAGATAAGAGAGAGGTTTACAGCAGAGCAGAGTGGTGGAAACCAGCAAGGACAGCAGCTTTGGCTGGGGGAAGCAGATGAAGCCCTAACAAGGCATCCATCCATCCAAATATGCTGCCAACAGAGCCTAGAATCTACACCAGATCTTCACTAGTCTCTGAGGTTGCAAATAAGTCAAACACGTCAGCCGCCATCAAGGAGCTCACAGTCCAGTTGTAAAGGAAGACAGGAATGTGGTAAATGTCCAGAACAGAGTGTGTATGAGGGATAAAGGTGTGAGCTGTGAAGAGAGCATGGGGAATGATTTATCAATCATGGTAGCAGAGAGAGTAGATCTTCTCAGGCCAAGAGGAGTGCTTGAACAGAGCAGTATGGAGCAAATACAACGAGCTCCAGTTTCTCATAGTCAGCTACCAAAAGGCTACAGAAAGGTTGTCACCTGGAATGTACTTTCCAGGGTATATAGGACATGTAGTGGATAAAGGAAGAAAATGAAGTCAGTAGTGGGACATCAGACCCCAGTTCTGAACCATCTGAACAGGGACAAGTGGCTTTGCTTTCCACTTACTCTCAGCAAGAGAGGCTATAACCAGGCTAAAGATCTACATGCAGATTCAATGTAGTAATGACCATCAGTGTGACTTGGTAAATTCTTTTGTAAACAGAGGTTCTATTGGAGTCGAACCCATTTCTTCCAGGTGACTAGCACTAGCTATGTTTTCTGGTTTCCCCACTACACTTTTCTGACTGCCCCCTGAAAGATCCACTTTCCACATGCCCTGTCAGAGTGGCTGCCCCCTCAGGGTTTACAAGGGAAAGAGCAGTGTATGTGGAGGGTAAGACAAGAATGACAATTGATCATCCACCCTGAGCAGGAACTAGAGAGACCTTCTGTTCTCACTGTGGCAGTATTCTGAAACTTCCCATGAATATCTGAGCCTGTCTGTAGGGAAAACAGAAACAGTAATGACTGGGTTTATTTGTATTTAAAATACCTAAGTTTATTCACTGCAGAGGCTTTTTTGAAAGGGCAAAAAAATGCCAGAAATTATGTTGGTAAATATCAAAACGTACTTTCATTATTCATTTTGTGGGATTCTTTTAACCCCCTGCCTTTGCTATGTGTCTTTCTGCCTAGTGTTATCATGAGAACTTAGCTAATGTTTGTAAAGCAGTGTGAGGATGAAGGAAATAGATACCAGCTTAAGTGATAGGTGGTAAGGTCTAAAATGGTCTTTTCTGTTTCCAATATTAAATACCATAGACAAATCTTACCAGCACTCAGATTAGTGGCCTTTGTCACCCACAGGATGTTTTGTAGGGGCACATTTTTGGTATGCTATGATTTGGACAAGGGGAATAAATGAGTATTGAGGGCTTTCTGTGTGCTAGACTCTGAACCACATATCTTCAACTTGTCATTTTTAATCTTCACAGGGCAGATTAACTTGTTCACATCTTTCAGATGAGTGAATTTACATTACACTTCAGAGAGTCTTAAAGGGATAAAACAAGGTCAAGGCTGGCACTGGTTTTCGGATCCTGGTCAGATCAACTCCTGTGGTTTTGTTTGTTTGTTTGTTTGCTTTCTGGGTTTTTTTACATTATACCATGATTAATATCCTCCCTGTTAGATCTTTTTATTTGGCAGTATTTCCCAACTAATAGACTAGGCAGCAAGTATGCTGGCTAGATTCTCCTAATCATTTAGAATATTTGGTTTTTGTAACACTATTGAGTTATATTTTATGCTGTTGGGAACTTTCCTTAGGGATATAGGAAAGGGAGCAGAATATTTCAGAGTTGGGTCCAAGTCTCAGTGACAGAGAACACTGCAGTGAGCCGCAATGACAGTGGACATTAACTGGGGTTTCATTTTTCCATCATGTAACCATACTTCTATATCTGTAAATGGAGAAAACATCAATAGCCACTTTGCAACTTCATGTAAGATTGGAGTGAAGTCATGTGCATGAAGACACCCATCACCAGTTCACCACTTATTACATACTCACTGCTGCTGTCATTGGAAGGAGTCCGTGGTAACTGCTTTACTAAACACTTTCCTGAATCAACATTACAACAGGATCTCCATTTATTAAGAATTATCCTTACTCTGGGTAAGGACTTTGTGAGGCTTTATATAGATTTCTCCACTACATCTGTGACTTTGTATACTAATGTTTCATTTGCTTATTTATTTACATCCTTGTAAGAACTCTTTTTCTAACCCTTCATATTCCTGGCTTTTAATGGAATTGTCTCTGGCCTATGGAACAAACTTGTACGTGTGACAGCACTTGGCTTGGCTTCTGTTCCGTGGACTGTTTTTGTTTGTCCTGCTTTTAAGAACTAACTTCCGTCGTGGGGAAGGGATATTTAAACAGCATGCTGGAGCATAAGCGTTCAGGTGTGCCATAAAACTCGCTTTCAAAAGCACCTGTAAAATCTGACAGGCGAGTCCACATGTTTTGTTAGCCACTCCTTTGGTTGTTGTTGTTGTTGTTGTTGTTTTGTTTTGTTTTTATTCTGGGACACAAAGACTATGTCCAGAGTTGGGAGAGTTTATCAGATTTACTTTGTAGCTGTGATTTCGAAGGATGAGGTGCTATATTCAAAGAACTCAACTCTTTCCAGTGCCAATTTCAAGAGTGTATCATGTCCAGCTTTCTCTAGAGGCATAGTAAATTAGTCCTAAAAAAGATCTTGTGAATGATAATGCTTTGAGATTTTGTGTTCTTAAAAGTCTTACTATTTGTGAATTTTTTAAATTCCAACTAGTGCTGTTTCAAAAGCATGTTTTAAAAAGAGAAAAAAGTTGTGGAGAGGAAATATTAAGTTTATCTCTTCTTTCTAAAGTTCCTTTTTATGAGGCAAATCATAAAATACATTGGTAGATATTTTAAAATAGGACAACAAGGAAATTAGGCAAAAAGGGTAAAAATTCTGAAGGTAAATTCCAAAGTAATGTTCGTGTTTTATTTATTTGTGTATTCACTTGGGTTTTGAGACGAGTTCTCACTGTGTAGCCTCAAGCTCATAGAAATCCTTCTCCCTCACCTTCCTGGGTGCTGGGATTACAGATGTGCACAAAAGTTCTCAGTGAGGCACTGTGTTCTTCATACTCTAAGAATTGCAGGTTTAGCACTCATTTTCCTAATAATATATTTTTTAAGATCCCCAAAATGACTCTGTTTAGTATCTTCAAACCAAAGAGATCCCATCACACTGAGGACTGAGAATATTAGCAGCTCGTCAGAATAAAGAATTTGCCTCAAAGTAAAAAGAAATATTTTGATACCTAATGACTTTTTCCCTTTTTGATTCTTGTCTGTGAATTTTTTTAAATAAATAATGTATTGAGGGAATCTCCATATGGAGGAGTGGGGCTTTAAAAGCCTGGTACAGAATGCAGCTCGACAGTGTCATGCATTCACAAGATGTCCTTGAAGATGGATCACAGAACAGAGATCAGGGAAATTTTGGCAGCTGCAGTTGGGAAAATAAATGGCTGTTGTGTGATTGGGCAGATCCTGAAAGCAGGCTCCTGCTCAAACCATGTAATTAAGAAAAGTGGGAGCTTTTGTCCAAGTGCAGAATGTTCATAATATCAGAGTTTGTCAGCCGGAGCTTTTAGAACGGATCAGTGCTTTCCGCTCCCTGATCCAGGGAGCGGTTTTCTTATAAATCATCTTCTTTCTGTGCTGTCCTCATGAAGGTTGCTGCCGGGTGATGAGGCTGATGTGAGGCTGTAACCTTGCTAATTCATGCTGATTTAGGTAAAGGAGAGACTGGATGGACCACAGACTGAATCAAGAAATGCCATGACCTCTGATGTAGGAACAGGGCGTGGCAGACCAGAGCTCCTGCCTCACGGCTCTGGGGGGGAGGAAGAGCCGCTCTTAGTTCTGTGGCTCCAAAATGGTTTGAAGGACTTGTATTTTTTTTTCTCTTTGTTGAAAAAAAAAAGACTTCTTTTCAGATACAAAAGCGCTGTATTCTTATAAAAGCAAGGCAAACGTGGGGAAATAAAGATACAGATAACACAACCATCACCTGTAATCCTAGTGCTTTCTGATTGCGTTTTTACTTCTCTCCTGTTCTAGGCATGTTTATATAATCGAGATAATGTCTTCCTTTTTCTCTTTTTTTCCTCCACAGATCATACATATTTTCTCATGTTACAAAAACCCACTATAAACATAATCTTAACAATTTCAGAATGCTGTTTCTAAAACTATACAATAAGTTATTTAACCAACAGCCACCTCCCTTGTCAGGCTCTTGGTTTGTTATTTTGTTTTGTACACCTTATGGTGTACACTTTAGACCTCCAAAAATAGAAACGTAACGTACAAAACGGTTGTGGCAACTTTGATTCCTCTGGAGATGAGGAAGACCATTTCATTGCACTCAAGGCTTGACTGTGGCAACCCTAGAGCTTCTCTTTACTAGGTGAACATGTTACATGCAAATAATTCAAAGCCACACTTCCTCCAGCCCAGGGCTGCAAGCCCACCTGTGCCGATTTGATTGGATCTGATTTCATTACTCCTGCTCAACCTTCCCAGAGAATGTGCAGAGGATGGTGTCCAACCCAGTTCTGTCAAGCCAAAACCTCTAATGTTCTTCCCCCAAGAAGAAGGGGGGAGAGGGAAGGGAAGGGAAGGGGATGGGAGGGGAAGGAGGGAAGGGGAAGAGCAAGTGAGCATGGTAGCATATACCACATGACACCACGTGTATAATCTCAGCACTGAGGAGGCTGAAGAGATCACCAATTTGAGGCCAGCCTGGGCTACAATTATGAGATGGGGGCAGGGTAGTGAATAAGTTTCCAATAAATTTCCTCTTTTCACTAATGAGCGTGCAGACAGATAGCCTGTGTGACTTGACTGTGGGTATAGTTTTCTGTGACCGTGCACATGTACATGGAGATACTGAGGACCCTTTCCTTTCACTGCGTAGCTCTAGCTCTAGCTGTTAGTAACCTCTGTCATTGGACTAGTACAACTGGAAGAGCTTTTGGTGGTATACCGTTTCCCTTGTAAAAAAGAAGATTCTCCACTAAGATTTCTCTGGAGACTCCCTCTAATGCCCTTCATTCCTCCTCATTCTCACACTCACAGTCTATGTTAAGACAATAGTACTCATTTTTTAAAATAAAATATATTTCTACATTGATTTCTGAATTGTTTAATCTAATTATAAACATAAAATTTAAATTCACAAATATGCTTGCTCTTTACAGCTAAATCTCAGTGATTTTGCTCACATTCTGAGCCACTAGTTAGGTGTTTTATAAATATACAATACTATGTTTACATGAATTTTGCCATTGGCTATTGCTTATGAATTTAATCAGAAGATAAATCCAACTTAATCAGTCTGTGGGCAGTTTTTCAAATGATTCATTAACTACTCTTTGTGTGAAAGACAAAAATAACATATTTACTATCACGACTGCTCCTCATCCCAACAGGTACCCATAGCTTATCATTATGCATTTGGATTATTTCATCTACATTAAATATCAGGATTCTGAGAGGCTTAGTGAGTGGAATAAAAGGGAAAGGAAGGGAATTTGTTTCCAGTGGAATATATATATTAGATCCTGTGTGTGTGTGTATCCAACCCAGTTCTTTCAAGCCAAGAAAACTGTAATGTTCTTCCCCAAGAAGAAGGAAGGGGAGGGGAGGGAAAAGGAGGGGAGAGAAGGGAAGGAAAAGAGGCAAGTGAGCATGGTACCACATGCTCTGAGGAGGCTGAAGAGACCACTAATTTTATATATATATATATATATATATATATATATATATATATATATATATATATATATATATAATTTGATGTGTGTGTGTGTGAGTGTGTGTGCGTGCGTGCGTGCGTGCGTGCGTGCGTGTGTGTGTGTGTGTGTGTGTGTGTGTGTGATCTAATGTTTTTTATAGGAAACTTGAGCTTGTCCACCAAACTATATTTATATTAAAATGAAAATATTGGTCTTTTTAAAATATGCCTTTAACAAAGGAAGCCTATTAGAGGCTTAAAGAAAACATTCTTCCTAGTTTTCCAGTTTGAGATTGCCTTTGTTTCCTGGCCATTTTGGAAA
This sequence comes from Peromyscus californicus insignis, assembly GCF_007827085.1. Taxonomy (NCBI): domain Eukaryota; kingdom Metazoa; phylum Chordata; class Mammalia; order Rodentia; family Cricetidae; genus Peromyscus; species Peromyscus californicus. Next base: position 41,223,666 of record NW_026294573.1, read on the forward strand.
AAAAGGGCTGGCTTGTCGGGGGGAGGGAGGGCCAAAGAAGCTTCTTCGTCTTCCTGACTTGACCATCATGCTGCCCCTCATCTCTTAAAAGCTCAAAGTCTTAAAATCAAATACCCACAAGCTTACAGGCATCACCAAGATGGACACACCAAGAAATCATCTTAGGCCCAGAGCAAAGCTCTAGAGAAATCTATAAGATGTAAAGGAAATCTGAGCTTATTTAGGAGAGAAAAAACAAAACAAAACATGTGGCGTGTCTGGGAAAGAAGACTAAACCTTGGATTTCTGTGAATTTAAAAATAATGCCTGAAAGAAATTAAAGTTTGATGACTGTTCCTTTCCACGCTGGCCTTCTACTTTGAGTATCAATGCTTCTTGTTCTTCCCACCAATGGCTGGGTTAGGGATCTGGTTTTTTAAAGCCCTGCTCACCTCTGCTGAGAGCACATTTGCCTTGTGTGCTGCTCATCTCCAGCATAGAAGATGCCGTTCCTAAGGAGGGACACTTTGAGCCTCCCCCCTCATTACAGACAGTGTTTTGCTTAGGACAAGGCACTTCCACCAGGACCAGGGCCAGCAACTGTGAATCACAACACTGTAGAACTGGCTGCGTGTAGTCAACATTGGTGCTTTGGGTCAGGAGAGGAGTCAGCAGAGAATCTCTGGGAAGGATTACTTAAAGGGATGTGTACAGCTGATTGTAAGTAATTACTTGCCTACCTCCGGTCTTTCCTGCTTGAACCCTGGATAGGCAGTGACCAGATTAGGTTTTTGTTTGTTTCTCCAGCTTCTAGAATAAGTCTTGGCCTGTGGTACTGTTCAGGAAATGTGTGCTAACAGAATACACTTGTTCCAAGGATATGCTGAGAATTTATTGCCCCCTAACTTCCTAAAGTAAATAGGTCTTTCGGGTTATTTGTGCATCTGCTCAAAGGTATTATTAAGCTGTCAGAGTGTTTTCCCTGGTTGGAATTAAATTTTTTTCCTAGAGTTTTCTAGTTACCTTTCAGTAGACTCTACACACACTTGGTATGAATAGTGTGAGGAGACCAGAGTGCAGTCTTCAGCCAGGACCCTCTGAACCATTGTGGTCATTGTGTCAGCTGGGGTTTAGTTGGAGAGCTCTGTTTCCAGGTTTGCTTTACCTGGAGGGATCAGAGCATCCATCTCAGCCCTTCCTTTTGAGCTCCATTAATAGCATCTGCTCCCTTCAGCACTGAATCATCACCGAGAAGGTGTTGCATTTGAAGACAAAGAAAAAAGGATTAACCTGAAGGGACTGGAGCAAATTAAAGCTGATTGGGGAAGAAAAAAAAAGAGGAGAAACAAGAAATTGGGGCTGTTGTGTAGGCAATTTTAGTATCTTTGGGGGAGTAAGAAGAGAAGTAAGGATTCATTCCTAAAATGATGTCTGCCTTCAGGAGCACAGCACCTGATGTGAAACACTCTAACTCTGAGGATTTGTTTTTCAGACATTTGAAAGACAGGTGAGATGCAATAGGTGAGGCTGTCCCATGAGAGTCTAACACACTGTATGTCAGAGTTTCAGAAGGGTTCAGAAGGAAATGCCTACAAAAAGAGTTAGGACTTTTATTTTTGTTCTCATGAATAATTTAAATCTATTTCTTTAATGGTTCGATTCAGTGACCGCCCTTGGTAAACATTATTCCTCATGCTCTTGGGAACGCTTGCTCTATTACATAAGGGTCAGCTTTTATATATAATTTTTCAAAAAGTCCTTATACCATGGTGAAAGCATACCTTTAAATATTTGTGATAATATTTAACAGGATCCATGCATATGCCTTGGATGTGTACACCTGAGACATGGCTGCAGTTGGTACGTTTCTTAAGCATCTCTGTGGTCCCTGAGACTGCTGACATTTAAAGAGCTGTGAAAGGAACATTATATTCTTGTGACCTTCTGCGGTTCTTTCCTCTTGATTCCTTTGCATAAATTGAGCGGTGAGACCACACCTCCAACGGCAAACCTGAAGCCAGGGTGAAGCACACTCACACACACACACACACACACACACACACACACACACACACACACACACACGGACCTGCACTGGGCCAGGGAAATGATGGCAGTGCGTTCTATGTCAGGACAGATTCCTACAATGTAAATTTGTAACCTTTTATTTGCCTCATGAAGTAACTCTTGAAAGTGTAAACTGAGTTGAAATACAGAAATACAGCAGTAATTTATGGTCAGGCTGCCATTTTTATGGACAATATTGGAGCGAGGACACAATATGGGATAGCCGGCAGGATTGATGGGGAAGGGAACTGTGTATTACCTCTGAGGTGGCTCCAGGGCTTTATTTACACAGTGACTGTCCCTAACAGGGAATAGGAAAATCAGTCTTGTAACTGCAGCCTGATTTTCCCCCAAAGTGAACAATTTGAAGTCTTATGGAGGATTGGCATTGGCGATGTGGAAAGAATTCATGAGCTCATGGAGAAAATACTAAAGGGACCAGACATACATTTGATTCTTAAGTACACTTTTGGAATTTTAGAGTGGCCTTGCTTAATACCCTTCCGGGTCTTCCACGGATAAGAATATGCTTTCTCCTCTGATGTTCGAGCCCTTCAGCCACAAACGTTTGTTTGGTCAATGAGTGAATTAATTCTAAAAGCAAGAAAATATATGAAGAGCAAGAAGAAGACATTCTTCCCTGGGATTGCCTTGCTACTCTAAGCTTTTCTGGTCTAACTGCCAACCCTGTTTCCTAGGTATTGGTTTTTGCCCTTCTTCCTGTCCACTCTAATAATATTGATATCTGCATTAATAATACCTGTAGAGGGATTACCAAGCCAGGAACAGCATAACAGTTTTGTGAGAACAGGTACCATTTTCATGCCAATAAGATCAAAGGATATAGGGACCACCGGGCTCTGCTTTCTCCCTCATTAAATGGGGCTAGAGCAAGGGGGTGGGGTGACCCAGTGAGGGCCATGAGTGCTCTGTGATCCCAGGTTTCTTAACTAACTGTTTTCACCTTCCTTGGTATGAAGAGTGGGGTGGTAAATGGAGGAAGTAGAACCGGCTTCTAAGCTTAGCTATCAGGAAGTAAAAAGAGAAGCCTTGGGCTGGTAAGATGGATCGGCAAGTAAAGGCATCTTTTCACCAAGTGAGACACACACACACACACACACACACACACACACACACACACACACACTCTAAATGTAATAAAAATTTTGAGAGAGAGAAAAACGTGCTTTTGCTACACAGAGGGCCTGGGAGATTGTCAGAAGGTTAAATGGGAAGGCTCAATTTGGGATCTTTCAGTCTAGCAACAATAAATTGGCTTTCTAGGGAAGGCCATGGTATTCAACAGGTTCCCTGCTATATCCATGTCAGCCAAAGGTTCAATCCTCTGCCTGAATGAATTTGAGATAGAGATAAAAAAGTAGAATTGTGTTTTCTAAGAATAGTAGTCTCCAGGGCCTAGGTGATGGGACTGTGGAGTTACTATATTATGGACACAGTTTCAGATTTGCAAGAAAAAAAAAGACTCTGAATGTGGATTGTGGTGATGGTATGACATGAATCTACTTGACACAAACAAATTATACACTTAAAATAACTAAGATGTAGATTTCTTGCTATGCCTATTTTACCACAAGAGGATTTTTTAAAATCTGCATTTGAAATAATATCCAAAGGTATACCTGGCATATAATAGATGCTTACTAAGTGACAGCCTGTTCTGTCCTCCTTATATGTATAAAATGGAGATGATATTTCACACAGGTGGCTGTTTTGCAGGGTTGTGTGAGGGATTCAGGAAGCTATTGGATACATGAGGACTTTCACTCATTCATTCAACAGTCTTTTATTAACAACCTACCTATTATCAAGCCTTCTTCTGCCTGTAGGATGTAGATACTATAATAAGCAAGGGATGTGATCTCTATTCTGTGGACTTTAGAGTTCAGGTCACTGTTCTTTGTGAGCAGTAAATTGCTACACCCAGAGAAGCCTGAAGTTAGGTGTGTTTCTATTTCTCTGTACACATGCACTGCTAGAATACGCCCCTCCCAGCACCACAGAAAAAAAGAAGCAAGTCTTCCTTCAAATGGCTATTCCTGCATTGTCAAAAGAGTAAATGATTGCAATGATCTGGTGATCCAATCCCATCTCTCACTCTAAGTAGTAACTCTTAAGTAGTCATTTCCCTGGTTCTCAGTCTCCTCATCACTGAAATTATGACACTGGGCCTATGGTCACTAATGTTCTCTGACCATGGCTCCTTGTCTTTATGTGTACATTCCCAGGTCCAACCTCAAAGCCTAGCACACCAGGCCTCCATCTCCGTCCATCCAACATATCCAGATCTAACCATAATAGAAATAAGTCATTCTTTATGTCCGTATGATCTGTTATGTTTGGGAAGTAGAGCTATAGGTGGATATGAATACTCTGTGAGGCAGCAATGGGGTATCATGAAGGGCAGAGATGTCTGCCTTCCCCACCACTACCAAGCATGGGAATACCTCGAGAAAGAGGCTTGTGCAGTTTCTGCTCCTTTCCTTCCCTGCAGATATAAACAAGCCAGCAATGATCTGGCAGCTGCATGTCTGGGACTTTCCCTCTTGCTTTTGTTATATATTTTTGCAGAAGAGTGATGGGAGGGGTGAAGTTAAGGTGTTGAGTGTAAGTAATTAGTCATTCAAACCATCGACATTTTCAATGGCAGGATTTGAGTGCCTACGTTATTGTGTGCTGCTCTCAAAGTTTATCCCTGAAAATTTCTGCCTGTATAATGTTTCTTAAAATATATCACGGGAGCATAAAAGATTTAATGTAGCGCTTTGTACAACCATTAGAGTTTGAAGTCAACTGAACCTTCTCAAAGCTCTATCCTGGATGCTGACAGTAAATTCTGTTCTTAATTGCCATTCAGAAGATGGAAGGAGGGCAAGTTAGGGGTTTGGAGTCTGGTTAGCTGTGACGTTGGCTGTGAGACCCGCACAGAATGTTTCATTAAAGCACATGTGCATATTGAGTAAATGATAGATTTATTTGCAATGAAAAGAGAGGACTGCTTGTATGTCGGGGGGTGCTTGCCTGAGGAAGCAGGTGTTCTGATTTTGCCTAGCCGCCCTCTGTGCTTGTTCGAGAATGGGCTCCCCACCAAATGTGTTCTCTTCACCTCTGGTCCATTTCCCAAAGTAGAGAACACAGGTGTCCTCCCTTTAGTAACCTTAAAATGCTACAGCTTCGTATTTATGCTTTCAACATCTTTATCTCTCAGCAACTTCTCTTATTTCCAGGTAATGTTTTAAAGATCTCCATTCATTCAGAATGCAGATTTAGTGCTGACATTTTCCATTTCTAATTGTTTTCTTTCATCCTGTGATGCATCCTGGAATGAATCATTAACACTAGGGAGGGGTCTCTTAACATGATCTACACAACACAGTTCCAAAGGTTTCACAGTTTTCAGATTATATTCTTACTGAAAACTCTGTGTGTGTGTGTGTGTGTGTGTGTGTGTGTGTGTGTGTGTGTGTGTGTGCGCGCGTGCGCACGCGCGCACATGAATTTCCATCAGTTCTTCTGGATACACAAGGAATAACTGTTTAGTGTGTGTCTGCAGAGAAAAGAGAGAGCCATCTCTACCACACAAGAATAACATGACCTAATTTACAGTTACAGTCTGTGGAAGTAGCTCAGTGGTGAACACTGCATTTCATGGCACTTTTTCAGAAGTTAGGGTTCAGTTGGGGTTGTCTAATATATAGATAGAGCTCAGCTTTGGGAACTGGCATAAATTAGAAAGCCTACATAGGATGTAAGGAGATCTAGGAGCTGAAGGAGGAACTGAATTACTCTGTGTAGACTTGACACTTCCTGGGGCTCTCTGGAACATTTTTACCTGTAAGAGGCTCACCTGGACAAGTGATTTCACCACATGTCTGTCTGTGAGATGAGCATTCAGCAAATGAAAGATGAACCTGCTAGATGCCTGTGAGCATGCCTTGGTGGGACACACGTTCTATATATTCCATCCTTAGCACCAGGAAAGCTGCTGTGGTCCAGGCTGTCATCTTGGTGTCTTTGCTGGAACTATAAGAAGGATCACGTGAGATAGGTCATTAGCAAGAAAGGGGCACTACACATTGTGTAGCAGATTTGGGGAGGGTAGTTGAAATGTGGTGTATTGTTAAAACAAAATACAGAAGTTAGTTAGCTTTGAGGTTCTGTCAAAAGGCCCCCTAAAATGGATAAATCCTGTTTTTCAAATTCATTACTGAGTTGGTAGTGTTTCCTGTATTTGTTATCTGGGACACCTGACGTAAGGAGGAGTGAGACCACACAGTAAATGGAGGCATTGCACAGGCCCACACAGTCCAGGGGTCACACTCAGGAGAAACCTGCCTCTCAGGAGGAGTTCTGTTGATAACCTGTAACTTCCTCTCTAGTAGCATGCTCTGCAGCAGCCCCGATTCCTCTCCTGGACCCTAGCCTCAAGGGTAAAGTGGCTGGATAAGCTTTCTAGGTATACTTTTTACCAGTCTTGAGGACAGCTTCAGTAAAAATTCTTCTCAGAGGCCTTTTGCTTTCTCTTTGCGGTCTGGACCAGCTTTCTGGGACCCTACAGTTGACCTTTAGCCAAGAAGAAAATTCTGGCAACGTGAGAGTTGGAGCCACTTAAGTTACTTACATGATGGTAAAGAACCTTAGACACTGTCCGTCTTCCTCAATCTGCTTTTCTTGGGCTCTTCTCAAGACTCCACATTTTTCTTTTGGTGTTGTTTCCCATATGTAACCATCAAAGGAGGAAATGAAGTAACACTCACCTGTGTTGGAGATGGAGAGAAATAAAAATTATGATGCCTCTAGGCACTTTATGTTCTGGACACCCCATAGATAAGAATTCTCATTCTAAAGGCAGCAGTGCATGCTGCCCTTCATTCCAGCTCAGCAGAAAAGATATGAGGCTCAAAGCGTTGAAGTAACCCACCTGAGATCAATGGCTAATAAGCGCTAGAACTAGAATTTTCAGGCACAAAACACGTTCCTGTGTGGGTAAGATGACTCACCAGGTAAAAGCATTTGCCCTCAAGCCTGAAAACCTGAATTTAATCCCAGGAACCCACATAGGGGAAAGAGGGAACTAACTCCCGCAAGTTAGCCTCTGACCTCCACATGTATGCCATGGTATGCACACACATGCATGCGTAAACACACACACACACTAAAATACTTTTTAAAAATTCTAGCCAGGCATCGCATGACTCATGCCTTTAGTCTGTGCATTTGGGAGGCTGAGGCCAAAGGATCCTGAATTGAAGGCCAGCCTTCAATATGTATATTTGTGTGTAAATACAAAAAAAAATGTACAAAATTCTCTTAGCAGCGATGCTCATAGCTACACTGTCTCAAAACAACATTATAAAGAAAGAAAAATATTCCTTCTTACTACACCACTCTGCTTCAGCTGACAAGATGAATAAAAACAAAACTTTATGAAAAGTCACCAAATATTGAGAAGAATGTGGAACAGCCAAAATGCTCATTCTCTGCTGGCAAGAACGTTAAGTTTGTGTAAGCACTCTGGAAACCCAATGGCAGTATCCATTAAGGCTTGTCATACATATCCTTATGACTCCAAAATTGGAATCCTAGAAATGTATGTAGATATACTAAAAGCCATGTGCCTAATGCTCATGACAGCAATAGTTATGCGAGATCAGAAGCAGAAACAGCAGATAAATAAAATGTGTTAGTTATATACAATGGAGTTCTATATGGTAGTGAAGAAGAGTGCCTGTGGCTGTGTGTAACAGCCCAGAAACACTTCAGATGTATGACAAGACACCAAAGAGAACATATGGTGCCATTATGTATATGAAGTTTGAAAGGGGATATATAGAATCTATGGATTGGAAGTTATAATAGTAGTTATTTTTATTTAAACAATGAGGGGCATGTCAAGAGGATTTCTGTCATTCTAGTCATGTTCCATGTTATGACCTCGAGGAGATTATCCAGTTCTGTTCACATAATAAATACTCTTGAGTTGTAGCCTTAAGATTTATACATTTTATAGCATAGTTGTTATAGTCAATGAAGATTTTTACCAAAAAATTTTCTATGGGCACTCAAACAGTAATATCACCAAAGGAACTGGTGTTATCTGTCCCTGGTTTTCCTAAGTACTGAGATACAGAACGTATTAGAATATGTACCCTTGCCCTCTTGTAAGAAGTCAGTAAGAGAAGTTCCATCAGGTGACAGGCAGAATGTCACTGGTAAGTATCAGGGACTTGTTTTCACCAATGTTCAGCTGCTGTATAAATGTCATGTCCCTTCCCATCGTTTTTCAAGGCAGATGGCATTGTGCCCCCTTTGTTAGACATCATAGAGCTGGTGAGTGGCAGAGCATGATCCCAGGTAGTTGATGACAATTTCAAAGGTGATAGAAGCCGTATCATGATGGACAATGGTTTAGTTAGGTTTCTATTGCTCTGATAAAACCATGACAAAAGGCAACTTGGGGAGGAAAGGGTTTTTTTGACTTACACATCCTGGGTCACAGTCTAGTGAGAGAAGCCATGACAGGAACTTGAGGCAAGAATCTGGAGGCAGGAACTGAAGCAGAAACTATGGTGGGACCTGGCTTACTGACTTGCCCATCCTGGCTCGCCAAGTTTGCTTTCTTATCCACCCCAGGACCATCTGCCTAGGGGTGGCACAGCGGGCTCCCACACCAATCATTAATCAAGGAAACACCCCCACCAATTTGTCTATAAGCAATCTAATGGAGGCATTTCCTCAACTGATGTTCCCTCTTCCACGTGATCCTGCTTTGTGTCAAGTTGACAAAATTACAACCAGCACAGTCAACTGGGGGACAATACTATGGTAAACTCTAAGAGGGATACTGGTGGTCTCCATCTGGGGCCAGGAAACCTGGGTGCACTCCCAGATGCTGCCCCACTTTCCTACAGACAGTCACTGGATGTCTTGACATCATCTCAAATCAGGGAGTGAACTAGATTTACTCCCTGAAATGTTGGTTGCCTTCTGGCTCTGTGATTTGATGATTTTCCAGTTTTATCAGCCTGTGCAGGGCATCTTCAAGTCCTGCCTTTCTGAGCTTGATCTCACTGTTGCATCATCCCCTTCGCCCTTTCCCTGAATCCCCTTTTCCAGTAAGCAGGGATAGTTAAATACCTGTCTTCTACTGTAAGTTCCTAAGGATAGGGATTCAATCTTTTTTTTAATTTTCTTACATGCTTCCTGGGACAATTAAAATATCTTCAATTAAATATTTAAACAAATATTTATATTAAGAGAAAGTCCTCTTTGAGTAATATGTAAGAGCAATAGGCTGTACTGGATCCAAAGGTGAAGGCCTAAAAAAAAGTCTTATTTGTGTTTTTGTTTGTCGTTGGATTTTTTTTTTTAATTAGATGACTTTGCATCTTCCCAGAGTGCACTCATGAATCGGAAGTTTGATCAGTGCTTAATCATCAGCACAAACTAAGACCTTCCCATATGGAACAGCCCCACTTAATCTAATGTCATTTTATTTTATGAGATAGTTAATAAACAGGTACTGTATTTGATCTTGTGAGTTTAGTCCTCTATATTTAGCTTTTTCAGCTTTAATGGAACTATAATTTTAATCATGATTATTACTTTACATTTTAATTATAATTTGGTGTGGCTTAAGTATACATTTCTGAGAGTGATTGTGTAATGAAAACAGGAATTAGCTTTTCATTAACAAAATAATGGGAGAGTTCCCACTGCATTCTAGTCTGTGTTCAAAATCTAGGAGCTGGCCTAAAAATAGCAAAGGGAGCTTAACATCCTGGTTAAAAAAACATGCTTCTAAATCAGCTGTGTTCACAGCCCAGCCTCTTTGCTCCATCTTGCCTCATCTTGTTCCCTTTCTTTCAGCAAATAAAATAAAATCTAGAAACAGCTGTGACTTCTGAGATTTCAAAATATTTACTTTTTTTATTTAGATAATTAGCACCATGGAGCCTCAGGTGTCAAATGGACCGACATCCAATACAAGCAATGGACCTTCCAGCAACAACAGAAACTGTCCTTCTCCCATGCAGACAGGCGCAGCCACAGACGACAGCAAAACCAACCTCATCGTCAACTATTTACCCCAGAATATGACCCAAGAGGAATTCAGGAGTCTCTTTGGGAGCATTGGTGAAATAGAATCCTGCAAACTCGTGCGAGACAAAATTACAGGTATGCCCTTCAGCGTTCAGACTAGAGATTCACAGAACACAATGTGTGTGCGCAACAGTGAATCTGAATGCCTACATCACATGTCCTGCATGCAAGGATTACATGTATACATGCCACAAGCTCACACCATGTACACACATGTACACCACAGAAGCCACCTTGCACTGATTGAGGTAGAAGCAGATGAAGATTTTGAAGTTTTTTCCTCCCTTTATATGAAATGGTGTTTTGGTTTTATACTCATTTATTCTTCATCAGATGCCACTCCCTGTTTTGTTTTGTTTTTTTTTTTAAAAAAACAAAGGGTGTCATGTGTCCCAGGCTGGCACAAAACTGGCTGGACAGCCGAGGATGCCTCTACATTCTGACTGCAGGGATTACAGGCATGTACTGCCAGGCCTGGTTTTGTGGGTGCTAGAAATAGGGTCTTCCTGCGTGCTGAGCAAGTGCTGAGCTGTGTCCCCAGCTCCTCCTTTGCACTTTGGTCCTGAGCCCTGCCTTCTGTCTTTCCTCCCCTGAACTCCATGCTGCTTTTATTCCTTTCTTCTGTTCTCAAACATTTGGTTTGTGTGTGCCCAGTTTTCTTCCATATGTCATGGCACGTGTTTGAAAAGGGTCCAAGTGGAAGGATGACATAATTGCTCTTTGTCTCTGAGAAGAACAAATCCCAAAGATAGCAGACAATTCTAGAATGTAAATACTCCACAGAAGAAGGAAGGTGCTTAGTGAAGATATGTATGGGAAATAGTTTATATCTCATATATTTGTTTATTTTGAAGATGGTCTTTAATTAATTGCTTTCTTCTTGACCTTGTACTTAAAAGCAGAGCAATACCCCTACCCCCATACAACCTCAATAACCAGGATTTTAATGTTGTCAGACAATTATACTATGCCTGCTTGCAGAGAAAATTTCCTATAATCTTATTGGAAGTGAGGATATTTTCCTTAAAAAATTAATGAGCTGCATAATGAGGGCTGCCAGCGAGGCTGCTACCAGAGTGCTCCACTCATGACGCCCCTCACATTGACCTTGAGTACTTGTCAGTCGTGAATGGTGACTACTGTTTCAGTTTCACTGACGAGGAACTGGCTTGCGTAAGTGAAAATGAAGATCTGTGATTTAATCAGAATAAGACATCAGCCCCATCTTAAACCAGGTGCTACAACATATATATCTTCATACAAACAAGTACATCCTTTTATTCTTCTAATTCACATGTAAATGTGCGCCCTTTATAAATTAAGTACAAAGCTACAAATAAGTGCTATTTGTTACAGTGGAAGTCATACAATTCCCCCAACACAATTTATTTAGCTGTAAAATTGGAAAATGATACTTAAGAGTGTATTGTAAGGGTGAAATGAGAGACTGGCTGTATCGCACCTAGCAAGATGACTGTTGGATAGGAGTCTTCAGTTAGTAGAGGGTGCTACTTAGGAACATGTAGCTACTATCCTTAAAGAAGCATGATCCAGATAAAAATCTTATATCCAGCCCTCCTAAGGGGCCAGGCTTTACAGATCTTAGCCAAGTGTACTGGGTCTTCTATTCTTTAAATGTCTGTACTTTCATAAAGCCAATGTTTAGATTCCTTGAATAATCTTTACATAATGGGATGATAATTCAAACCAAATTAAAACCAGTTAACCATATGATTCTTCCTCCCACTCCTATATAGAAAATGTATTTTGGTTTTGCCTTACATTCTAAATAGGGATTCTGCCGGCTATATTAGTGAATGGGTATTATTAATCACCTTTTCAGGAGAGTTCCCTCGGAATGGTAGTGAGATTTTTTTAAAGTACTGATTCATGGTGTTGTTCCTTGTTTTCTGAAGACACGTGTTTAAACAAGCAGATTCCTTTACTGAAAGAATGCTAATTTGGTAGTTCACCGAGTGGATTTGAATAGGAGTGACAGCTTCGAAGACAGCCTTTAATTTGGTATACAAAACCAAAATTGTCAACTCTGGTTTGTTTAGCACCCTCTCCAGCACAAGCAGAGACATACAGTAACATCTGAGCTTAAAGATGAAGCTTATGGGTTGAAGGCAGGAATACAATTTGGGCATAAATTTATAATTATGTAACTTTTTATTTCAGGCAAAAAAAATCATTTGTAGAGAACTTATGGGAATGAGGCAGGGAAATATAGAGAGACCAGAGATATTTGCCCTCATTTGGTAGCAGTGTTTAATAAAAGTAGAACTTATGGTTGTAAAGAGTGCTTATTAAATTCTTCATTTACACTACCTAATTAATTCTAGCATTTTAAATTAACAGTGAAACTGGTCCCTGCTGTACCATTCCATAGATGCAGCATATTTCCTCCATCCACCCGTTGTTCAGGTTTAATTGGCTACGCTAAAAGTCAGGGAAGGAGGGAGAGCTGGGGCTGTGGGAGGTAGGGAGGATAAGAATCACTCTGAGTGGAAGAACCTCAGAGGCTTGCATTGGGGTTCAGTCATAACACAGGTCAGCAGGAGTGAATTATCACACCTCACAAGTGCAAAGGCTGCAGCTAGTCCAGAAGTCAGGGTAAATGACATCATAGGTATTTTTGTTGCCCTGATTTTTAACATCCCAGTCCCCCCTTTTCCTCCAACACCTCCTACAGATCTCAATGCATCTCGATCCTGTGAAGTTTACAAGAAGTTCTAAATATCCAGTGGGAGGATTAAGGGGTGGGAGGTGACAAAAAAGATAAGAATTTAAGATTAAGATTTCCCAGCCCCAAGCCACTCCCTACAAAGAATGATGAATGGGGTCTGAGAAATTCAGGCCCCTTTAGAGAAAATGAATCTGTTGATTGCATCAACAACTAGCTAGAAGACTTTTGCCCGTGGGTCGCTATTGACTTCTCCATGTGAGAATGCACAGAAGAAACTTGGTTATCGATGTAAATGACATGGGGACACCATTTAGTGCTGGCTAAGCACTGGATATACCTTATGTCGTCATCACAGAGCACATCTTCCATTTTCTTAGATAAGGAAACTGAAGCAAAGCTAAGTAACTTCTCCAGGCAGCACGGTTATCCTCTGTGAGCTCAGGAGTCACCTAAAGTTTGATCTTATTCTGCAGCATGTGCAAAGTGATGACTGTAACCCAAGGCAACACTGTGTTCTTTTAAGGAGAGGCTGCTGGATGCCCTCTGGAGAGCCTCCCTAATGCACTATGCCCTTAAACAAGACTCCTGTATGTCAAGGGAAACAGAGATAACAGTATTTGTCATCCACTAGGGGCAGAATTCCAACCTGCATCTTTCTTCAAAGTTCAGGCAAATTTACTGAAAGGACCAGACTTAAGATTCACTTACAGTGTTTCTGGACATCTTTGTTAACTTACTAAGTAATGTCTTCTCAGAAACATTTTATTTTTCATTTTCCATTGGAAAAAGACACTTAATCTAGGTGCCCAGGAGAGAAAATATATAACCTGAATTGTTTCTGGGTATAGCCATGGCACATGATATCAGAGAAAGCCAAGTCTTCGCTTTTTTTCCTCCATCCACCTGCTGCTGGAGAGAAATTTCACGTGACCCTCAGGGTTCAGGCAAAGAACAAGAAGCCTGGGTAAGAATTACATATTTCTCATAGACTTCTGAGAATTCATTTAGGTTTCTAGTGTTTGTTTGTTTCTTTGTTTCTTTGTTTGTTTGTTTTGTTGCCTTTGGCTTTTGTTCTACTTCACTGAATCCAAATTTCTGTATGATTAGCGATTTTAGGGGAAGAAAATACAGCTTGGCCAGGATAGAATTAGATGACTCAGGTATGTCTAAAGCCAGCCTAGCTGTGATGCCAATTTTTATCATTATAAATGTCTATCTTGCTACTGCCCCACCCCAAAAGGAATAAAGAAGAGGAAAAAAATAACAAAGAAAAGTCCCTAGAGGAAGCTGGGAATATGGCTGCTCAACATATGTAAGGTCCTAGCACCAAAACACGAACAACAAAACCTAGAAAGGAAGCAGTTAGGATGAAGCAACATACACCTTTGAGCTGCCTAGTCAAAAAAGAAAAGAAGAAAAGAAAAACCAGCTGCTCTGCTTGATGTCCTTCTCCACATATGTGCACAGTAATAGCTTTCAAGAATAGTCTTCTGTCCGTTTCAGGCAAGTCAGAGCTCTACAGGAATTTCTGAGAATAGAGCAGTCCACACTGAACACTGCTGACTGCAAAACTGGATCTGTCTAGATGTGTATGGATAGACCCTAAACACTCTGGTGCTTGCGTACAGTAGATGTGTTAGCTGGGGCTATTGCAGAAGGTTAGAAAGATGGAGTTAAGATCTAGACAGGAAAGAAAAGCAAATGATGGGGAAACCTGAAGAGATGACCAAACCAAACTAGTGGGAACTCATGAAAGTTGGATCAATGGCTGTGGAGCCTGCATGGGACTGGACTAGGCCCTCTGCATGGCCAGACAGTTGTGTAGCTTGATCTGTTTGGGAGGGCCCCCCAGCAGTAGAATCAGAATCCATCCCTGGTGCATGAGGGGGCTTTTTGGAGCCCACTACCTATGATGGGACACCTCGTGCAGCCCTGAGGCAGGGGGAAGGACTTGGACTTGCCTCTACTGGATGTACCTCCCCATGGGAGGCCTTACCTTCTTGTGGGAGGGAGTGGGGGATGGGTTGGGGGGGAGGCTGGGGGGTAGGAGGAGGGAAGAGGGGAATCTTTGATTGGTGTGTAAAATGAATGAAAAAAATTTCTTAATAAAAAAATTCTAAAAAAAAAAAAAGAAAAGAAATAGAGCTGACATTCGGATAAAGAGCAAAAGCAGTTTTTCTTCCTCTGTGTTTTGGCCAAAGGAAGTACAGCTTGAAGGTGGGGGTGGCTCTTTGGAAGCAGTGGTTCAATATGAAACAGCATTGCCAGATGAACCTAAGTATGTCAAAATAAGTGTGACTTTTCTCAGTACCAAATTTAACCCATCACTTCATGTTTTTCCTTTATATTACATCTTTGAGTTAATATCATCATCCAATGCCAAAAGCAGAACCAGTGAGTAAAAACTCACAAAACCCTTTGAAACACTCTGGGTACGGGGCGGGGGGCCAATTCTTTGCCAGTGTCTCTGTACCCTAATTTGCATCTCTAATTTAAGAAGGGAACTGACTCGGTTTCAGTCCAGTGACATGAGAGTTCTTGGGGTCTGTGAAGGCCTAAGCAGCCTGAATGTCCCTCAGCGGGAGAGCCTGGGATGGGAAAGAGCAGTAGTGAACCTTTCTGTATGAGAGCCTCCAGGTCAGAGCCCGACACACACGACTGTCTAGTTGATAGAAGAGGGAGGAGAGGGAGGCTTGTTCCGTTTCACCTCTGCTTGCAGGGAACTAGATTTGTAGGAACACTATGAGAATTTGGTCATATCTCCAAGACGACCACATAAACAATAAAAGGTGCAGGGAAAAAAAAAAACTAAATTCTGAAAAAGCTTTCAATTTACTCCTAGAAAATGAAGTCGGGCAAAAGATGAGTTTATTAAAATAATCTGTTATAGAATCTAGCAAAGACAAAGAAGGATAGCTGTTGGTTTTGTGTGTGCTGTATGCACCTTAATGTATTTTCTGGAGGGGCTTGGGGTGTTGTGTAGCAGCTCATGTAATAGCACATTGGTGTCTCCTAGAGAGTGGCAGGGTTGCCACCATCCAATAGGCACCTTCAATGCACTTGGCACTTCACTCAGGAGACAGAGCCTTGTGTAATCCTCAGCCTCCCTTACAGATGAAATTTGAAGTTGGGGGTAAATGAGCAACTTGTGTAAGTTGAGTCACCCTCCAAGTGCAGGAGCTGAGACTTGGATCCAGCCCTGTCTCACTGATTATGAGCTGTGCAATGTGCACTTCACCTCTATCAGCTGCTTCAAAAACACTCAGCTGACTTCTCCCCTTTCCAAACCAATCCAGGCTGTTTTATAGGCAAAGAAAAATTTTAATACAAGGAAAAGATGATTAGAGCTTGGAATCTTTTGTTTTGGAAAATAGCACATAAATATATACATTAAAGTATATGCATGTAAAAAGAAAAATTCTGAATTCAACAAGTCACTGCTCACCTGAACTCAAACCTCAAGTAGTATTTGTATATACCAGTTGTTTTGAGATTATAATACAATCACATCATTTCCCGCTTTCCTCCCTCCAGTTCCTGCCATCTTCCCCCACCATTCAAATTCATGGTCACTTTTTCAGTTAAGTTGTTGCGTATTGTAACTTCTGATTTTCTCCCTTCTTGAAATGCCTTTCATTATATCCGTCTCTTATTTCCATTGCAATGGAAGCTGCCTTGGATTTCAGTGGAAGTAAACCCAGCCACACTTAGGAATATCCAAGAAAATGCCAAGATTTTGATTAGCTAAGTGAGGTGCCCTCATACGCACGTGAGAAGGGTAGCTGTCAGCGAGGGGAAGAGCATAGGAAACAGCACTTGGCAGCATGTTTTGCTCAGATTTGGAAAAACGCAGGCTGCCAGGTCTCCTGCACTCAGAAGGAGATCAGGCTGATTCGCATCCGCTGTGGCGTGTGTCACCTCCCCGGAGTCACCTTACACATGTGCCACAAAGAAGAATAAAAGAGTTGGACATGTTGACTTAGGAAAGAGTTTGACTGCTGCTGAAGGAAGTTAACGGGAAAATTTTAAGTGTGGGGAAAATTTGGAACTCTATAGGGATTGCAGACTAGGAGAAGAGGAGTCTGCCTTATGAAGGACAAAACAGTCAGAACATTAAGTGTAGACAGCAAGCCATGTAAGCGTTGTGCCTCTTACGCACTCACCGAGGGTAACCAGAGACCTTCCATTGTTTCTAATTAGAATTTGGCAGTTGAGTGGAGCTGTGAGGTTTAGGCTTTGCGCCGGCATGTCAGGCATCTTTCAACAGTTTTTTGTCCCCAAAATGGAAGTTGTCGGAATACAGACCAACTATGGTTTCCTTTGACTCCTGGTTATCTTCCCCTTCATCTCCCCCTCCAAATCTGACAGTTCTGCCCTGATTCCAAACTTAGACAGGGAAATGTCCTCTCATCCCTGGAGAGATGTCTCAATGGCTTTTACCTAGGATGTGAATCAGGCCTGGGTATTTTAAGGAGTTTCTATTTCTGTGCTTTAGCTGACTGTTGGTTCATGAGACCAAATTCCTGTTCCCCCAGCCTCTTCTCTTTCTCCTAACACACACACATGCACACACACTCACATGAACAGCCCACTCACACACATGCATACACATACACTCACATGCATGCCCCATTCACACATACACACTCACATGTGCAACACACACACACACACACACACACACACACACACACACACACTCACACCCTTCTCTGAAGAATGGCCTGGTTGATTGCAACTATGAACTAAATAGGAAGATACTATCAAACTGGAATTTCTACACATTATCTAAATATGTAATTCATCAGATTCAGGGCAGGAGGAAAGTGCCTTCTGAAATGTGTAAGGGAAATTCCTTTTCCTCATCTTCTGAGAGGTGTGGTAGTGGTGGTTTCTTTTTCAGTCTGCCCCACCCCCATTCTGCGGCTCCCTTATGCTCTTCACCGATGAACTCTGTGCCTGTCTTTATGCCTCATGAGAACTGAAAATCTTTTAAGTGGCCTTTTCGTTTTTTCTACAGTGCTGAAATTGAGTTTTGATAGGGGAAGATATTTCTAGTTTGGAGAAAACATAAAATTCAGATAGAGATCATATATCTATGTAAGGATTTTTACATTTGCAAAACATTTTCAGTCAGTCAACAGTATTTATTTAGTGTCTACTCTCTCAGACTAAATAAATGCTATTCTCTTCTCTCCCTTAAATTCTTTCAAAATTGTGAGGAAGTCCTAAAGTATAAAACATGCTACTACAGGGACAATGAGTGAGACAAGGCAGGACATTATAATGTCCTCCATAAGCCACAGATACAAAAGAAAAGGTGACTTCTTCTTCTGAAGTACGGCCTCCTTTTCTATTTTCTAGGGTGGTTTGGTTTGATTTTACCAAAGTCTAATTTCCTATCCCTATTAAAATTATTTAAAAAGAGCTAATTAGATAGATGAGTGAGTAAATGCTTACCGCACAAGCATGAATCTGAGTTGGGATCCCAGCATCCATGTAAAAAGCCTCGCTGTACTCACAATGCAGTGGCAACAGAGGCATGAAGATCTCTTGCTTTGCTGGCCATCCATTCTAGCCAAATCAGTGAGCTCCAGGTTCAGTGACAGACCTTGTCTCAAAAGTAAAGTGCAAGGCAATTGAGGAAGACTCCTGATGTTGACCTCTGGCCTCCATGTGCATGCACATACATGTGCACATACACACACAGATACACAAACATATATACTACATACATACATACAAAAATCTTTGGAAAGACAACACAAGAGAATTGATTCTCAGCACAGCCAGGTGAAGACTTGGCGGGAGGCCTGCTATATGGCAGCTACAGGGGCAGGCCTACAGTATCTGTAATTTCACTGAAGCTTTATATTTCCCATGATCAGTGGTTATTACCCTGTTCTGCAGATGAGCAAGCCCAGCCTAGACTTACCTGGTGAGAGGGGTTGGTTGGGACTGTCTATCTGTAAAACCTGTAATCTTTCTATTATCTTACCATCCTGTTTCTGCTGAGTGAAGGTGACGACAACATCAGTTATGAATATCCAAAGGAGTAAAGGGTAACGGTGGACTGAGGTGCTCAGAGCAAGTGTCAAAGAAGAATGGCTCTTAAACCTGGCCAAAAATAGATTGTAGAAAGTCAAAGTATGGTGAGGAGGCCATTGATTTGTGCATCAGATGTATTACTAAGGAGTAAGTATCTATGCCTCCTCACTCACCAGATTCATATGTTGAAATCCTTGTCATCAAAGTAACTAGAAATAGGACCTTTGCCCAAGTAATTAAGGGTAAATGAGGTCGTGTGGATAGGATCCAATAATATTAGTATCCTAATGAGAAGGGAAAAAGACACCAGAGCTCTCTCTATATCTACACATCAAATGAGGCACTCCTCTGCATGCCAGAAAGAGGGCCCTAGCCAGAACCCAGTCATGTTGGTACCCTGCTCTTGGGCTTCCAGACTCCAGAACTATGATAAAATTAATTTATGTGCTTCTAATCTATCTGAATCAGAATATTTTGTTATAAGCAGCCCAAGCTGATTAATATGAACATTATCAAGGAAGAATGAATGGAGCAATTAGGGCTACTTCACAAGGTAAGTTTTCCATAGCCTCTTTGTTAGCGAAGAAACTACAGCTCAGGAAGAGTAAGTAATCCATTCAAGGTTGGAGCTAATAAATGAAGCTGAGATTTCAACCCAAGCATGTTAACACCTTCTGCTTGCTAATAAATAACCCCACCAAACATGGGATGATGGCTGTTATCCTCCTGAGGTCAGGTGCATATTGGTTCACTGACTTTTTCCACATCCTTTTCTTGCTAATTCATAAGTCTGATTTTCTAATTCATACTTCAAAGTCTGGTGAGATGCTGGGCCCAATCGACACAAAGTGGATGCTTGAGTTAGGATAACAACTCTAGGTACTGTAGCTCCTCGGGAATTTCTCATCACATTCATCTAGAACCAAATTAATTCTCATTTGTGGTATAAGCCAGGAAAACCAACTTAGTGATCCCAGGTATTTTCTTTTGTTAGTTTTCAGAGGCATTTCTTTTGAGTGCCTCCTTTAACCTGTTGAAACATCCAACATGCGCAATTGTCTAAACTGACAGAGCCAGAGAAATCTAAAGAAGACTTGAATCAACCAGTCTTGTGGCTTATTTTCCTTGCTATTTCCTCCTCCTCTTTTCCTCTCTCTCTCTCTCTCTCTCTCTCTCTCTCTCTCTCTCTCTCTCTCTCTCTCTCTCCCTCCCTCCCTCCCCCTCCCCCCCCCCCTCTCTCTCTCTCAATTTTCTGTCCTAATTTCTCTGTCTAACTTCTTATTTACACATATGCCTCTTTGATCTGAAAGGACTTGAGCTGGCTTTTAAGATAAAGAGTTAATATTAAAATGGATCATAGGCAGAGGGAAATGAATACAGAATGGTAAAAAGGACACCAGAGGAATGTTAGTAAATTAAGTGTGGTGTGTCTGAGAACCGACAGATAAGCTAGCCAGAGTTCTCTTTTATAGGAAGGTAAAACAGATGTGACAATCTTTATCCCTTTTTTCAAGTGTCAACCAGGATCCCAGCTCTATCCTGTGCTTCCTACCAGCTTCTCCGTAGCCCTTTCTCTGGATTTCCAGAGATGTCTGTGGTGACAGCTGCCAGCTATAACACAAGATGGGCTGTGAATCCTGAAATCACATACATGGAGTTTTCCTTTGCTCTTATCTCTTTCCCGGACCCAATTTGGATTTTGTTGTTGTTGTTGTTTTCGTTGTTGTTTTAATGACAATGTCTGACAGTAACATGGAGAAGCTGCCTGAATGGAGTCCCCATTTGTACAACATGAGATGTAAACAGTGTGCTAAGGGAATGGCTCCAAAGCAAGCCTTCCTTGCCTGCTGCCCTTCAATGAAGTGCTGACTTCAGTCTCTGCAGGCTTCTCCCTCCCTGTAGTTCTCAAGGTTGAACACACAGGACTTCATTTAGTCCAGGGCTTCCATCTTTTTGATGAGGGTTTCCATGGTTCTGGACAGAACCCCAGTCTGGATCACAAACAGGAATCTCTAATGCCATTCTCATGTCTTGGTAATGACGTGAAAGAAGGACTATCTTGTCTACCTTTGTTCCTTCCAGTGCCTTTCCCAATCAGTGCAGCCCTGATGACGAGACAGCTGCCATGAGTAAGTACAAAGAGGAAGAGCCCTCCCCGAGAGCTCCACGTTCTCAAACATACCCACATATGCCAGACACTTTCTGCCCAGAATACCAAACAGCACATCAAACCATCCCAAACGGAAATCAAATTCAGTAATGCCTTCCCACACACACACACACACACACACACACACACACACACACTTAATAGATGAGCAGTGACATTGCATGGGTTGAAAAAGCCTTCACACACACACACACACACACACACACACACACACACACACACACATACACACATACACACACACACATACACACACACATACACACACACACATACACACACACACATACACACACACACACACACACACACACACACACACACACACACACACACACACACTCAATAGATGAGCAGTGACATTGCACAGGTTGTTTTACTGCCCCTTCAGATTACCACTTCCTCGGTATCCAGGAAAGAGGAAAACTCTTTCTCCTGCTTTATTCTGGTAGTGCTTGTGGCTTCAAACTCGGTGACACATGTGAAAGCATTTTGCAGCAATAACACATGACAGCTTTGGTGGTTTTAGAAGACTGTGAGTGAAAGCCTTTAGTTCAATATTTGAAAACAGCAGGATAAATTTTAAGATTGGTTTAAAAATTAGACCACTTTAAGGGCTGGCGAAACAGCTCAGTCAATTAAGTACTTGCAAGGACCTGAGTTAGACTCACAGAACACATGGTGATAGATAGATAGATAGATAGATAGATAGATAGATAGATAGATAGATAGATAGATAGGTAGGTAGGTAGGTAGGTAGGTAGATAGATAGATAGATAGATAGATAGATAGATAGATAGATAGATAGATAGATAGACAGACACATAGACAGATACATAGACTTAAAAAAACAGGCATGGTAGCATGTTCTTATAATCCTAGAGCTGAAGAGGCAGAGACAGGCAGATCCCTGGGGCTTACTAGCCACCAGCCCAGTCTACTAGTCAAGGTTTCAGGCCAGTGAAAGGATCTGCCTCAAAAAAAAAAGATAATGCATGAAAAATGATGTCAAGCTTATCCTCATACCTACACACACACATGAATATACGTAAACACACTATATATTTTTTTCTTTTTGAATAATTAGGCCAGTGTGATAAAATAGAAGCATCTACCAAGGTCTTACTCCAGCATCGGCTGCAGGACTTTCTGTGTATCTGGACATTCTGTGCCTTAGGTGCTTACGTGAAGGGAGTTAATAGTACTTCCCACCATCTGACTGTTGTGAGATTGGGCAAGCTGTTGAAGTGATACCAGTTCAGGATATTGCTGTGGTCACTCTGAAGACAGGAGGCTGTGAGCAGGGGATTTATAAAAAGGAAGGTGTCAACACCCTGTGATAAGCCAGCTTTGCTTTCTAGTCTGCCTTCCAGATGTTTTGTTCAGTTATCTACGAGCATCTCAGCAAAAGCTGATTAACTCTCTCAGACATCAGTGTCTAACTGTTATTAATGCTCGAGCTGATCAAATTACATTGCCACAGATCCTACTTGTGCTGTTAATATTAGATTTTGGATTCCGGTCTATAATGAATGATTTTTCCTCCATGCATTGGAAAAATTGGTTAGCCGAGTTCATAAGAAAGTTTAATTAGCAAGCTGTTTGTGAAAATAGCGGCAGTGAGTCATCATTCAAACTGAACTAACATTTCTCAGTGTTGAATTTGTTCTTCTCTTCCTTGAGCAGCCACACAGGATCCTTTTGTTTGTCAAGCTGGTGCATGCTGCCCACTTGAACTGCACCATGTAATAAACTAATAACAAAACCAGCAGATTCTTAAAGCCAGGAGGAAGGGAGGTGTAGAGGGTCGTCTGTGTCTTCCAGAGGAGTATCACTTCACGGACTTACTGGAATCTAGCACTGTGCTAGGCAGAAACCTAGTGATTAAGAGCTAGACTTCCCACAATACACCCCAGTCTTCCTACTCACTAGTTGTGCAACAGGTATTCTCACCCTCTGTTCCTCTGTTTCCTCATTTCTAAAATAGGAACATTCATGGGATTATTATATTAGTATGGGTAAAATACACAGAAAATCACCTGGCATATAGTCATATCATTCTTATTACTGTACTTATTACTATTCTTATACCAATTCTATGAGGTATCATATTATTATTATCTCTATTTTTGCATATGAGAAAATGTGTTCAAAAAAAGGTTAGGTAATTCATTCAAAATCATGTGTCTTCTAAGTAGCATGGCAAAGTTGAACCATGTATGTTTGACTCCAAAACCTCTATTTTATCTTCTACACTTATCACCTCCTGGGGTCAGATGTCAGTATAGATTTCCAACCCCCATATCTCCCCATCTGTGTGTGTGTGTGTGTGTGTGTGTGTGTGTGTGTGTGTGTGTGTGTGTGTGTGGCTCATTGCATTAGAACCAAGTTATACCAACATGAAAATGTATCTTTGGATGTCTGACTCCCTCGCCTCTGCAGCTCTATGCTGTATATAGCTGGTCTTAGAAGCAAAAAGGTGTGGTCTTCTGAGAAACAGACTCACAGACAGTGGAAGGGAAAAAGAAACTTTGGAAGTATGTATCCCTGTGATCTCAGAAGCAGTTTCTCAGCATTGAGAACCACCTCACTGTGTCCTGAAACACTGATCAGGCCTGTTTCAGAGAATAATGTTCGCTTAGGAATCCCATCAAACAGTCTTTCCCAAAATTGTTTCATCTGCAGTGTGTTTCTTGGAGGGGGGTTCTGTTATAAAACACAAGTTTGGGAAACTTATGAACAGATGTAAAGGCACCTTTTAACCCCTCTTCTCTGCACTGTGCTAACATGCATTATGGGACTTGGAAGGGGTGGTAGAATATGTGGGATTGCCCTGGTGTGATAGATGGGTAAGCAAGAGGTCTTGGTGTGCTGGTGGAGACTCACCTGCTCCTAGGAGAAACAGAAAGTGGTACCAGATGAATCCTTCTCGACTGGACCAGCACAGTCCCTTCACACACTGTGCATTTTGGAAAGTTGTTGAACACTGTTGAATGTGCTCTGGGCATGATTCAGCCATAGGTTCACTTGGCCACCAGATTATCAGAATGTCATTTCATTTCCCATTGCCTAAAGATCTGAGCCATTAGGAGATGTTTGAAGCTTGCCATTCATGCATATTTCTAGGCACTCCTTCATTTTCATGTCTACTAGGTATTTGACTCGGTATCATGGGGGTGCTCATTCTTTGCTTGGATTGGCCATCCTCTGACATTCATTTCACAGGGCCAAAGGTGGCTTTCCTTTCTCATCCCTACCGTACAGACCTATTTCTGTGGAAGTGCTTCTGTCCTTGGGTGTTCTCTTACCTCAGTCTCTCACCCTTGCAAGCTGAATATTGTGGTGGTGGTGGTTGTTTTGTGAGACAAATATGCTTCTGTTTCTTTTAAGAATTTAAGGAATTCCTGTCTTTTAAAAGATTTGTTGGAGTCAAACTCAGCTGTCAGACCACAAAAATGGACATCATGCCTAGTTCCTTCCTGACAATGAACTCTTCCATGGTGAGAATAGGAGAGCTTGTGCTCACATTCACAGGGCTGTTACTGGTAGATTCAAGGCCAGAGAAGCCCAAGCCCTTATTGCAGAAAGGGTACACTGACAGAGGCTTCCAAGGTCCTGCCCCCGCTAATATTTAACATCCTGACTTATCTCTGTAAAGACATTTATCTCATCTCCTTCAGTGAGAACAAAACACTTTGTTTTGTCTGTTCCAATAGATTTGTATTCAGCTAATATTTATGAAGCATTACTTTGTGCCAAGCCCTCTCACATAATCTATCTCATTTAATCTAAATTTCAACATGACATCAGTAGCTTCTTCCACATGCCCTTTGTAGGGATATTGTCCGATGAGGGAGTTTTGAAAGTCGTTGTCTTAGTATTGAATTCAGCAGTTCTTTTCACCCACAGACACGTCACCCACAGTTTCATTTGGCCCAAAGGCTAATTACAGAGCACACTATTAGTATTAATCTGATATATTTTTCTGTGTCTTCTTCCTTTGTTGCTAAACCATTGTCTTTAACATCTGCAGCACTTCTGGAATCACCTGTGGGTTTGCATCCACTCTGGGTGGAAAGTCTTGTCTATTTGACATCCAGACCTTTGTTTCACTTGAGAATAAACTAGCCAAGAATTAAGAATTCTGGATCATTTTTATGGCTACCTGGGAGTTTGCCAAAATCCTCCTCTTTTTGTTTCAAGCCTATTAAAAATATTTTTAAATGTATGACTATTCTTTCCTGTCATGTAAGAATATTCTGAGCATAATTTAATTTAATGTGGCTTTGATTAAGAATCTTTCATTGCCCCAGGGTCATCAGTCTGAACACTCCTTCTTTTTAGTACAATAAATGCTGAAGGTAAGATGGTTGTCACTGAGGCTTCTATTGTCCTCAGTACATTACCCAGAATATTTTTCCCTTTCAGCCCTTTTTTAACCAAGCACTTGATACTAGCTTTTCAT
Source organism: Peromyscus californicus insignis (assembly GCF_007827085.1). Classification (NCBI taxonomy): domain Eukaryota; kingdom Metazoa; phylum Chordata; class Mammalia; order Rodentia; family Cricetidae; genus Peromyscus; species Peromyscus californicus. Next base: position 41,249,205 of record NW_026294573.1, read on the forward strand.
CCTACGAATTTCTATTCTTTCTTGCACAACAGAAGAAAAATAGGACTCGGATTGGTTCGGTTTTTCATTTGTTGAAGTTTATTATTGAAATTTATATTTGAAGAGCTGTCACTTGGAGCAAGTTATTTCCTAGGACAAACCAAAGGGAGTGGAAATAGATCTCTTTTGAGAAATGAATTGCTTGGCTTTTCTTATTGTATAATGTGCATTTCTCCCTGGGGAGCTGCTAGAAATGGGCATCTATGTTCTGTGGGTCCCCATATGCCTTACATGAACAGTGGGGGCATCACATTTCACATCTGTATGATACAATCTCTACAAGCCAGAAGCTCTAGTAAAAACCATTGAGGGGTTTGGCATTAGATGGACCCGTTTGAGGCTCTGGGCCTGGGTACTGGTGCCCTTGATTTCAAATGATAGTTGACAATGCTTGCATTATAGGGCTATTTTAAGAAGTAGGTGAAGTTAAAAAAAAAAAGTTGGTATAGTGAGTGGCACTCAAATGATAAATTTTTGGTACTATTCATTCACTTATTGGATTCATTTATTTAATCTATTAAGCAGAAATCTACTAACAGTCTACTATGTACCAGACATTGGCCTTACTAACATTAACAAGCCCCATGTCCTCACCCTTAAGGAGCTTTCCAGTCCATTGAGGAATGTATTCAGTTCAATAAGCATACATTAAATGCTTACTGTGGGCCAAGCACTTTGCTTATTGTCCTGGTGCCACATAATTATAGAAATGACACCTACTTATGAATCCAGAATGTAGCCTCTAGAAATAACCACAGGCTGGCTTAAGGTGATGTTAAATACTTTCAGAATTCAGAATAAGGATGGTTGGATCTTACATTTTCAACTGTGTTTACAGAAAACAGACACTCTCAAGATTCCATATTCCTAAATGACTCTTGACTCTCTGCAAAGGTCTACGGAGATCTCACATCTGCCTCTGAGGATGAATTCAACTTAGAAACAGTAGTGACAGCACAAGGCGATAACAACCAGTGACCTTGGGATGTGCTGGCTACAAACTTAGTGGAAGGTCTTTCCCCTTGAGAGATAGGTGCTTATACTGTCCCCTTCTTCCAGTGTCCTTCTCTGCCTCTAACCTGGATGCTTCTAATCAATCTTTTCAAATCAGTCTCATTCAAGTATCCCATCCTTCCAAAGATGCTCTCTCCTTCTCAATATTACGGCACCAAACCGTACTCAACTGTCATTGTTAATTCACTGGCCTGACACTCCTGCTGGAGAACAAGCCCTGGCTTCTTCTTTGGTCCTCGTTTCCTGCGTCTATAGATTTTAAGATTATGGGTATGACAGTCTTTTCCCAAAATGGTGACCTATAATCCTCTTTGATCCCCTTTGACACACACAACCGATACGGGAGACTGGAACTAACAGAAAGAGTGAAAACTTGGAGATAGCGCTGTAAAACCTAGGTTTCTCAGGCACACGGTGGTAAGTCAGGGCAGGTGGTTAGTGTGCCAAACAGCACGTGCTTAAGAACCCAGACCCAGCAGAGAGTCCACTGGCTCTAGAGTCAGAAGGGCGCGCTGCTAGTCTCTAGACACATAGCCTGGCTTGGAAATGCCTGCTTCAGAGAATTGCAAAGGTTTGAGGAATAAAGTAAGTTAAGCAGATGGCCCCACAGTCGATATTCAATACATAGCCCCTATTTCTTCCCTTAGAAATCAGGGCAAACTAAAGCCGTTGTGGGCATTGGGACAGAGATCAACGTAACTTAGAACCTTCGAATCCTTCTGGTAGAAGGATCTTCTGGGCCAGTCTTGCTGACTGCTCCTAGCTACACTTAGTAAGGGGTGGGTTTGCCCCTGTGTGCTCAGTTCTGGTTATTAACACTTCGCAACACACCCTACATCCTTATAAAATCATTCTTTGAAAGTTCTTTATTATCAAGCTAAAGCAAACAACCCCCCACAGCAAGTGTACCCATGGCTTTCCGTGACTGACCATCAAGTGTGAGGTACTGGAGTATCCCTGGAGTCTTTTCTGCTATGGGATAAATAGCCACAGGTCTTCTGGGGGTAGCTTATGGAATCTGACCTCTCACCAACTTCCTCCAGGCATGGGGAGATTCTGCTACTCTTCCTTCCCCTTTCTCCTTGGTGTGTGGGAGACTGAAAGTGGTCAAGAGGAAGTAAATACTCATGACAATAGAAAACACTCAGTCATACATTCGCTCAACAAATGATTCCTGGCTAACCAACAATGCCAGGACTCTTTGAGGTCCCAGAGACAGAGACGAATGAGACATCAGCTTGGTCACAAGTTGTTCCCAGTCTAATAGGGGACAGAGATACTCATTAAGTGGTAGTTTGGAGGGCTCAGAAGATAGCTCAAGTAATAAAGTGCTTGACTTACAAGCACAAGGCCCTGAATTTGATCACCAGAATCTATGTAAAATAAATAAATAAATAAACCACAGCCAGGAATAGCAGCATGCACTTGTAACTCCAGCGCTGGGGAGGTAGAGACAGGTGGATCCCTGGGGCTTACTGATGAGCCAGCCTGGCCTACTAAGAGTTTCAAGCCAGTAAGAGACCCTATCTAAAATACAGATAAATAAATAATGGATGGCACTTAAGGAGCAACATGAAGAATTTCATGAGCCTGCTCACAAACACATGCACCTACACACATACAAGCATGCACACACAGGAAAGGTGGGTTTTGTTTTTGTTTTTGTCTTTTTGTTTGTTTTGTTTTGTTTTTTGGAGAGGTAGTTTTGAAAGGGAGTGTCAGTGTGAGGGGAAGGCCAGCGTGGTTTTACGTGTCTCTGTGGGCAGCAGAAACTGTCGTGCCTGCTCCTGTTTTCAGTCATTTGACAAGTGTGAGATGAACCACCTTCACTCCTGTGGTACCTCCAACACAGAGTGCATTCCTGCTTCTGAACCTTTGAACATGAGTCTCCCCTCTGCTTAGACTGCCCTTCCCTCAGATAGATCCCGGTAACTGTCTAAGTCTTTTCTCTAGTCTCCGACTTTATGGCCCCTGAGTAGTGAGGCCTTCCCTGACCATCCCAATAAAAAATTTGCAGCCACATTCCAGCCCTGCTGTACCTTTTCTCTGCCTTATTTTCTCCCCAGGATTCACCACTGTCTCACAACTTTCTATTCTGTCTGTGTGTCTCAGCTGCCTTCCCAGCTCTCAGTCAGAATAGATTCAATAATGGCATAAACAGAGGTTTGTCGTTGATCTCTTCTATGTTTCCAGGGAACATAACTATACCTGACACAAAACAGGTGCCCAGTAAATGCCTTCAGAATAAGTTTGGGTTTGGGATTCAGTCCTCAAGTTGGGATATCATCACTTTTGTGGGTAAACCCTCTCAAATGCTACCCTTTATACAAAGCTCCTCTGGGTGCCTCTTCCTTCAGGAGTCCTTCCCTGCTCTGCTTAGTCAGAATTAGTGTCCAGTGTACAGCTTTGTTTATTCTGGTATATCATTGGTTCTTAGACTTGTATTTGACTTCATGTAAGGAGCATCCTAAAGCCAGGAACATCTCAGGGTCCACCCACAGTGTCCAGCTTGTGGCAAAGTGCCTGTTCCATGTGAATTTGTGTACTTATTGCATAGTGTTTGTTCTGGTGTAAAAGACAAGCATCAGAATCATTCTCCACCTTTGGGGAGGTTAGGGCATCATGAAGGAGATAATGTCACCTAGACACCAGTGAGAAGTAACACCTAACAGGGTGTGCGAGAAGAAAGACATAATACCTACTAAGTGTCTGTTAAAGGCCAGACACTTTATATGAATTGTCACATATAAATCTCTTACTAGCCCCTTGAAGAAAGGAATATTAGTGCTATCTTCAAAATCAGAATACCAAAACAGAGTCAAAATAAGAATACAAAGTTTAGGGATAAAAAGAAATAGTATATATTAAGAAAACTTGAGAATTCTCTTGCCGGGCAGTGGTGGCGCATGCCTTTAATCCCAGCACTCAGGAGGCAGAGGCAGGAGGATCTCTGTGAGTTCAAGGCCAGCCTGGGCTACAGAGTGAGTTCCAGGAAAGGCACAAAGCTACACAGAGAAACCCTGTCTCGAAAAACTAAAAAAAAAAAAAAAAAAAACCTTGAGAATTCTCTGACAGGAGCTTGCCTTCCTTGTTCCCATTTATTAGATGTGTGGTTTTCCCTGAGACCAAGGCACAGGGAGGTTAATTACACATAGCCAAGGTCATATAACAATATTCGAAACTAAGAATGAGACCCACATCTACTCCAACTTGCCATTGAGTCTCTTCTTCAATGAGCATTTGAGCCCCTCAAGGATCATGTTGAGAAGCAGGTGCTGATTCAGGAGTTCTGGGGTGGGACCTGAGGATCTGCATTTCTCACAGACTCTAGATGATGCCAGTGAGGCTGCCATAGGGACTGTGCTTGAAATAGCAACAATGCTTAGTCTAAGGCAACTCTGTCAACTACCAAAAAAAAAAAAAGAAAAAAGAAAGAAATCCTCTGAGTTGTTGGGAAAACCACTGGGTTTTCAATAGAAAAGCTGAGCCTCAGGCTAACCAACGCTGTTAAACCCCTGAGAATGGATGGAGGGAAGACAGCCACAGTTTCAGGACTTTGTGGTACCCCGTCAGTGTTAGAACCCTACTGAGAGCAAATGTGCCCCCTCGAGACTTACCAGATGCTAGACCCTTCTAGGTACTTGAGCTGCGGCCAGCTGCTGTGGAGAGAATGCGTGATCTGGAGTGTCACTTAAAGGGTTCATTCAGGACTAGCCAGAGAGCCTACCAGCTCCTTGACTTTGGACAGGTTATTTTACCACGTCTTACTTCTCATTTTTCCATATGTGTACCATGGGCTCAATGATGCCCATTTCACGTGGGATTAAATGAGGTAACGTGAATAAGCCACTTAGCACAGTACCTGGCACAAAGTGTCACTGAATAAATTATAGCAGCTATTAGTCCCCATGTTCATATAATCCTCACAGTGATCCTTTGATTATGAGGATTAGAGGATTACCTCTCTTTTTCCAGACAAGGGAACGGGCTGAGGAAGCTTAAATGACTTAGCCAAGGTTATACAGCAAGTGTGGCTGTGAGCCACACACAGGTTGATACATGCAGTAGCAAGCACACTCTCTCTGCCTCTCTTTTGGGTATGTTCAGACAGACTCTGGGAAAGACATCTCAGAACTGGCAGTGGGGGCATCCTGAGATTTGGAGTTGAATGCTGTTAACCTGGTGTGTGAATTATCGCCAAGCAGGAGATCTTAGGGCGACTGGGGACTTTGTCACATGCTTTGAAACCAGGATTTCAGCTTGAGCTAGGGGTTCTGATGGTCATGAAAATCCCTTACTCAACTCACAAGTTTTTATCAACAGCATCTGCCCATCTGGCTGCCCCCTCAGGGGCTCTGCAGATGAGATGAGTCGGTGCGAGGTTTCTGGAGAAGGCTGGTTCTCACAGGGAAAGAGCAAAGTGTGCAAGTTGGCAGTGCAGAAATGCTGAGGCTCCTTCCAGCAGCTCTTCTGCTGCTGCTGTCAGCCGTGAAGTCAGAATAATCCTAGGACCCCAAAGAGCAGGCAAAGTTGGGAGAAAATAAGGCATTTTTATGAGCTGTGCTTGGACAGTTTCTAGAGCTTGAATGCAATAAAAAATGCTTAACTCAAACTACATAAAACAATTTACTTTTTCTGAAATGAGTCCAAAAAAAAAAAAAAGCCTCAGTTGTTAGTAACATCTTACTTTATGGCAATGGCAAACAGGATTCAGAACCAAAAGATCGGCAACTTATAGTCCAAGAGCCAAGTTTGGCCACTGTCTTTTTCTAGATAAAGTTATAGTAGACCACAGCCACTCTTTGTTCAAATAGAGTCTCTGACTGACACACAATAGCATGGTTGTTGTGACAAGGACTGTGACCCACCAAGCCTAAATCGTCCAGTATCTTACCCTACACATTAAAACAAACAAACAAAAGCCTACTCGGATCTAGATTGCAGTTCAGTTTTATGATGTTGGGAAAAATTACAATTTTCTCTGACCTTCAATTTCCTCATTTCTGTAAAGTGATGTTTTTCTCTCTTCACATATAGTTGGTGTGGAAATCAAACGTCATAGAGAATAGTTGGGAGAGCACTTTGTACACTCAGAAGCACTGTGGACTTGGGCTGGGGCAACTTGCGTCATTCACTTGATCTGTGTTTGAGGAGACCCCACTTCACCCAGTGAGTTTCCAGTGCCTGGCCGGGTGTTGTCAGTCTCTCCTTCCTCATGAATACAAACTTAATCCCCCAGTTATTTCCTCTTTGCCTCTTCCTCCAAACATGCAAACATGTAGGGTTAGTACAAGTGCACACAGAGATTCTTGTACTGCTTAAACACTTGCCAAGGACCTACTGTGTTCAGGGATATAATCTTTCATGTGCTAATTCTTTCGAAAAGGAATGTTTGGTTCCTAAAGGGAGAGGTTTGATAACAACCTATAGCCAAATAGAAATGTTTCCTATCATAGTAGGAGGAAACATAGCAGGAGGAAGTATTCTTTCTGTGTGTGTGCAAATGCCCATGCTTTATCAAAACAGAAATATTCAGGTTCAGATTCAAGAGAACAGCTTTTTCAAAACAAGAACCTGTTTAAGCCAAAATACATGGAAGTGCTTTAAGATTTGGCTATTATGCATACAGTTTTCTCTTGGAAACTACACTTTGAATTCTAAGTTTCTATCCCAAACTACCTAGAATGCTTCCTACCCTTGCATGGTAAGTGGAGATGCCTCCCCCGCCAGCTGGACAGAACTGCTTGAAGCTGATCAGATGTGGGCATCAAGGAGCTAGATACTGTAGCCTAAAATGTTGGAGACAGTCTTCCTTTCACACTATCTTATTTCTTAAATAAAGATAATTTAGAAAGTACAAACTGGATGACTGTTCAACTTTCGATCTAAGTAAACATAAATTTAGAACAAAAATCAAGTTTGATATTCTGTTCTCAAAATATTATTGCTATATCTATATATCCAAATCTTGTTACAACTGATAAAGAGAAAAGATGTCACTATTTGAAAAAGGAGAAAAAAGAATCTGACTGTTATCTCTGTGGACTGCAGATACACACATATGCTCCAGGCCCCAGACATGAGCCCTGTCAGCATGGCAACTCTCTCGGTCCCCATGGAAAAAGCATTAGCATTCTTTATGAATGTGTTCCATCTGTATTTGTCCATATACACTTAAATACAGAACTGCTGAACCAAAACCCACCACCAATGTATGGCCACCAAAATTCAAAATTCTTGCTCATTTTACTCTCCCCAACTATTAAAAACAGTTCCTTAAAAAAAATATAGCTTGGGTTTTTATCTTTTCTGCTCCGAAACTTAATCTTCTCCAAGTCATTTTTAAAAGAGAATGCTTAGCTCCATGAAGCATTTTTACTAGACGTAGCTGGACTCCTGTGATACTGGGAGGCATATGTGAAGAAAGCCTGTTCATGAACTAGGCTAACGGCAGGTAGCTTCATTGTGCTGCCCAATTACCTCCTGTCTTCCCATTCATAGGCAAGTTCCCCCATCTCTGGCCTCTTCTTCAAGGCCATGTTTTACAGTTTGCAGTTTCTTTTATATCAAGGAGAATCTTCCTGTTTGAGATTACTTAGTTCTGGGTTTTGGTTTTCCCTGAAGAATTTTTATTCTTGATGCTAAATGAAGTCTCTAAACCTGGGACAGGTGATGATAGCATGGTAGAGCTAATTATAGTCAGGAGCCAGGGTGACTGTTGATTGGAAAATGATACAGACTGGAGGGTTGATGTCACACATCCTACTGGACTGGAATCCTTTCACTCACTTGACCTTCAGAACCTCCCGGGACCTAAGCCTGAGTTTTCCTTCCTCCAGAAGCAAAGATCTAAAACAGAAAAATTTAGAGCGCAGAAACTGTACTCACTCTTACCTATCTTGATACCCATTAATATGTGAGTAATTTTACAAAGAAAGATAGTATAATGGGGACATATACCATACATATATTTCATCACCATGAAGAGTACAGAAAATTTTCAAGGTGAGTCAGGTCTACTGTTAGCACTTAACCAGTGAATGTTTATTTGTATTTTTTCATATTCTATTTTAAACATATATAAATTATATTAGGCTGGAAAATGACCCATTCAACCAGTTTCCAAGAACTATAGCAGGTTTGTCATAGACATAATTGCTTTAAAATGTCCTTTAGAAGCAGTTCAATTGGATGCATGACTGGGTTTTTTAGATGATTATAGGAATATCATATATGCAAGATAAATATGACTGAGAAACTTACATGATGAAAATGGAACTTAATTAGGCTTGATAAGGTGGAGACAAATTTAGGATAAATTATATTTTAAACCAATGAAATTAGTCTCTTGCATTTTGTATTTGCAAAATAGAGTTTCTGGGAACATGTGGCAAGGTCTTGTAATATCCACAACACTCTCTCTCTCTCTCTCTCTCTCTCTCTCTCTCTCTCTCTCTCTCTCTCTCTCTCTCACACACACACACACACACACACACACACACACACACACACACACAAACAACAACAACAACAACAACAACAACAACAACAAATTTACAGGCTAAAATTAAAAGACAAGGGTCACAACAGCTGGAGTGTGCCCCATGCCTCACACTCTCTCCTCCCTCCTAGGTCACTAACTGGCTGATGACAAGCCTGCCTAGCAAAGTTTGTCTCTGTCTTTTCTGTTCTTCAGAAACAAAGGAATGTCCTAATGGAAGATGTTGCCTTTAGGGTTTCCATTTGATGAGCAAATGTCACCGAGTTTCCTCTCTGTTCTCTTTGCTTCTGTCCTGTAACAATAAAAAAGATACCCATTTTCTGATCCAGAACCCAACTTGTTTTCCCAGGTTCCCTCCTACAACCAACACAAACACAGACATTTACCAGCAAAACAGAAGCTGTTGGAAACATTTTTTTGGCTGCTGAAATGGGCTCCTGTCACTGGGATGTGGCAGGCTTTTTGCTGTATTATCTCCCAGCCCTGGCCCCAGTAGGCTAAAGAGAGCTTTATGTAATCAGTCTTCCCTGACGTGTGACGTCCCGTCATTTTCCTCCCCTTCGGCTCTGCTGCCGCCCACAAATCAATAACATTGCCTGAGAAGTTCAAGCTGGTTCTGCAGCCACCACAAGCTCTGTGTTTCTTAAAGGATATGTCAGAAAATGTAAAGTTTCCTAATGATATTTCTGGCTGATGACACATGGCAGAGCTGATGGACTATTTATAATCAGTGGCACGATCGCAAGTACATTATTTTTATTTCACTTAGGGGGGAGCCCTGTCGCTTGCTACCTCTTTGTAGACAAGTTGATATCATCTCTACCTAAAGTAGCTAAATCCTCTTTATGGAATGCATTTGTGCTTTCTCCTTTGTGTTAGGAGCACCTCGGTCCCTTCTGAGAGAAACCCTTGCCCTTCTTTTTTTCATTGTTCTTTGGCTCTGGGAATGATGAGGGCAAAGAATGATTTGTAGCAACTGCTCTAAATTCTGGCCATGCCTGCATCCTTCACTAAAAATGACTCCAGTTCTTGCTGCTCAGATCCTTCTACACCTCTGAGTGTGGGTGTGGCTGGCATGACCAAGGCAATAGACACAGCTACTGAGTCGAGTGCTTGTCCCAATTTTATAGGACTAAGCAGAGTACAGCTGTCCTTTGTTGAGCACCTACTATGGTCTAGGCAATATACTTAGTAGGCATTTATGTGTGTTATCTCACTAAACTCTCTCAAAATTTGCCAGAGGTAAGTGATGTTACCTCCAGAGAAGAGATCTGGAGGAAATGAGTAGTAAATGACCCAATTTGTAAGGGAAAGTCCCAAGACTCTAAGCAGATCTCTCTTAACAAACTGTGCATGCCATCTTTCTAGTCCCTGGTACTGTCTTTTCCTGATTATGTTGCCACTTGTATATATCAGGTGTGGCTATTCAAAGGCATTTACTGTTTTTAGTTTAGATAGTAAGAGCTCCTGTGAGTTCAAAGCCCACACCTGAAAAGAGAATTGGTGGGGTTAGAAACCTTTCAATCTAGGGTGAACCTAGAAGGAATCACAGGCCAAAGGAGGGTTTTACACTATAGTGGGAAGTGTTGCTTATGTAAAGATATTGAGCTCTCTCTTTCTCTTCCTCCCTCCCTCTCTCCCTCTCTCTCTTTCTCTCTTTCTCCCTGTCTCTCTTTTTTTAATATTTCCACAGGACAGAGTTTAGGGTATGGATTTGTTAACTATATTGATCCAAAGGATGCAGAGAAAGCCATCAACACTTTAAATGGACTCAGACTCCAGACCAAAACCATAAAGGTAAGAGGCGATGCACCAGCTTCTGATTTAGGAGGTCCTGGTAGAATTTTAGTCTGTGGGTCTAGTAAGTCCAGGCTATGTGGGAGCCAGAAGTGGTGTTCTTTATTTACTCAAAGAACATTTACTGTCCCCTCTGCTAAGTAAGGGACATGAGCCATTACAAAATAGAGGGTGAATAGTGGAGGGAAGAGACCAGGGGCTGTGATACCTCTAATCCAGAAAGCAAATGTGGGGTCTGGAATCATGGCCCTACAAAGAAGACCTGCCAGCCTGCCTCCACACAAAGGGTCAGAAGCAAGCTGAAGAAACTGAGGCAGAAAAGCTGTCCTGGGTATGAATAGTGTGCCCTAAGTTGGGATGGCAGGGGTGAGAAGGATGGGAAGTAGGCAGGACCAAGTCAGGGGATCTTATGTGCTGACTGAGCAGCTGGGCTTTCCCGTATGGATGATTCGGAAAAAGAAAGTCAACTGTAAATAAACACAATACTATCAGAAGGGCAGTTACTGATGAAAACACAGTTAAGAAACAACAAAAATAGTAATCCAGCAGGCTAAAAAGAACTAGGTGAGCAGATTACATCTCAAAAATCTTTGCTTTAATTCAAAAAAGAAATCAGTAACCTAAGGCTGCTTCTCCAGGTAGGTAGGTGGATTTCTGCGACTGGACTGTACTCTCTCACTTTAGACTTCTTATACGGGCTCCTTTGACAGGCCGCTGTCTGCCTCGGGCGTCCGGCGGTGGTCTCTTGGATGGAGCTGCCTGCTCCTCAGCCTCCCTTCCCCTTCTTCCCCCACCTCCAGGCAGCATCCTGTTTAGGGGCAGCTGCCAGCCGATTAATGAGTCCCATCCTTCATAGCCTATTAAACCGCAGGGAAGTGTCTCCTGGGCGCTCTTATCCTCACGACAGCAGGTCTGACGCAAAGTAGGACAAAAGAGAAACTTCTCCCAGAATGGAAATCTATAGATGGCACCAGCTCTCCGCATCTGAAAACACAAAACCAGAACTTTTTAGTTCAGCAAAACTACTTTTCTGACATCCAGGCTAACAAAAGAGAGTGGCGTATAAGAAAACCTTGGCTGGAAGGGAATAAAACAACAACAGAGCCTTTCTCTTCGGGGACACTTTAGGTGATTATTTCTCTTCTTAAGCAGCTTTATTTGTGCAATTGTGTTTAGATTATTTCTAAAAAAAATTATTGCTTTCTCTGATCTCCTACAGTCTGTAGTACACAAAGACCACAAAATAAGCCTGATTTAGGCTGCCTCTGACACGGCTTAGAGTTAGTTCCTAGGAATTCTCTAAGGGGGAAATAAAAGTTGTTTAATTATGGCATAGTCCTCAGAGAGTAAGGAAGATTAATTTCTTTCAAAGGAAAAACACACATATTTTCATACTTTAAGTCGAGAAAAGTGTTCCTGTCACTTGACTCTGATGAGGCTTTGTCGCATTGAGAGCTGTTTGTGGCCTTGATTGATTTTTTTATGTTATCCAGTTCAGCATTAGAATGTCAGATTTTTTTTTCCCCCCTTGGCGGACATGCTGACCTCGAACTGAGAAAGGTACTTTCCTTTCCTCTACAGTTTTCTTAAAACCCAAACCCTTTTCCCACGGCTTGGGATCAAATCACCAACTATCAGTCTGCCTTTTATTTTTTTTTTCAAAGTCTTTCATAAGATCCCTGCAGTTTCCCCCAAAGACTGATTGGGCCCAGCTTTTCTAGTCTCAGAATGGTCCCGTGGCCCATCATAACGTCAGATGCTTTATCTAAATGGATCTTGGAGACAAGGAACATTGATTATTTTCTTTCTGTGACGAGCTGGTCTACTCCCTTCCCTTATCTCTATCCCCTTCTCTGTCCTCCTACCCAGCCCAGGCTCCCCCTGCATCAAAACGCTGCTAACACATTTGCACCCAGAGGAAATGTGGGCTTCTGAGAGACACTGTAGGATTCAAAATGCATGATACCACTGCTGAATCAATAATTTCCATTCTCTACTACGAATGAAAATTTAATGTGCAAACCTAGGGATTTCAGCCCTTTCATTAAAGCAGTTTATTTGCCATACTAAAAATTAAGTTTGAGTGATAGGTTCCTTTATTAACTTTTCTTCCCTTTCCTAAAGGGACACAGTGTTTAAGGTAAAAATCATATTAAAGGGGAGGAAAAAAGCAAACCCTTTTCGTGTGCTGTTAATAGTCTCATCATTTATTAATTTCTTAAAATTGCTTTTTATGCCTTTCAGGCCACTGTTTACTTCTACTGCTTCAGCTTGCTTTGATAAGTGACATGAGATTTATCTCTTTACTCTTGACTGCCATGAAGGAATAGATAGCTTGTCAATCTGGAAAAAACAAACAACCACAAAAACAACAAACCACACACACACATCATCTATGGAAGCATGCATTACAGAGATCTCGGGACCATCTAGTACAAGTTGACAAACTTGGTTAAGTGTATGCTCCTTCTCACATTTCTGATAACACAGAAAATACACCACTCTAAGTGTGATATATAAAAATATTAGTGCTAGAAAAAGAAGAACAAACCCCTAAATTAATGATTAACTGCCAGATTCAGGGATGGTTTTAGAGATGGGAGTTAGGGGAGGGCAAAGAGAGCAGCTATTCCCTGGTGATGATGATGGTGATGATGATGGTGATGATGATGATGATGGTGATGATGATGGTGATGATGATGATGATGGTGATTCTGAAGGTGTTTAATTTAGATCTTCAGTTCTTCCATAGGAACTGAAATCTAGATTTCCTTTATGTCAGAGCTCTCAATTTTTAGAGGCCATAAACATAAACAAAGAAAGAAGTATGAAGGAAAACCAAGCAGAATATAGTATTTGACCTTTGTAAGTCACTTTTTAACCTCTGTACCTGAGATTTAAATATGGCACCATTGCCTTTGCCAGATATCAGCGAATGTCCCATTACCTGGCTGCTAGTGGGAGGTGTCCACAGAAGATGCTTTCCTGTCAACAAAAAATCCATTTTCCTTTTATTGAGGAGGCTGTAAGGAGACCATATGAACACTGAGGGCATGTGAGCAGCAAGGCCAGACCTCTGGCAGAGAAAGGGCATGATGCTCGAATTATACCTGGAATGAGTAGGTGCAAGTGGGAACTCCAGAGGAATCACTCTTTCGATTAGACTTCTTTCAAGGGAGAAGACTCTACCTGGAGACCAGGCTTAGAGAAGTGAAGTGTCCTGCCTAGAGACACACGACTGTCAGTTTATCTTGTGTAAGCATGAGCCAGAGAGGAAATGACAATAAACAACAGTAATGCTAGCTTCCTTGGAATGTTTACATTGTGCCCGATAGGATTCTAGTCTTTCTAAATGCTTGTTACCATTTAATCTTTGAGCTATCCCAGGAGTTAAGTGCTTTACACACATCAGCTTTGTTTCTGAAAATAGCCCTGGTAGAAGGTGCTATTGTCTCCTTTATGCTAATGAGGAAACTGAGGCCCAGAGAAGTTCAGGAGAGAGACCTAGGATCACACAGTGGGTAAGTGACAGTTGGAGTATTTTTAAAAAGCTTTAAAAATAATTCTCTGGCAGTGGGTCCTTAGTGTTGGAATGTCAAACTGCCTGTTTGCCTAGCAGCATGTGAGCCTTGTGAGGGTGTGTGGGTGAGTATTTTGGCTCTGCTCATACAAGGGTTAATTCCCTGGCATGGTAAGTTGATATAGAAAGCAAATAAATGAACTATGTGGTCCCTCCAGATTCTTCATAGATGGACTTATGGTTCAGAACATTTGCCATTAACTTGAAGACACACTGGACTTTAACTTCCCAAGCCCTTGCTTTCCAGGCTTTAAGGCCTTCCATTTAAGTGAGCCACAGACGACAATGGCCTAGAAATTCTCCAATCCAGGTGTTTCATGGGGCCACAGCCTAGTGTGGACCACGAGCTTACCACAGGAGATGATTTACCTCACTTAGCGATAGGCTGCTGTTTCTTAGTTTTTCTAGTGTTTTTTGTTTTCTGTTTTTTGTTTTTCCTACTTGTCTCCAACAAGAATCTGAGAACACTGGGAGAATGGGCTTTGGATTCTTGGAAATGATGCTCTGATACCCCTTGACAACTGACGCCTATCCTAGCCGACTCTGAAAGAGCAGCTTCCGAATTTACACTGTCACTTCAGCCCCTTACTAAAAAATGCTCAGTTGAATCCTGTTACCTTTGCTTCTGCTCCTTGTCACATTAGTTAAGAACAAACAAAATGGGGAATGGATGTAATGGTAATTCCAGCACTCTGGAGGCTGAGGCAGAGGGATTATGATGAGTTTAAGGTCAACCTGGGCTTCATAACAAAATGGAGGGGGCACAAGGAGAAGAGAGGGAAAGAGGAAAAAAGGAAGAAAGGAAGGACCCTCAAAACAGGAATAATCCAAGTGGGTTTGTTTGGATTGATATTCAAGTTACCATGAGATACTTTGGTAAAATGTAGTCTAGCAAACTGGGATTTGAAGGCTTGGTATCACTTCTGCTAAACCCTTCAGTGATGGAACTCTTCTTCAGGCTTTAACCTAAGTGTGAGAAGCAGGATTTGAGATGTGTTCACTACTTGCTCTGCCTCTGTAGGTTCACTCCTGGCAAGCATGCATGGGGGTGGGGGTGGGGCACTTAGCTATGCAAGCTGCAGTGAGATAATAGAGTGACCACAAGCTAGAGAGGTTCCCTTGGATGCTGGAGGGGAGATAGGGTGCTGTGTAAGGTGTAAGTGGGAGTCACACTGCTCAAAATAAGTTCCAGGATAGTCCATCTGTTGATAGTGTGCCTTGTGGAGTGTTTGGCCACAAACCAGCATTTGGCAGGGTGCTGCCGTAGGTTTTATCAGCCTTAGATTTGGGGTTTTTTTCTTGGGGGGAGGGAGCAGGGGCATGTTTTTGCTGCATAATATGGAATGTGTGTGTATGTATGTGATATATGTGTATTATCTGTATTTGAGGCTTTTCTCCATTGAATTATATGTTTGTAAATGGCTTTATGAATTTCTCTAATAATCACATGAAGCCTTATTCAAATGATAAAAGTACAACTTGATATAATAAAGCATTTCTAGAGCACAGCACTTGTGCAAACTAGAGTACACATCTCAGCACCAGGTCTCAGATGAAGAGAGTAGCCTCTGCCACGCCAAGTGAACCCCTAAGAGCTAGCACTGTCCGACAGACGTAGGAAATAAGAGAGGCACCTTATCACTAGGCAGCATCCCAGGTCTTTAGAGAACCCAACTAGGAGAGAGGCTGCTGGAGAAAGCTCTCCAGAAGGACCATCCCGTCTTCTCTGGGGAGGAAGTGGGCTGGTTATTCTGCCTCCCCTGTAAGGATGCTGCTTAAGGATTTCAACATTTTCTCTTTTTTCTCCTAATGGCGCTGGCAGTGCCTCTGGGGATCTCTCTGCACTTGAGCTTTGCGGGTTCCTGTTCACTCTAGCCGCTTCTTTCCCTTGCCAGGGGTCATGGGCAGCTCCTCCCTCCCCACTTCCTCGGCTATCCACCTACCTTGCTGAAGGCCTCCATTCCGCTGAGGCATCTCTTCTTTGCACTCGGCATAAGCAATTATTTCTCCTATCACGGCTCTTAATGCTTCCTGGAGAGTTAGCAGATCAGTTTTTGCTGACGGATATCACCCCACCCAGAAATAATACCCTGCCTGCCTCTATCTCGTTAATAACAAAAAGGCACCACCACTCCTTTGTAGGAACCCTTTGCTGCCAAGGTCAGCCAGGATACTGGCTGGGGTTACTGAATCCCCAAGGAAAGGACCAGGGATAGGCCAATGAAACTGGAGATGCCCAGTTGTACTGGCTGTCACCCCCTCTTTAGTGGGAGATTGTATTTGCTGCTCTGGTTTCAGGTGCCCTTTTAACTTTCTTTGAGTAAATTATTTCAAATGCATACAGATATAGATGGTTGGAAATAGAAACAGTTCTGCCTTCTCAGCCCACTGAACTTGATATGATCCCAGGATCTTGAAGGTCATTCTCAGTGTCCTGGGTCTGGATTACAAAAGAAAACTGAACAGGTACAAGTTGGGGCCACACTTAAGTTTTCAGAAGTGCTTGGATGGAGTCTGAGAGCATTTGCAAGTGTAAAAGAAGTCAATGGTGTAATGTGAGCTCCTCCAAAAAAAATCACACAAATGCAAGCACACATACATGGAGAGAGAGAGAGAGAGAGAGAGAGAGAGAGAGAGAGAGAGAGAGAGAGAGAGAGAGAGAGAGAGCACTTTTGGGATTATATCTCCACATCAGAGGAAACAGTGAACCTCTCTTACCCAAGGCCACCTGATGTCTTGTGTCCCATTTTCATTTCCCTGTTTTAAAGAGTCCTGACATTTAAATGCTGTCCAGAGGTGAATGAGAAAGATGAAAAGAGCGTTGTGCACCCTTATATCTACCCGGGATGGCTACTGTCCCATTCTCCTGGAAAGAAAACTTTGCAGTGAGGCTAAGGCATTGCTTCAGCCTTACATTTAAAATAACTGGGAAGAAAACCGACATAGCTATCAGTACAGTGTAGTTCTTGAATAGGGAAGAGCCCTTCATCATCAGAGCCATTCAAATGGAACCTGTTCGGATGATGTTCTGGCACGAATTCTGACTAGATGAGCCTGTATGCCCTCCTAGCTCTGAAAAGCCACGACTTTACATTGTTTCTGGGCCTGAAGCTGCTCGGTTCAATGTAGTCACCACTAGCACCATGTGGTAATTTGAGTTAATTAAACAAAAGTGTAGTTCCTTAGTCACATTCAGACTGTTTGAAGTGCTTAGTAGCTATGTGTAGCTAGTAATTACCATCAAACATTATGGGTATCAAATGTTTTCCTGACCCCGGAAAGTTCTGTGGGATGATGCTAGCCTAGGACATCTGTGACCCTGGGGGTTAAAGAGTCAGTTCTGCATAGTAATCATGAGGCTCAGGACAAGGTGACTTGTCTATTAAAGACCATAGAGCACCCAGCCCTCCTTCCCTTTTCCTTTTTGTTCATTCAAAAGAACTCTGAGTTAAGATAGTCAAGCCCCAGCTCTGTTATAAAACTATATGTGATGACCTTCGGTGGCTCACTTTTCTTCTTCAAACATAAGTCCTCTTTGGAGATGATTCTTCCCAGATCTAATAGCCTAATAAAATATTACATTATGGCTGTTCCAACTTGGTACCTTCCCAAGAAGAGTAACAGTTTGTGCCAAGAACATGGATTTTATTTCACTGCCCAGGTTGGTGTGGCCCAGTGGAAAGATCCTAGAACTCTGAGTTTGTCTTAGTTCAGATGACCTTGGCAAAGTACTAGATCTCACTGCACCAGAGTCTATCATCTGGAAAATGGAAATACTGATTTTTCATGTGTAGGCAATCATGACTTTCAGTGAGCATTCAACAAATGCTTCCAGGGATAAAAAAAAAATGAGTGGAGTTACCCCTCAGGTGAATGGCAGATACAGAGAGTGAGTGGGTAGAACCCTTCCTTTATCCACCTGTTTGGGGGATGCATTAAAAGAGAGTGAACCTGACTCTTACTGAAGCATGGACGACAGTCAGGAGCCCTGGATGGCAGGAAGTAGTGTGGATTTCCAGACAGCTGCAGCACTCCTACCAGTCTTACATGAAGCAGGAGGCAGGAGTTGCAATTTAGTGGAGAGGAATCTGCGTCTCTGCCTCTGGCATCTGCTCTTCCCCTAATCACAACGAGAAACTTCTCCCACATCTCACCCACTTAGAGGCCCCAGTCAGACAGAGAGAGCCTTGTACTGAATATGCACCTTTGACAGTCTGGTAGATTTTTCTTGGTTGTGAGCCTGGCCTTTTATGGCTAAGCCACCTCTCCAGACCAACCTGGTAGATTTTTAAAAGTAAGTTTTAAGGTGCATGAATCTATCACCACACTTTCCTAAAAAGACATCGGCCCTACTGTGTGTCAGATATGCCTATGGTACCTTTAGATACTCCTAACTCCATGGTTCTTTCTTTCCATTTGAGTCAGCTCCTGGGAAAGTATACGAAATCCATTCACTAAAGTGAATTATACATTTAGTTTCAATTGAGTTCCTGCCCTAGTAAAGCTTTGAAACTAGATGTGGAAGTCAGTGTACTGAGTTCACCATAATGTACAACCTGATGGGGCAGGTCAGGCGTTAGGCAGAAGATTGTGATAGGAGGTAGGTTATGATAGCTATGACCACTGAGACAGACACCTCCCGTAGCACTTAAGGAAAGAATAGTCGTGTATGCCTGGGCCTCATGGAGAACATGGCTAGGCCTAGAAGGTAATCAAGAATTCATTTTGCTATGAGGATAAACACACAGCAAGAACAGAGGCATGGAGATAGAAACTTTCAATGCACAGCCAGAAACCTGTGACTGTGTTTTTGTCTGAACTGAAGCACAGCGTGCATGTAGAGGTCAGCAGGAGATGACAGGTTGGGCCAGATGCCAGGGCCAGATGCCCTGAATGCCTAGGTAAAGGATTCGGACTTCCAACACAAGGTGTTTAAGACACGTTGGAGAGTTCCGAACAGGGAAAAATGTGATGGGATCAAACTGCATCTGAGATGTTACCATGAGGCTCTATCCCCAGTGCTCTCTTAGAGTGGCATTATCAGGTGGCAGGTGCAGAGAGGAACACAAAGGATGGAGCCACAAAAGCAGACACCTGTCCTATTTGTGAGGAGGGCTGCATCCACAGGCACAGAGGTAAACCAATCCTCACAATCAAAGCTGTTGTTTCCAGGAGCCAGCTGGCTGCTCTCTGCTCTCCCTGCTCCCACAGGTGGGATTGCAGGTCCCTAGGAGGGCTTGCTCATAGAAGCCCTGGCACCTCCAGAGTCTGCTCTCTGCTGCCATTCTCCTGGTGTCTTTAGAATGAACATTCCCCTGGGGACCGGCCTGCTCTGGGGAGTTTGTATTCACTCAGAGAATAGGGTGTTAACAACAGACTGGGGAAAATCTGTAGCTTGATCTTCAAAGAATGAAATTGTACACATCTCCTCTGCTAGACTAGCAGTACTGCATGTCAGGAACTGTTGTACAAATTTTTTTTTTGCTCCCCAGTGTCTAGAATAAGGCCTGTTTACATAGCAACCATGTCAAAGTCACGGTTTATTGAGCACTTACTTTGGGGCCAGTCTTTGTGCCTAGGAATCTTACACACAAGTGGCTCTCTTAGCTTCTGAGCTATGTTACTCAAGTGATGCCACTCAGAAAGGCACAAAGTCACGCATCTGGAAAGTGAACAGGATTCATATCTAAAGCTCCCATATGCCAAAGCTGTTCTTAACCTCTATATCTTTTTCCATTCTATATTGGGATCTCAATTTCAGTTAAAGTAACGTAAGTATACGCTTTGGAGTAACTTATTTCAAAATGTGGTTCCTTAACACTCTAACTAGCACCTGTCAAAGATGAAGGCTGATGAGAACAGAAAGGATGTCCCTGAGGTCTATAAAGAAGATCTTTGCAGCAGCCAGTGATGGCCAGGGGTAGTATAGGATATTCATGTAGTTGTGAACTTCGTGTTCTCAGAAATGTCTGTGATAGATACTCAGCCCTTCATGGGTTCCTCCCAAATTTTCAAGGCCACTTCTAGCACCAAGGCTCTCAAGTTTATTGTTATTATTGGGTCCTTTTGTAGTGGGTAGGTGGACTGCAAACTCACAAGAAGAGAGATCTAGGGCATGTGGAAATGTTGAAAATCTCTGACAGGGTTGTCTGTGATGTCAGCCATTCAGTCACCTGCATTTGGGCCACCCTAATCCAGAAAGGAGTGGCTTCTTCACTCACAGCTTTGTCTAGACAAGAGCTGTGCTGGCCTAGAAATGCCAACCTTCTTGTAAGAAATTCTGGATGAATGAAATGAGCAAGATCCTGATAGTTCAAGACAAGAGAAATTCTCCAGGGCACTGCCTATAACATTGGAAGCCCTGAGCTCTAGAGGGTCAACATGTCACCAATACAGAGGCTGAAGGTCACCATTTTGGGGACATGTTTCAGGTTAGCAAAAGGCCTAACATTTGCAGTCCTTCTGCTAGAGTTTAACAAATGTTTGAGGAAAGTTGAACTTTTTGGGTCTGAGGATAAGCATTTAGATGCCAGATTGAGCAAATCATTTTCCTATCTCTTTTGCCTGGTCCTCTCCAGAGGTACTGCACAGAGGTCTAAAAGAACAATAAGCTATGGCTCTAAATAGAGGAGAAAAACTGAAGAGGGCTTAGGCTGGGAGTAGAACAACCCAGATACTGCTTACCTTTTGATCGGTTAGTGCTCTGTGCCTGGGTCAGTCTCTGGGGATCTGTGGCTCTAATTCTGCCTCAGGATCATCTTTGGGGGAAATGGTTTTGACTGTGTCATTGACTTTCCAATGCCAACTCTGTTTGCCCTGCAGAGTCTGCCCTCAACATGCTCCTTTCTGGACCCCAGCTCAAGCTGCCCCAAACCAGTAGAAACCAAGGTCTTTGCTTTGTTTTATACAGCCGTTGCATAGTAGAAAATGTACACTGCCAGGCATTTTCCTAAACCTTTGACCTTCCTCAAAGCAGAAGGCTGTTAACAGGTCCCCATTTCCTCATCCATCCTACCACCTATCTCACTACAACTCTATCTTCTCCCTGGTCCTTCTAACCCCCAACTTACCCCCGCCCCCCCCCCCATGTTTGAGTCACACTAAGATATAACCCTGCCATGACACACATCTTGTGACTTTGTGACAATGGGTCACTGTGTTTGCGCATCCATTCACCCCATATTTATTTGGTAAATCCTGTGAGGAGCCTGTTGCCTCTGTTGAAGGTGAACGAGACACCTGGTTTGTGCTGTGTTCCCATCACACAGATTAGATCCTCCAGAAGTATTTGTGGTATCTCATTCTGAAGCAGACTCCTCTTAGTCCTTCCAACCTCAGGCACTAGTGAGTAAGAAGCTTATCTTAGCTCTTCAGTTAGTGAGGGCACATAGCTATGATTCTGGGTGCTTGGCTCAGTGATCATATCAGTGGAGGAATCAAGCTATGGTTAACTCTAAAGAATCCCAAATACCAGCATCATCCATCATGAGCTGTGGGTGTTCATTCATTTTTTTTTCCAGTATGTTTTGTACCTTCGGCATATTTCAGGCTCTGTGCTGAGAGGTGGAGCCACAGACATAGATAAGACACATATACACCCACCTCAAGAAAACCACAAGACTAGATGGTGCATTAAGATCCGAATGAGTGGACCACTAAGGAGGATCTCAGGGTGAGGCAATATCAGACAGAGAAGACTGCCAAAAGAAGGTGGCATTTGAGCTAAGCCCTTACAAGAGTCAGACTTGGTCTCTTTCCCCTGAGCGAAGGCATGCAGTGGGGAGGTTGAACTTTGATGGAACACAGATATATTCAGATAACATCAGTAACTAGCAAGGTGAGACAAGGTGAACCTTAGAACTGTGGATGGGTTTCCTCCTTCCTACCATTGCTTCCTCCTGAATGTTATAACCTGTTCTTGCCCCTTAGAGGACTGGGATAGGAGCACTTTCTGTGGAGTAGAATTACTCCACATAACAGTTACATGGAGTTCTTGATCCTTCAGCTCCCCGGCCGGCCCCAGATGCACACAGATACCTACCATGTAAAAGCTACTCTGCTTTCTCTGCCATATTCTGGGAAGATGTGGCACATACAGAGGCCTCCAAGGCTACCCATGGATTTCTAGAAGATATAGATACTGGAGGCAGCTGCCTGGCTCCATCAGTGAGAGGAGGCTAGCGAGGCAGATTAGTCATTCACATCATTTTCTGTTGAGTCAACATCTATTTTTAGGTATAGAACTCATAAAGGGGCCTAGTGTCCTTGTCATAGAAAGGGAGAATATGCCATGAGTAAGGGGTCTGTTCATCCTTAATCCTCTCTCTGCACTCATTTTCTTTGCCTGAAGATCTCATAAATAAGGCCCACTTTGCTGTTCAAAGTTTAGCTCTTAATGTCAATGGTCTGATTTAGGATGACATTTGTTGTGGACCCATGCTTTTTGTACACACAGAATCACACACACACACACACACACACACACACACACACACACACACACACACAATCATGCACATGCACACACTCTCACTCTAATGGATTTAGCAAGTCTCCTGAATCTGTTATATAGATTAAAAGAAACTGCCAGCTGAAAAATGCTAAGGCATATAGATCCCTTCCTGTCCACCACTGTCAGATGTAGTCAGAAATGACTGTTTTCATCGTCTATTCTGAGCCCTAACTGCCCCAGAAATAGCTTTAGCAGGAAAGTGCTTTTGTTAGACTAGCTGTAAATTATATTTCAAATGTCTGATGTTGTTTTCTTAAAAAATAAATAAATAAGTAAATGAAAGTCTAAAATTAATGACTGCTGGGGTTTGCTTTGCTTATGTGTACTGCTAAAGATTTGGCTTCTTGCAGATGGAATTTCAGATCTGTTTACACTTCTGTGTTAGCTTTTTGGGGAGGAAAAAAAAAAGCAGTTGAGAGATCTGGGAGAACAAATTTACAAAGTCAAGCTTATTATAACCACCGGTGAGGCTCTTGTCTCTAACCACTGTCCTTCCCCTCCCTCTTATCCACTGTGCCCCCATTTTTTTGTTTGTTGTGATTCTATCTGCCCTGCCTCAAAGTGAGAGGCAACTGATCCTTGCAGATGTGCAAGGTCACATATCGAGTTTAGCAAGCAGATGTTCATTCAACCCCATTTCACCAGCACTTTGTCATTCAGCGAGAGCAGACCTCGTGGGAACAGATTGGAGCAACACAAAGGAGGGGACCAAAAACATCGTGCAGAGAACCTGACCGCTTTGATGCTTTGGATAAGGGAATGGGCACAGGGAGGATGGCATGGAGAGAAATGTACAGAGCAGAATTTCACGGGCTTTCTTTTTTCTTTTTGGCTTATTCAAAGATTATTATGTGTTGGATACAGTAAATCATCTATACTCCCACATCCAGGAGGTAAATCTTCAGAACTTCACGCGTGGGTAGTTCTGCATTTAACAGCTGCCATACAGTAGCTATCTGTTCACACTCACAGACCTTTATCTGTGCATTTGTTTTAAGTTTCTGTTGACAAGTCTCCTTTTGTTCATCTCTTGCTGTTCTCCTATTGTTATTCCTACACAAGAATCGTGGGTCCTAAGGACGGACAAGGGACTGTCATCTTGGTTGTTACTTCAGTCTCCACTCTAAGGATGAGTGCCTGTTGTGCATTTAGCACCTCTCACCTTCTCCTAGGTGTCCTATGCCCGCCCGAGCTCAGCCTCAATCAGGGATGCTAACCTGTACGTTAGTGGCCTTCCCAAGACCATGACCCAGAAGGAACTGGAGCAGCTTTTCTCGCAATACGGTCGCATCATCACCTCACGCATCCTGGTCGATCAAGTCACAGGTTAAGTGCTTCTTTGTAATTGATTCCCCTGTATGTCTGTGCCATGTGACCCACAGAAGTAGGCTTGTGGATGTTGCAGGTGAGGATGCAGACCCTGAACAGGCGGATTCCTGACCCTTGTACATGGACTACCTAAATTTAAAATGGGCCGTCTTGAGACTCCAGAGTCTCTACCATGGAAATACAACTAAACTACTTGGCAGGGTCATGAAAGAAGATTTGGGTATCAAGTTAAGAGTGGGGTTCTATGGCCTTCAAAGTCTGTCTCAGCTTTCAGCCTTCATCCAGTGGGTAAAACTATATGTACAGCTCTAGCTCCAGAACACAGTGATGTAAAGTTAGAAGGGACTTCAAGCTGTTTTATTCTACATATTGGGAGTCATCTAAAGGGGGAGGTCAGATTTCCCACTAGCTAAGTCAGCAGTGCATGGGTATGATCCCAGGCTAAGGTGCTACGGTTCTTTGTCCATAAGAAAGAAACCCAACCAGCGCCTCTCAGGAAGAGATGTAAGGTCGCTGGGGCTGCACTGTCAGTGACAGTGTCTTTTGCCTATTCCTGATTTGATCTCAATTTGAAATGTTTCCCCTGAGAGTAGAGGTAAACATGCATGTTTACCATTTGATCCATGCACCCATCCCCAGTGGTGTTGACTCCACCTCAAACACTGTGCAGAGAGACACTCAGGACCAAGGATAAAGGAGACATAGAGCCTGCCCTCACAGGACTCCAATGTGATCATGTGAGGTGCTTGCTAGAGACTGTCCAGTGTCCCATGAGAGCTCAGAAGAAGGTGTACTGGGCCTCCTTGTGATTGTTGGAAAGGCTCCATGGCAGAGGCAATTTTGGAACATAGCTTTGGGGAATGATTCAGTTTCCTGGCAAAAAAGGAAGGGATAGAACAGTCTAGAGGCAGAGGATGGTATAGCCCAAGGTTTGGTGTTAAGAAAGAATAAAAGCTGTTCAATGCAGGTTGGGGTGGCTGGTGTAAGGTTCAGTAGGAGATTTGAGACCAGACTGCCAAAGGTAATAATTGCTATCCTGAAAAGTCTGAATTTTATCTGCATGTAGCAAAGATCCAGGGAAAGGTAATCTGTAGGTTTTATTTGTTTCTGTTTAAGACAACAAAGAATAAGTGGCCGACATAAAGTCCATCATTCAAAGGGTGCAGAAAAAGCACAGAATATGTTCCTAAAGGGTGCGGTGAGTGGCCAGAGGTTCAGTTATGAGGTATGAAAGGCACCCTCAGAACTAGATAGTGTTAGGTGGTCAGTTAAAGGTAGATAGGGACTAGGCAGGGCAATTGTAGAGGCCTGGAGGGAAACACCCACTGTGTTCTGCTTGGAGACATCTGCGCAGAGCCATGCTGGTAGAAAGGCACCCAGACAGATGCCTTTTGGTGAGTGACAGAAATTCAAGGAGCTGGCTCACAAGTGGATTGAGTCACCACAAAGTATCTACAGGGTGCTCCCCAGTGATAGCTCCCGACTGTCTGGGTCACTCTTTGCAAATGCTGTTTTTCCTTCCCCAGGAGTCTCTAGAGGGGTGGGATTCATCCGCTTTGATAAGAGGATCGAGGCAGAAGAAGCCATCAAAGGGCTGAATGGCCAGAAGCCCAGCGGTGCTACAGAACCGATTACTGTGAAGTTTGCCAACAACCCCAGCCAGAAGTCCAGCCAGGCTCTGCTCTCCCAGCTCTACCAGTCCCCAAACAGGCGCTACCCTGGCCCTCTCCACCACCAGGCTCAAAGGTTCAGGTAGGCATGTCTGCTACTCACCACACCATCACCAGTATGGAGTGGGGCATGGGCCAGAGAACCTACAGCTCTGAAGGGCAGAACAAGGCAAACAGCCTCTGCTCCACCCAAGCCATCACTATGGGACACTTCCCCCAGAGCACCATTTGCCACTCCTATAAAATACAAGAGGACTACTCTTACCAGCCCTCTCCCAGCTTTTCACTGTGACTACTGGTTAAACTTGAGAATCATTAGTAGAAACAAAATCTCTGTGTTTAGCCAGACAAGAAGAATCAATTTCAATGGAGCTAATCACTGAGATGTATGCAGCTGCTCAGAGTTAAGGCAGGGTAGACCCTGGCCAGGAGTGACTTGTCCTTGCCTCTTTTCCTAGGTGATGCTGGAATCCAGGGGAGGAGAGACTCTCTTTAATATTAACTTTACTCTCTTAAGTCTCGTACTCTGGGAAGATGAAAAGGAAGATTCAATCATACCTTACTAGTGTTTTCTTTGGGTACCCAAACCCCAGGAAGTCCCTGGTACAATGGACAGTTCCCTGTGGGACCTTCCTGAGAGGTGGATTTTTTTTCCCAGGAAAGCAGTTAGACTTTAGCCAGCCTCTGTTGTGCAGGGAGAACACGGTCTTGACTCGCCCCCTCCCCCCATAGTAAGTTCTAAGCGAGTACCATATTCTGCCCATGTACCAACTTCCCTTTAATGAAAGGGTTTTCTTCCTGGTCAAACCTCACATGAGAAAATAGGGGGTCCTTCTCTCTATGATAAAACAGTCCATCTGGCCACAGTGAAGGAAGAAATGAGACTTTCCATGTGTCCTCCTATGCCCCATAACTCTGAAATAGTTAATAATTTCATGAAGGGTCCGAGCCATCTAATTTCTATTTTGTATGAAAGCACATGTAGTATTTATGTAAAAAGCCTTTCCAGCAAGCTTCTAATGGTGGAAACTATGGTTACTGCTGCCCCATGGTGTGAATAACTTGTCCCCAAGTAAGGTATGCACGTGAGGAAGATTATAACATAATGACATTTTGCTAGGAGATGCTTTAGGGCTGTTACGTAGTAAGCTTTTTTTTTTTTCTTTTAATCTTAGCTCACAAAAACTCCCTGCCTTCCCAATTGTGGGTGTGGCCAGATATAATGAAAGCAGCTAGACTAACAGATCTGTTCTTATGTGTAGTCTGTGATCATGTGCTGTTAACCAGGAATAGAGACCTTTGCACACAAGTTTAGTTGTAATAAAAGGTAAATGATTTAAGAACACCCCCGCCCCATTTTAACAATTTCACAAGTAACATAAAAGTAAATCCACACAAATGTTCTGAGAGATGGCAGGGGAGAGCTGAATTAATTCAGACCTTGAAAGAAAACAGAATTCATTAGACACTTGCTTTAGACTCTAGAAGTGACCTGGACATGAATTACTTGCAATTGGAAACAGGAAAAGAGAGAACTACCAGTAGACAGTCTCCTGAGCAGTGGGGAAGTTGTCAAGCTTTTCTTCTTTGAAAATGGAGCATTCTTATTAATAGTTCCATTGAGTGATCTTGCCATCTGTGAGGCATTAACCCAGAGACCCTCCTTCTCTTTGCAGGCTGGACAATTTGCTTAATATGGCCTATGGCGTAAAGAGGTAATTAAAACTCCACAGATTGCCAGATGTCCGTGTTGGCACAGACTGGGGCTAGATTTTTTTTTTAATTCACTAACTTTACTTTTCTTTCAATTCTTCCTTTTTCTTCCACCAGCATGTCAAATTCTTAATTTTAATTTTGGACCTCAGTTAATTTTGTTTCTTTTAGGGCACACAAAAAAATGTATTTGTGTGTTTCACCTTTTCTTTTTTTTGCAGGTGGGCTTTCCCTGTGGTTCAGGTGCCACAGCTACCAAGCCCTGGGTCATCTGATCTGGTCCTGAGCAGCTTCCCTTGGGGAGAAAGCCCTGACTTTTCTGGCTGATTCTGCAAACTTGCTAAGCACCTGTTTTGCATTTCTGATGCCAGGATTCAGTTTCAGAGGGCAGATCCCGGCAAATCAAAATTAGAACATTTTGCTAATCGTGGTCGACAATCTGGCCAAATCATGAATTAAAACATGGATGGCTTTTTGACTCCCATCCCACTTCAGTGTGCATTTTAAGGCACATCTTGAGAATGAAGTGTATCTGTGTGCACCTCAACCAAGGGTTTCTTTTATTACAGGTTTTAGCCGTTATATAAGTCTTCTCTCAGTTATATGTGTGGGGGGTTGGGGGGTAAATTTGAGGTTTCTTTCATTTTTAAAGCCTTTTTATGGGGCTGGGGACTGAAGCAGGGTCAAGGGTTTGAGACTTTCTGAATGTAATCATAAAGCTTTCCAGGCCCAACCTAAAATCAGTCTTAGAAGTTAGGTGTGTTATGTAGCTGTATCCATGAGGTCCCTAAATGTGACCTGATAGACTCCATTGCACTGCCAGGGACATAGGATCTTTATCTTCTTTCTCAGTAGAGATGCACACCTTAATACAACTTCGTCAGTTGAGGGAGAAAGATGTGGGCTTTCATAGACCACAGCACACTCTTCACTTGTGCAGGGTCTTTTACCACTTGGTTATGCATGCTAAGTACCCTGACTCTGGAAATGAGCACACAGTGAAGGGAGTTAGTAGACTATACACTTTACTAGCAGAGTGCCAGCCTCTTGAATCTCAACCTCAGCACCAGTAAGGCTGACTAAATTATCTCCACGTATCTAACACACTGCTTGCCTAGTCCTGAGCATTCTGCATCTTTTCTAGCTCCATCCCATACCTTTGCTGCCCTCTAACTTTAGTGAGTTAGCACCAAATACTATGGGGAGAAGGTGATGCTTGGACACACATGAGACTAGGAAAGACTGGGCTGTACTCCATGTGTTGCCACATCATCCAGTGTCCATTCTAGTCCAGTGCAACCCAATCCAGCATAGCCAGCACTACTTGGTAACAAGAGTCTCCTTTTCACTGAACCCAGATTTGGATGTAGCCTCCATCCTACCTTGAGTGGTAATCC
This sequence comes from Peromyscus californicus insignis, assembly GCF_007827085.1. NCBI lineage: Eukaryota > Metazoa > Chordata > Mammalia > Rodentia > Cricetidae > Peromyscus > Peromyscus californicus. Next base: position 41,277,757 of record NW_026294573.1, read on the forward strand.
TACTTAAAACCCCTTCCTAGCCCTGACCTTGGCCTTATAGTAAGTACTTAGTTGCTTTCTGTGCATAAACTGAAAGGGATCAGAGGTTCACAGCTGAAGAAGAAATTGTTTATAAGTCAGTCTTTAGAAATAATATAAGTAATAATTAAGCCATTTTACCCCTTTAAGGATCTGAACCATGAATGGTTTTGCTTCTGCTTTATTGTTATTTTTTTAAGCAAAAGGGAAACTTGCTTTGGTGAATAATAACAAAAACTATATCTACTGAATTGTTATGCTTAGCATATCTTTAACAGACATATGATTATCTAAATTCTAGCTAAATATGGATTTTAATAAGACTTCTAAACCTCCAATAGTGTCTGCTTACATTTTAAAATAGTCATAACTTCCACTTTGTCCCATACTCCTATCTATTTTGGACTTCCTCTTCTCCAATTTCCTCCCCTTACCTCTCAAAAAAAAATCAACCAAAAGAAAAGCAATCTGGTCATCAATGAATAGGTCAAAACCCCCTGTTTAAGTTCAGTGTGAAACAAAGTGTTGCCAATACTGTTCTGCCATAGACTCTGGTATCCTAACTGTTTCTTCCACCACAAATGCCACATGGGTTTATTTAATCAGACAGTGAATAAAATCTGAAGGGGTTTTTTTCCTCTTCAAGACTACACAAAAAAAATTGAAATTTTCAACCTAATACAACAGTTGTTGCACCAAGGCTTTTCTAATGTATAGCAATTCAAAATTTATAACTACACAAACCACTTGAGGACTTTTCCAGTGATGCTCAGAGATGACTTCAAGATGATATAGTATTAAGGAGTAGTACATCTGTTATTACTGCTCCAGGTCTGTGGGAGAACCCTTATGAATAAATGCTAAATGGAATATGAGCCACTCATCTGGTTAATAACAAGAGAGGTCCTCATGTATTTATGACCTCAGTAACACCAAGAGGTCTTGGGTAGACGTAAGTGGGGGGACTGTGATGGTGGTGCAGTGAGCACCTCTAGAGCCATCCTTTAATCCGCCTAAAAAAATAAGTAAATTTTTCCAAGCGTTGACATCAAACAGATTGTCACTCCCTCAACCAAGAAACACGTATTTTTCCTATGGGCCAATGTGTCTATGAGAGCCCATATGCACATCACTGAATGAATAAACTCAACAGTAGAATGGATGAAACAGAGTCCCTTCCCTGAGAACTCAGTCTATGATGGGGTAGGTTCAGGGTGGGACAATGTATGTACATATAATGTGTTAGAACTGGGGGTCTCTTGTGGCTTTTAGGAAATGACTTGGCCATTCTCTTGGCATGAGCCTTAGCTGTCCAGTCACCCCATCAGAAGAAATGTCACAGATGTTAGCTTTTGCATTTTGGTTTTGAAACCCTGAAGACTCTCCTGCAAACACTCACTCAGCCCTTTGCCCCGTGTCTGTCTGTGCATCTGTGTGTCATCCATGGTCAGACTGATGTCTGGACCAGTCCCCCCTTCTGCTTGTCCCCCCAGGTTCTCCCCAATCACTATTGACGGGATGACAAGTCTTGTGGGAATGAACATCCCTGGTCACACAGGAACAGGCTGGTGCATCTTCGTCTATAACCTGTCCCCTGATTCTGATGAGAGTGTCCTCTGGCAGCTCTTTGGCCCTTTTGGCGCAGTGAACAACGTCAAGGTCATCCGTGACTTCAACACCAACAAGTGCAAGGGATTCGGCTTTGTCACCATGACCAACTACGATGAGGCAGCCATGGCCATCGCCAGCCTCAATGGTTATCGCCTGGGAGACAGAGTGTTGCAAGTTTCCTTTAAAACCAACAAAGCCCACAAATCCTGAATTTCTCACCCTTACTTATTAAAATATATATATAAATATATACGAACAAAACACGCGCGCACACACATACACAAAAGAGAGAGACAAACTTTCCAAGGCTTATATTCAACCATGGACTTTATAAGCCCGTGTTGCCTAAGTATTAAAACATTGGATTATCCTGAGGTGTACCAGGAAAGGATTTTATAATGCTTAGAAAAAAAAGAAAAAAAAAACAAAAAAAATACCTTTGATGCATTGAATGTTCTTTCATAGCTGTCGTTGTTGAATATAATATACATAGATAGCGATGTGCAGGGATTTTTACCCAGCCAGCTAACTTTACTACCTTCCTTGAAGGTGGGTCTTTTTAAGATGACCATTCGCTCATTTGAAGAAGAAAAACAAAAAACACAAAAAAATAATAAACAATTTTTACAAAGTAATGGGATTCAAAGGAAGAAAAAAAAGATTTTTCTTTTTTGTCAAAACGTTGATCCAATCAGATTGGTTAAAAACCCCCACACAAATTAAAGAGGAATAATAAAAATTGCAAAACTAAAAAAAAAACTTTTGCAAATTTTTTTATTTTTCCTTTTTTCTTTTCTATCATGTGAATTAAAACAGTCTTCTGTTAGGGGATGGGGAAAGGGGGTACCTGATGACATTAACAATTTAATAACATTAACATTGTTGCCAAAGAGGTGGTCTCTTTGCTGAAAATGGGTTTCAAGAAAAATCTATTTTTATAAAATATAAAGAATTTTTACAAGAGAATCTGGATTTGAGAAAAAAATATTTTGACTGGCTAATTTAGGGGAAATTGACAACTTTGTCGCGTTCATACTGCACTGGTAACTTTTTAGAGATCAAGATGTGTGTTTTAAACTGGATTCGTAGACTGTTTTTTGAAGGATGGGCTATAAACAGATGATCTTCATATCTTTTCATAGCATGTAATAATAATAAAAAATATTAATTGCTAGGGGAAAGGAGTGTTCATTCTACCCAGGGTACCACAATTCCCCACAGTCAAAACCCAAAAGCAAGGAGATGAGTTGAAAGACAGTTTTTCTTTAAGTCATCAGTATGGGATGTCAGCAGAACAAAAATTAAAAAGATTCATTTTCCTTTTAATCTAAAACTTCCTTAGTTTGAGCAGTAGGTGCTACAAAATTATTTACATATCTTAGTATCATAGTTAAATGTAAACGTGTTTAGGAGAGGAAAAAAGATACATTTGCTTTACATTCATTAAGCAATTTTCAAATTCACTTTGTAGCCCATGCTGATAAAATTGGGCTGTGTGGGTACATTTGAAACACTGTTTATGTTGCTTGAAACACTTATTTATTTAATTGCAGATGTGATGATGCCTATGGCCAAGATCAAATATAGCTAGATTGGCTAGACTACTTATTTGTTTACTTAAACTTTGGGAAGAAGCATATTATTGTGTCATTCTGTTGTGTGTGTATGTGTATATATAATATAAATATATATATATAAAGTTATTTTTTCTTTGGTTAATTTATTATAAGTTGTAACACTTGGCTAGTTTTGTTTGTATATGTCTCAAAATGTTTTCTTATGATATTTAAGTGACAGTTAAAGAGGTATCAAGGTAACTTGTGTAGAACTATTGTTTGATATATTGTCATGTTTGTTGTGAATATTTTTTCTTACTGCACAGTAGAAAAACTAAAAAAAAAAACTGGGTCTTTATTTTAATGTAATTCAGATTGGGGAAAACTAAACAGAGCTAAGGGAACAAAATGACTGGGAGCAAGCTCCCATGTCCAGTGCACTGATCATTTTAGTATGTTTGTGCTTTGTACGGTTATATATTTAAAACAAAAATGAAACAAAAAAAATCCAAGAGTTCATGCTCTTCCCTGGGTAATAGAAACAGTTACTCGCTATGCATAATCTAGTTGATAGTAAAATTTGCTATTGCTTTTCTTGTCTTGTTACATAAAATCTTTTCAATACAAGTTTAGTCTTAATGGTAATAAAACGTTATGGTTATTTATAACTTGTGCTTATTTTGTGCATTTTTTCCCATGCTGAACCCACTAAGCGCATGTAGACGGGACTGTTGTTTGCACATTGAAGAGGCAAACTTTGTAGTAGTCGTCGTAGTGGTAGACAGGTAACAAAAACCAAGGCTGCATCATAGACTACTCCTTTACATTTTTTTTCTATTTTTTTTCCTCTTTTCGGTTTTTGAAGAAAATAAATAAGTAACACCAGATTTCAGTTCAGAGAACACTCGTTCAACATTCAGGGAAACCTTTTTATGTCACCTGCTATGAATGAATGCAGTTTGCTGGCAAAGTTCTGATGCATTTGCTAAGCATTCATGGGAAAGGCACGCCAAAATCTCTTCTCTATGATGTGTTCAATCTGGGGGAAAAAAAAGGAAAAAAAATCTTAGGACCAGGCAGTTGTATACTTTAGTTATAAATGAATGACTTCATGTTAATCTTGCTAGTTTAGATGATTTCTGAGGGAAAGTATTGTGAATGTTTTTTTTCATAACCTTGTTGTGTTTGAATTATTTGTACTTTATCTGTCCAGACAATAAATGAAAGTGTGTAGAATGAATTTGAGCTTCCCAAATTTTTAAATGTGTTTATTCAAACTTTTTTTTATAATATAAGCAGAATTCCATGATATTCTCTCATTAAATAAAAAAAAAGTGTTAAGTTCTGTTTTGCAACTTAGCCCAGTCTCTCCAAGTTTACTCAGTCTTTAGATGTCAATGACCTAGTTCTGTACTACTCGAAGCATGGTCCCCAACCAGCATTACCCTTGTCATCTGAGAGCCTGTTAGAAATGCAGAATCTCAGGCTAAAGGCAAATTTATCCAGAACCACCTACCAGGATGAATCTCAGGTCCTTTAAAGGTTGAGGCACACTGGGCTAGTTGGTGAGCCAGATCTGTCATTTCATGTAGCATTACGACACGTTACTATCTGTTATTTATAAGAATACCTGTGGGTTGTTCAGAGGACAAAGTTCACTGTTTTCAAAGCATTCATTATACATCAGGCATGCCACATAGGGACTGCTGCATTCTCTCACTTGATCATCTTGGCACTCTGTGAAGAGTAGATCACATCATCCTTATCTCATGGGTGATGCAGGCAAGACTCAGTGAGATTGAGAAACCTGAAAAAAAAAAACAGCAAGTCTCCAATAGGATTGAATTGAGTCGGGATCTGCTTCTCCTGCCCTGTCCTCCACTGAGGTCAGGTTGAGGGCTGTATCAAGGAAGTAGACCATTTGTTCTGAGAGGTGACAGCCAAACAAGGGAGGTCATCTTTTTATTATTGAACTTACTTTTGTTTAGAAGTAGCAATGACCTGACTTTCTATTTGATAAGGAACCCGACACAAAGACTTGCTTGCACAGTGTAAAAAGAACATGATTTAGCCACAACCTATGGAGATGAAAAGTGCCTACCTTATCATTAAGTCACATTAAAATCTGCCCTGAACTTTAGGGAGTGAGCTTTTTGCCTATTTCCAAATGTGATCATTCCTTGATGATCCAGTGTCCAGCATTCATTTCCATTTTCTCACTAATTGAAAATTCATACCCAATAAAACATCACCATCCATAAACTGGTACTTCAAGAAAAAAATGTCCCCACTGATCCAGATGAATGAATAGTCCAATTCTCCTCCATTTCTCATTAACCCCTTTTTATTATTATATTAAATTACCACATCAGTTGGGATAATTAAATTCAGGGCATAGAATGGGATTTAATTAACCAAGCTAAATATTAAACCTCTAAGTCAGCCTGCACCTCAACAGTTGAACTCAAAAGGTCCCTTTAGTTTTTTCTAAATACAAACCCCCATGTTTCATTTAGAAAAGAAAATGAACAGTCAAACAAATAGCTTCCCCCCAAAATAACACAGCTTCACAAACATGTTTGTAGGGTCTCAAAGCTTTGCAATTAACCCTGTAATAGGTGCCACTCATTGGGGGTCATGCTGGGGTTGGAATATGGAAAGTTGTAATAATGTTTCTCATTCATATAGTTCATTCCTGCCCCAATAATAGATCCATGCAGAAAGTTTCACAAATAGATGTAGGTCTTTAAATAGGTTCTGAACATGTCCTTAGAAGGACATTCCACGCACACAACTCTTCCCAACATAGACACAATGTGTCTGCTTAATGTGGAATAAAAAATTCATCTTGTTGCAGCTGTCCATCCATTACCTTAAATCTCCAGGCAAATATAGTTTCCGTGGGTGTTTGTAGGGAGCTCTAGCAAATCACAAGAATTCAGAGAGATTATTAAATTTCTTTGAGGTCCAGGGTACATTATATTTCTCTAGGATGAAAAATTGCATGTCACAGAAGGCTGACAGCATTTACTTAGTGTTATTTCTATTGAAGAAATAAGGAGAGTGCAGTGTGTGTGTGTGTGTGTGTGTGTGTGTGTGTGTGTGTGTGTGTTCTGTGTCTATAATCATGCCTTATGAGCACTGCTCAAATCAAAATGTTACTTACCTCCTTTACCCAAGACCACACACTGACCAGATGATGATTTCAGCCAGAAAATTTTGTTCATTTGAGTCCTGTTAAAATTTCTTTCAAAATCAATTGTTTGTTCATTTGTGAATATAATATTCAGCTCCCCCAAGGAACAACATTCAAAGTCTTGTGGGACTGATACTTCTTAGACAACTTAAATATCCTAATTTAGCTCAGAGTCGCCTTTGCAATAGATGCTTCAAGAAGCCTCCACTCCTCTGAGCTGCTCTGTAGACACTGTGCATTCATTTCTCAATGGATGCACACATTCAAGCAGGTGGAAGCAATCCATTTGTTTCTCAATTCATGCACACATGTGAATAGGTAGAGGCAATGTACATTTTTTTCTTAGTGGATGCACACATTCGAACAAGTAGAGACAATGTGCATTCATTTCTTAATGGACACACATATGCAGCAGATAGAGGCAAGCTTTTGTACATCTAAGTATGAAGCTTCATTTTTTACTTTCAAATGTGAATTCAAAAACCATGCCTGGCAGACAGAAGAAATGTGTTTTCTAAATGGAAGTCATTAAAATCTTAATTTGAGGCCATCCTGCCTGAATTTCTCCCTCAGCCTTAAAGAGAGCTCAGGAACACTGCTGTATAATAAATACCCTACACCTTCCACTGCCTTTGTTCTACCTGATGAAAGGAATAATAAAAGGAAATTACATTTTATTTCCATGAGCTAAAAGCAAGTTTAATATTGTCCAAAAAATGACTAGTACCATTTCTTTATCTTATTAGCTTTTTGGCATATTAGGTAATAAGATAATTTCTCATGGTGCAGTATTTATGTAAGAATCGTATTTCTCTGTGTGTAGATCACTTCCAGAAGTGTCTGTTAACGGGAGAGAATGATGCATAATCGGCACTTAAGATTAAAATAGATCTGAGAACACGAAAGTGTTCCTTCAATTAAAGGAACAGTGTTGCTCCAGACTCATTTTTTTGTTTCTGCCACAGAATGAAAACTGGCTTAAAATCACCCAACCCCGCCGGGCGGTGGTGGCGCGCGCCTTTAATCCCAGCACTCGGGAGGCAGAGGCAGGTGGATCTTTGTGAGTTCGAGGCCAGCCTGGTCTACAGAGCGAGATCCAGGAAAGGCACAAAGCTACACAGAGAAACCCTGTCTCAAAAAACCAAAAAAAAAAAAAAAAAAAAATCACCCAACCCCAAGTCAATTACCAGAAGGCTTTCTATGCAAGTTCAGTTTAATCTACTGGTGGTTCAAGTTCAAAGTGGATTCACATGAGTCACCAGTTTGCCTTACAATTAATTCAGCCACTATCCAACCAAGTCCTTGAGGTGTAAGCAACTGTTTCTTAGGGACAGGACCAGTATGTTGAAAGCCTTTGCTGTTCTAACTGCTAACATGTGCGTTGTAGTGAAGGGCATCATCGTCCCTTTTACATTGAACAAAAAGACTCGGAGAGATTAGGTATCTTGTGCAAGTAGGTGACAAAGTAAGAAATCAAACCTGGGTCTGTAAAGTCCCTGGTACCCCATTATACCACCCTGGCTCTGAGCCAACTTCTGTTTCACAGGAGTCAAAACAATTACCAAATGGTCCTCCCTTCAGTAGACAGTAGAAATGAGTCTACTTATATAAGGGACAAGGGAAATCCCATTAATGTACTGTGCCTGGGGTTAAACCCTTCCTCAGATCTTTATTAGAAAAATGGATCAATCGCATAACAGGTTTTACAGACAAATTGATAACAAAAATCTGACAGTGATACTTTTAAAGCACTGTTGTCTAACGGTGATTTAAAAATAAAATTGGATTATTGACAGGTCTGTGTTAATTACCGAAAGTTATTGAGATAAAAAGCAGTTGAGGATGGAAGTGGAATGTAAGAGTATTGTTGTGTCCTCCAGGGTAAACCGTGTGACTCACAGGACACACAGAAGAGAAGGAACCCTCTCCTTTGAGCCTGAGTCCCACTTGTGAGCAGCCTTCCTCATGACTTAGTCCTCCTTAGAGATACTACTGTCCATAGCATCACTGTAGCAATTAAGTTTCAACACTTGACTTCCGGGTGCATTCAGACCATAGAAGTGGCGAAGTGATGGTAACAGAGACAATAAGTATAACATCCCTCTTTATAAAAAGAACACTGTCCTTCTAGGTGCCCTTGAGAGTGGCCCCACTTGTCTCCACAGGAGGCATCGTGTTAGCTGGCAGCATCTGGTGAGCTCTCCTTTCATTAACTCTATTGCCCCTGAATTCTTAGAACATTACTAAGAGACACAAAACAGAATCCTCACTTAATATCTGACAAAAAAAAAAAAACAGGCCTAGAGAAATCTAGCTTCAATCCAATATCCCTCCGCTAAAATATATTGGTGATGTTTAATATACCACTCCTATTTCTTGACCACCCACTTGGAATGAGGTTCACCTGGGTAGGGTGTTGAGGTGAAATCTGCTGAGGCCCTAGCCAACTCCATGCTAGAACCCTTCCTCTAAACACTATGTGCTGGAAACTACAGCAGGGGCATGGTGAACAGAACGGCCAGACTGCTTTCTCTTATGCCTATTTTGTGAGTAGCACTTCAGCAGATTATGAGGGAAAGCAATACAGAATGTGAATCTGGAGTTTGATACAAAGATGCATAGGACAATGATGTGCCCGCTGTCAGTGCCAGAGGAAGAACTGCAGGACATCTTGAAGACTGGTGAGAAGGGGGAGGAGGAATACTCTGGAATCCAGCAAAGAAGAACCGTGTAAGTCACACCGCTGTCCCAGTGAGCTAGAGGAAGCCCTAGGAAATCAGTTCAACCTCTGCACTTGAATCCTTAAGGGAAAGGGGGTTTTACATTGCCCACACTGTTCTCTCATTCCACAGCCGTCAGGATTCCTCTCCTTAAAATGCTATTCCTCTCAAAGGAAACACAACACACATTCTGAGAAGTCCTCCGTGACCCTGGGTTGGGTTAGGGATTCCTTGATGATTCTGTATATCACAATATTCTTTGTGTGGCGAATTTGAACTACTGGATACACGCCTTCCTGGGGACAGAGGAATCAATCAGTCAGTGGCTACCTTAGAAGAGCTCAAGTGTAAGCAGGGTATAATGCGCCCATATCAAAGACATGGGGTGCTGGGGGAGCATAGAGGAAGCAGCAGTCAATTTCAGCTATGGTGGGGTGGGGCAGAGTCAGCGTGTAACAAGGAAAGGCTTGCTAGAGGAAGTAGCCAGAGGAAGCAGCCAGACATCGAAAGATGAATCAGCCTGAAACAGGCATTGGGTGAGAGGAGAAGTAACAGGTCGGGAATGACGGAGTGACCCAGGACAAGAGTTAGAGACTGTGGCTCTCCCAGGAACTTGCTAATTTCTGGAGATTGGGGAGGGTGGGGCCCAACATGTTGAAAAGGTTAGAGTGTACTGGAAAGTGAGAGCCAGTGAAATGCTAAAAAGTGCCCAGTGACCTCGCAGCAGGAGGAGGGTGCGATGCTGGGGTGAGTCACCAAGCCACAGAAAGGACTCTGATTTTTATCATAATTCAAAGTAATGAGAGCCAGGCACAGTGGCACATGTATGTAATCTCAACTCTTGGAAGGCTGAAGCAGGATAGTAAATCCAAAGCCACCTAGGCTACACAGTGAGCTGCAGACCTACCTAGGCTATATTCCAAGTCTGTCTCAAAAAAACACAAAGCAAGGCTAGGAGATAGCTCTGTCTGTGAAGTGCTGGCCTTGCTGACTTCAGTTTAAATACCCAGAACCATTTTTTTTAAGTCAGGTATGCTAGCAAACTTGTGATCTTCACAGTGGAGAGGCAGAGATGGACAGATCCCTGGGACTCAGTGTCCAGCCAGCCTAGTCTCCTTGGTAAGTTCCAGAGCAATGAGGGCCCTTGTCTCAAAATAGTGAATGGAGTATGAGGGAATGATATGCAAGGTTGACCTCTGGCCTCCACATGTACAAATACACACACACACACACACACACACACACACACACACACACACACCTGGCACACATACACAAAATAAAATGGTGCATAAAGAAAGGCCTGTGTTCCAGCCAGAGACTCTTCTCAGCCTCAGCTTCTTCATTAGAGTGGTTAATTTTAGCTCCACGCCATCGAAATAACTGACTGCTGCAGTTTATATCTTGACTGTCTCCCAAAGGCCATGTTTTGGAAGCTTTTTACTGGGGTAAGGTGCTGCTAGGAGATTGCAGACCCTTAAAGAGGCAGGGCCTGGGGAGAGATCTTTAGGTCACTGGAGGTGGACATTGAAGAAGGTGATAGGATTACAGCCCCTCCTCCTCCTCCTTTCTCTCTCTCCCTCTTTTGCTTCCTGGACATCAGATAAGCAGATTTTTCTCTGCCGTGTACGTCCACCATGATTGGCTTCCATATCACAGGCCTAAAAGCAACGGAGTCACCTAACCATGGGTTTAAATCTATGAACCTTTTCTCTTTTCAGTCGGTTGTCTTAGGTATCTGTTAGAGCAGGAGAAAGCTGACTAACCCACTGGCAGTGTGTTGTTTTTCAGTATGTCTGTGGTTGGAAGAAATTGGCATTTGAATCCACAAGAATCAAAGAATTCATAAGAATCATTAAGTAATTAGTAAGGAAGATCATCCTCGCTCAGTGTGGGTGGGCACAGTCCAACTGGCTGACGACCCACATAAAACAAAAAGGCAAAAGAAAGGTACATGTTTGAGATCTGGGACACTCTCTTCTACAAAATACAGATGATTATAGTACCCATTATTTGAGACTGAACGGATCAAAGATATTAATATATGTTAGTGCTTAAAGCACTCCCTGATGGGTACCAATAAATATATGTTTATTTTGTTATCACTTATTTGTCTAATTCATATGCATATCTCAAAATCTAACACAGTCTCTCTTCAGAGTTCCTATTTTGGCCACTCAAGGTCAGGATATATATCATTCTTCTGGGTTTCCCTCCTGTGCTGTGGAATTTACTATTTATTTCTATGCCTTCTCTCCTAAGCTCTGAGCTCTCTAAGGGCAGGGATGTTCCCTGTCCATCAGCAGGAGGCCAAGCACATGTCAGTGATCATGCTTAACTCTGACAGGCAGAATAAGGCTCCAGCCCCAAATTTTCACAACCTAATCCTGTAAGTGTGTTACCAGTCTTGGCCTCTGAAGGCTGCTATACAATTTTAGATTGTGTAATTTATAAACATCAGAAATTTATTGATCATAGTTGGGAGGATAATAAAAAAAAACTAAGGTCAGTATTTCCATAGATTTGGGGTCTATTGAGGGTTTTTCCCCCACCTTGTAGATGGCACCTTCTTGTTACATCCCCATATGATGAAAAGGTGAACAAACTACCTTAGACCTCTTCTATAAGCACACTAATCCAACTCTTATAGATGAGTCCCCCATGGCCTAATTGTCCTTCCAAATACTTTCTTCTTAATATCACCAATTAGGGATTGGTTTGATTTATGAATCTGAGTAGAGGAGGAGCACAATCATTCAGACCCTGGCACTACCTTGAATGGTTAAAGGAAGTTTGCAAATGTGACCCAGTTAAGGATTTTGAGATGGACACAGGACCCTAGGTTATCCAGGTGGGTCTAATGTAATAATAAGGATCCTTAGAAGAGAGAGGCAAGAATATCAGAGTCCACAGTACAAGATGTAATGAAGGAGAAAGATTAGAGGGATATGAGGGAAGGATCATGAGCCCAGGAATGAAATGTAGGCAACCTCTAGAAACCTAAATATCTTAGGAGATGGGCTCCTAGAAACTCCAGAATGAATATATCCCTAATACTGTGACCTTGGAGTTACTGTCACTAGAATAGTAAGGCAATAAACTTACATTGCTTTAAGCCAATAAATGTAGTGATTTGTTACAGTGACAAGAGAAAAAGAATATATTGGCCGAGCACAAAACAGGCCTCTGAGGACGTGCAGTTGAGAAGAGGTCACCACTCACTCCAGGCCCTCCCTGTACCCTGGCATCGGGGAGAAGAAGGGCAGTATGGATGGTTCCCTCCCACTCTCACACATATTCTCATCACTTGGGATATTCCAGAAGCAAAATGAACTTCACAGGTGGAAGATGGGAGAAAAACCGATAGGTTCAAAGCTTATCAGTGGCTTGTAATCTGGGCTCTAGAAGAGGTTGGGATATCTATGGGGTAATGGAAGAAATGGTAGCCCAGGGGATACGGTTTAAGTACCCGGTTCCTGAGTTTAAATCAGCCAAATTCCTGTGAGATTTAAACACATTCTTAACTATACACCTGTGTATACCTTGTGTTCCACATGTCAATTAGCAGAAATACCCAGAAGTATTTCTAAGCTGCCTGGATCCCACCTCCAAATATCTAAGTAGTTAACAAAATGTGTCAGTTTTACTCACTGAAAATCTCTCAAATTCACCTCATACTGCATAGCTATAAACATCTTCTGGTTTTTCTAGTGACAGTCACCTCACATAGCTCCAACCAATGAGATGTAAGAAGTCCCTGGCAAGTCTTCTGGGACAGTTCCTTTAACGAATGACATTCACCTCACCCAGTTTCCCTTTGGCATTGCCCTGTTGCCCTTCTCACTTGGAACACAAACGTGGTAAAGCTGCAGGTCTCATGACACCAAGGAAAGCCTCCAGTGCTGGGAATGTTAGGTCTTTTTGAGTTGCTGGCCAAACAGGTCTCAAGCCTTCAAGCATCACAGGTTAATGCCACATTTGAAATATGAGAACAACAGCCAAACTATAGTCTGTAGATTAAAGGAAGATGAGTAGCTAGCACCTTTAATGGCATCCCCAAGTCACGATGGCAACCCTATATGGTCTCCTCTGCACCTGAGAAAAATATACTCTGTTGCACAGCTTCCCAGCCAATGAACACACATTTATTGACATGTTCAATTTGTTTCTTTGTTCACTTTGTTTCTTGGTGTTCCAGGAACCAGACTCTATCTCCAGTCTGCTCTGGTAGATTGAGTACTGTCCGCAGCAACAATCACTGTCCTGCAGTTAACCTACTCTGACAACAGAGTACCAGGTGACTATAAACTACAATTGTTAAGTAACAGTTAATTTAGGAAGAAAGGGGAACCCTGATAATACTAGGTATACTAATGTGTTAGTATGTGTGGAAAGGAAAAGACAGAGGTCAATAGCCACGGTGACACTAGTGGTAAGTGTTAGGTTGTTAGATGGGAAGGAGAGGAAATGAACGTTCATAGAAGCAGGAATAATTGAGACAATGGAAAAATTGGATGGATATGTGAAGGGTTTGGTTAACAGTAGGCTAAAGAGAAGGGGTAAAGTATATAAGCATATGCCTATATTTCTATACCAGGTCAGCCTGAGCACTGGGAGAATAACAGAAGGAGGAATGGGTACAGGGGAGGGGGAGTATTGGTGAAATTATTAAGTCCACTCCACGTAGTTAAAAGGGAGATTTATTTAATGGCATAACTTACAAATGAAGGGATAGGTAGGTTGTGGGTTCTGTGAAAGACACAGCCCAGTCCGGCGGTGTTCTCTGGAGAACTCTCCTCAGTCTACCTCTAGCGTCCACGGTCCAAGAAGGAAGAGAGCGCGGCGCATTCCCTGATCTCGGGTCTTCAGGGCCCTCCCTTGGCCCTGCCTTGTAGGTGTGACTGGGGGTTGGAACTTCCAGACCAAAGCTGGAATGGCTACCCACTGCAGGGGAGACGTGAAACAAAACAGAAAAGAGTGAGAAAGCAAGAGAAACAGTAAAAGGTGAGAACAGTGGGGAAATAGTGTTGGCCTGTTATGATGATCTACTACTACATAAGAAATATCTATAGGGGAGGAAGGAAAGCTCCACGGAGGTGTGCAATAATGGAATCTCTGGCCGCTAAGCAGTAGCTGTAGTAGGGAAGGAAAGCCAGGTGGAATCTCCAGCCTGAATGCTCTTTTAATCTCCCTAGTCCTCAGTTCTTACCCGGGCTGTGCTCTGTGTTGATTTTTACCAATCACTTTCTTCTCTTGTGTGTGTGGATTTTTCTTGATTCTTTTCTCTGAGCTGGGTGGGGAACGGAGGCAAACTCTACCCAGCCACAGCTGTGTTCCCACCAGGTCGAGAGCAGCTGGTGACTGCGTGGTGCCCAGAGCACTGTTTAGGGATTTGCCTAGTCTCCACTGCTCTGCTTTCCCCAATCAGGCTGCTAAAGGTAGCCCTGGCAGTCATTGCTGACAACTCCTCCTATGAAATCCCTGCTTGTGAAGCTTTTGCAGAGAATCTGCAACAACCCAGTTTGCCTGGGGTACAATGCAGCTACAGCATTGGCATGGGCTGTGTTGGTTGCAATCTCAGCAGCATGTCCAGTCTGACCAGAGAGAAAGTTCATGGATCCAGTGACAGAGTAATTTTGCTAGAGTGTTGATCAAACAGATTCAGGGACTGGAGAAGTAGTTGATAGGATGATAAAATATCCCTGTTCCTTTTGTTTCCCAAACTGTAATAAGCCACTCATTCCAATGTGATTTCTAGTCCATCATCTTACCCAGAAGGTCCCAAAGGGCAAGTTTCACTCCTCACTATATTCAATCTTGTGACGGATTTCATTGAACCACTCTCTCCTTAAAATGCCTTCTTCTATTGCCTTCCAGAACTCCCTCCTACCTTCCTGGCTTCCCCTGTGTCTTTCTCTCTATGTGATGGAGGCGGAGGTTGCAGATCTCTTATCTAAGTACATCATTCTCCAGGGTCACATATCTAATGTCACAGAAAATGTTTGGATTATTCCCGACTCTCCTGAACTCTGGAGACACATATGCTGATGTTTAGTTGACATCTCCACTTAACTGTCGAAAAGGTATCTCACTTTTAACTTGCCAAAAAGAATAAAGAAATCCGTTTTCAGCCTCCAAACATGTTCTCATCTTCATCTCAGCTAAAGGTAGCACCATTTTTCTAGGTATTCAAGCCAAAACTCTTGGAGTGACACTTAAAAATCTCAGATAAAAATCCCCTTAAAAATCCTTTGTGGAGCCGGGCGGTGGTGGCGCACGCCTTTAATCCCAGCACTCGGGAGGCAGAGCCAGGCGGATCTCTGTGAGTTCGAGGCCAGCCTGGTCTCCAAAGCGAGTTCCAGGAAAGGCGCAAAGCTACACAGAGAAACCCTGTCTCGAAAAAGAAAAAAAAAAAATCCTTTGTGGAGAGATTTGTGTCTATTCCACTCTCTACTGTAACTTCAGTTCCTGAAAGAGTATCTGTTCCTTAGTGGATGTTTAATAAATATTTTCTAAATAAAGGAAATTTTTAATTAAATTAACTGAATGACTAGGTTATCAAGTACCTTAACAAGTAAAATAATTATAAATTTTGATATGGGATAAGAAGTAAAGCGCTGTTAGAGAAAATAACAGAAGAGTTCCCACTTAGACAGGCTAGAAATGTTTTTCCTGAAAAATATGACTTTGAGATCAGACCTGAAGGATCAAAAAAAGAGCCATCATGACAAGTGGCAGGAAGAGAGCACTGACGTGAAGACCCAGAGTAACCAAGAGTTTAACAGCTTCTAGGAGGCAACAGACGGACAGATGGACAAAACAAGAGGGAAAGAAAGAAGTGGTGGACAATGGTGAGCGAGCAAGGCCAGCTCCTACAGGGCTGTTGTAGATCTTCATTATGAGTCCATGTATGTTTTATTAAAGGGTCACTGGCTTCATTTGTTATATCAACTTTCTGAATAGGAATTTGGAGTGATGACAAGACCTGGGGATTTGGATCCCTCTTCTTCCTAGTTTAAAACTAGGCAACTGTCCTGGCTAGTTTTAATGTCAACTTGACAGAAGCTAGAGTCATTTGGGAAGAGGGACCTGCAATTGAGAAATGCTTTAAGATTTGCCCGTAGCCAGCCAGTGGTGCATCTTCCTGATTGATCATCACTGTGGGTGGTGTGGCTGGTGGTCCTGGGTGCTATAATAAAGCAGGCTGAGCAAGCCATGAGGAGCAAGCCAGTAAGCAGCATTCCTCCAGCTAAGTGAGTAGAATGAGAAGAAACTTTGAGCTAGTGAGAGCCAGAGGATTTTAGCAACAGACTATAAGAAATACTCACAGAAACAATGGAGAAGGAAAGCGTTTCCATTTACAAGTTCAGGAAGCAGCTAGAACATGCAGCCAGACCTACCCAGGGTTAGGTGTTTGGGAGATGTGTGCCAAGGTGACACTGGTAACCAATGGAGAACTCCCAGGAGTAAAGAGCATTAGTTAGTCAGGGCTGTGGGCTATAACTAGTGGGAAGGGTCAGGAAATCTTCAGTAGAACTTGGCCATGTGGGAGTCCTGACAACTGGAAACAGAATTCTTAGACTCAGGCTGATGATCAGAGTGAGTGTCTGGAAGTAGTTACCCAAGAGCAAGGCAGGGCCCAACACTGGGAGGAAACTAGTGTATCAAGAGGGTCACCAACAGGGAGGGGCAAATGAGACACCATGCTGAAGCCTGGTTCCCAGAGCTGGGCATTCATTTCAAGGTTTTCCTCTTAAGAATGGAAGCCTAGTGCTCATCTAGATAATGTAGACCCCAGCAGCCAAGCCAGGATGCCTACCACACAGAGGTGATTCTTAGGCTCTGTCCTCTCTGAGCTCTAAGCTCAATGAGGGCAAGAACAATATCTTCTTTGTCACTAGAGCCCAAGTAATGTACTTTGCACAAAGGATATCCTCAATAAACGCTTAGAAAATAGATCAATGAGTGGATGGATGGACAGATGAAAAAAACCATCTCAAAATCAGTCCTAGAAATTGGGCATAAATCCATAAAAGACTTTTGTAAAGAACTAAGATTAGTGATCTATAACTACTGACTGAAACTGTGGTCAGCACTGGCAATAAGAAATAAGAGTGTGTGTGCACATACACACAAAGAGGGCAGAGGTAGACATCAAGTAGCCTCCTCCATTACTCTCCAAAACAATTTTTGAGAGTCTCTCACTGAACCTGGAACTTGCCATTTGAGCCAACAAGACCCCAAGATCTGCCTGTCTCCTCCCACTTAGCATTTAAACTATAAATGCACAACATTGCGCCTGATTTTTACATGGTTGCTAAGGAATCTGAACTCAGGTCCTCTTACTCATGCAGCAAACACCTTACTCACTGAGATATCTCCCCACCCCCAAAAGTGTGTTTTTTAAATCACTTGAATAAGAAAGATCTAGTGTACCAGAGGCTGGATAGACCAGAGACTTAAGATATAAAAAAAAATCAATAAAATAATTCCTAATGATATTCTGCTATACTTATGGATCCATGCATAGCCCAATTGTCATCAGAGAGGTTTTCTCTGGCAGCTGATGGGAGCAGATGCAGACCCACAGTCAAACATTAGGCAGAAACAGAACCCAAATTGGAGATCTCCATCAGGTCCCTCCCCTGGGAACTCGGGGAATCCCAAGGAAGAGGAGGAGGAGGGGGAAAAGGAGGAGGAGAAGGAATTGTAGGAGCCAGAAGGTCAAGGACACCAGGAGAACACAGCCTACAGAATCAACTAAGCAGGGCTCATAGGTGTTCACAGAGTCTGTCTGGGTCTGTGCTAGGTCCTCTGCATATATGTTATAGTTGTGTAGCTTGGTGCTTTTTGTGGGACTCCTAACAGTGGAGGGGGGCTCTCCGACTCATTTACCTGCCCTTGGGAGCCTTTTCCTTCTACTGGGTTACCTTGCTTAGCCCTGATATGAGGGGTTTTCCTAGTTTTATTGTAGCTTGCTATACTGTGTTTAGTTGATATCCCTGGGAGGCCTGCTCTTTTCTGAAGGAAAACAGAAGAGGAGTGGATTTGGGGGAGGGGAGAAAAGGGAAGGGGATACTGGGGGGGGGTGGGGGGAGGGGAAACTGTGATTGGGATGTATTTTATAAGAGAAGAATAAAAAAGAAAGAAAGATCTAATATATATTTCTACTTTGTACTGAAGCTACCGACAACGCCACTAACCTGGTATCTAATTCCCTCTCATGGACCACCATTTTCCTTTTTAAGACAAAGCTAAACCATGAGAGAGGCCCTGCATGAAGGTAGCAGGGCTGAGAAGCTCCAGATCTTCAGGGATCCAGATGATAAGCTGAGGGAAGTGCCCAGGCGGGAAGCAAAAAGTAGCAGCATGTGGGAACATGCACCCTAAAGATCAGAAAAGGAAGACGAACAAGTGGCCAGTAGACTCAGATGCTGATCAAAACCAAGTAAGCAAACTGTTCATTACTAGAAAGTAAAGCCATAAAGCTTTGAAGTCAGATGACCTAGAGATTTCCACGAAGGGCCTACTTTCAAGTAGACATTCACTTTCTATGAGAAGTTGAGCAAACCAGACAAGAATGGCCAGGAGGAGGTTCATATTTTGAAGTATGAGAAAAGCCTCTAAATTCGAAGCCTATACTTCTAGGATATAGTCTAGAAAGCCAAGAATCAAAGTGGTTCACTCTCTTGGTCCAACCAAGTGTCTTTACTCTGGATTAGGCAAAATACATAAATTAACTAGTCTAAATTATGTTTTCTAATAACCACTTATGTTTTATCTCATAAAAAAATAGTGTGACTATCTCTATTAGTGCCCCAGAGGGCATCTACTGTCTGTGGTCAAGTTGTACCAGGACCCTTCTATGCCCAAACCTAACAAGACTCACTACTGAAAACCAGGATGTCAGAACAGCCTCTGGAGCAATTCCTCACCTGCAGCGAGTCCTGGGTTCTGATACAGAACTCAGAGCATGGTGAGCCCCCATCCCTACATTCTAGCTTTAGGGCAGGGTCATAAGACTATCACAGGGTACTCAGTGGGTTCTCAAAAATGTCTGCTTAATTAAATTAAAAGAAGCAATAATGTAACACCAGTTAGAAGTGGATGAGTAACTGGATACGTGAATGAATGAAGTCCACAGCCTCTCTCCTTTGTCTTTCTTATTGTAATGTACTCTGGCCTTCCATCTCACAAGCAAAAGGCCACTTCCTATAGGCTGTCATGTTTCCTCAAAGACAAATTACTAGGTGTGTAAAATTGTTCCCCCTGAAGAGCTCTGCCCAACCTCATCTTCCTATCTTTTTATCTATTTCCTTGTTTATTGTTTTTTCAGAGAAAAGAGCTCATGTAGCCTAGGCTAGCATGGAACTCATTATGTAGTCAAGGCTGGCCCTGAACTCCTTGATCCTCCTGCCTCCACTTCTTGAGTTCTGGGATCACAGATGTGTGCCATCATACCTGGCTCTGATCCTATGCCCTTAAATACAATTGATGTTCTGATAGACAAAACTATAGCTCCAGCTGGGTCACCAGGTGTCCACTGGATTTCGTCCACTGAATGACACCTGGTATATTTCAGATTCAGAAGATCCTAAACAGAGCTCAGTATTTTCCCTCTAAAATCTTCGCTTCTCTTGGTATTGCCATTGCTGCAACTGACACCTTTGATTATTGCCATGTGGGTGCTGCCCTCAATGATTTGTTTCCTTTACCACCCACATCCAACCAAACAGTGAAACTCTATCTACAGCCAGGTGTTGATGTGCACCTGTAGTCCCAGGAGTTCAAGGTCACCTGGGAAACTGAGTAAGACTCTCAAAAAGAAGAATAAAATCTCCAGATTCTAAATCTAGTCTGTGGAATAGCTATTCTTCTTAAATTCTCTATGGGAGAGAATCCTACACGATGACTTTGAATTTTATAAAAGGTAAATAAGTCAACCAGAAGCTTCTGGGAGCCTATGGATTGGAGAACCCAATAGTCAGCAGCACTTGGATCTTGTTGGGAGCCTCCTTAGAAACTCTCTCTAGGGCAGTGGCTGGTGGCCGCACCCCCACTGTCCCTCTCCATGTCTGTCAGCATGAGCTCTGCTCAGAAACCCCAGTGCAATGGTAGAAGAAGTCTGTAAATACCAAGGAGGCAAAGGTAGACATGAACCACCAAGACACCATTATGTCAAGGTGATCATAGAAAAATAGCTGGTGGTGCAATGGCTCTTAAATTGTGCAAGAGGAAGGGTTGCAGACCCTCAGCTTCTTGTAGCTGGGGTGTCATGCGAATAGTCTGGGTATGGACATAAGAGTGATTGATGTGGCTCCAGAATGACAATATCTCCCATGTCTAGCCATCAATCAGCAAACTACCTTCAAAATCAATCCTAATCTGGTGACATCTCACCTCCTCTACCACTCTGTACCATTGTACAGATCTAGATAGATTATAGATACAGTAGATAACAGATAAAGATTTAGATATATGATGTCATGAGATGCAGAAAGAACTCCTGCCTGTTGTACTGGACAGTAAGCTCCACTAGGGTAAGACATTGATGATGTTCACTGATATTTTTCCTTCCTTAGCTGGATAAAAAAAGGGGGGGGTAATATACAGTAGAGACCCATATGTGGATAGGTTGATAGATAAATAACTGAATGAATCAGAGAGACTGGGTATGATGTGAGTTTGTCCATAACTTGTAATCTACATCAGCCATTATTAGGTCAGTTATATTATAGTAACAACTCCAAAGAATCCATGGCTTGAAATGATGAACATTTATTTCTCATTAGGTATCCATTTTGAGTCACCAGAAAGGCCTTACTCATTGTCACTGAGGATCCCAGGAGTATGGTGGCTATATTTCAACACTGGCTTTCATCCATTGGAGGAAAAAGAGTATTGAATCATGCACTGGCTCTCACAGCTTCCTTCTATGTGTTGTTTACACTCATATAACTAACTAAAGGAAGTCCTATAGTCATACCTATAGAGAGAAAAGAAAGTACTGGAAAGGAGAAGGTAAATGAAACCTGTAGATAACTTTATAATTATCACAGATGAGTGAGGTATGCATTTGAAGAGATATGGGTGTGAATCACAATTAGTGTTGGTGGTAGGAAAATGATTTGAGGACTCCTGTGGAAGCCAGTAAAGGCTTTCAGGGCATCTGAAACAGTTATTTATATTCTCTCCCTCTCCTGTCTAAACCTTTCCTTTGACATCTGGCCTAGTTCCAGAGGCTTTTCTTCAGTCCAATACCATTTACTGAAATCTCTCTACTGAAATAGACAAGCTAAGGCCACACTTTACCTCAACACCAAGCTTTGTTCTCTTCACAGAACCTTGAGAGTACTGGACACAACTTCCATGACAATAAACACTGTAAGGGCCAGAGAAATGGATCATTGGTTAAGAGCACTTGATTCTCGGGCAGAAGATGACCTGTGTTAAGTTCCCAGCACCCACATGACAGCTTACAACCTTCCTTAGCTCCAGTTACAGGGTATCTGGTGCCCACTGCTGGCCTCCATGGGCACCAGGCACACAGACATACTGTGCACCTATGTAGATGCAGCCAAAGCACTCATACAAATACAAATAAAATAAACATTTTTTTAAATCTATGAAAATAAAGGCTGTGGGCTGCTGATAATTGGTGATTTGCCTGCCTTGTAACATATCAGTGATTCCACGTCTCTCCATTTCCCCATGACTATCTTAGCCAATTTCCCTTTCCATTTCCTCCTCCATCATTTTTAAGAATTCCTAACACCCACAGCAACCTTTTCCTAGCCCTGTTGCTCACGTGTGCACTGGCTCTCCCTAAGGCAAGATGCAGGTACTGTGGAAAGAGCATAGGTATGGGATTAGACCTATCCTCAAATCCTGACTTACCGTTTACTGACCACAAAACAGTGGCTTTCCTTGTCTTATAAAACAGAAACAACATATCAAACTCAATAGACTGCTGTGAGAGTGCAATGAGAAAGCACAAATCTCACCTAGTAGATAAAACATCTGTTTTCGTGGTGAACGTATGGCCATGTGTCGATCTCCCCTGCTAACTGAAAAATCCTTGGGAAAAGGACCTGGATTGTGAACACTGATTCCTGGTCTCTGAACCTAGGGCAATATTTGGGAACTAGTATGTGCTTAATCAATATCTGCTAATGAATATGAAGTATTTTGTTAATATATGTGCACATGTATAGACCCTGACATGAACAGATATCACAGACACACTAAACCAAAGCTGGGCCCATTGCCTCTGAGCCTGGCATCTAGCGGGCATCATATTTATACATATCAAGGGATGGACACATTTTTAAACTATCTCAAGTGACTTTCTTTCCAGCTGCCCTTCAGGTTGCACTGAAATGACAAAGCTCTGACATCTTTATCACACGATTCCTAAAGCATTCTTCCTGAGTTATTATGTTTCAATATTTGCCTAATTTAGCTTCAGTTTGGGTTTAATTACAAGGGATGTGGGTCTGAGTTGAGCTGGATTTAGATAAGGGAAGAACAGATAACAGTACATTATCCTTGCTGAATGACTTTTTCCAGACAGAGAACCACTATGGAATACTGGGCTTGCAAGAAAAGACAGACGGACAGATGCACATACAGAGAGAGAGAGAGAGAGAGAGAGAGAGAGAGAGAGAGAGAGAGAGAGAGAGAGAGAGAGAGCACTCTATGGAAAGAAAGGCATAATAGCAAGCTTCATTCCAGCTTAAAACTCTCAGGGTTACCCCTGGGCCTTAGGACACAGGTCAGAAAGCTTGACCTGACATTCAAGCCTTCTAAAACCTGGTCACCTCTCCAATCCCTGTAACCTTTTTACCCACCTCCTACCAGTTGCCACCCCACCACTACTGTACTGACCTTATGAACCTTGTGGCTCTTCTAGCTTCTCTCTTGGCTGGGGTCCAATTTTATTTCTTCTATTTGGTGGTCTAGATTGGGTTTGTCTAGTCCCTCAACCAACAACAACAAAAAAATGAGACTTACTATGTACTCTTGTAGATGAGAAGGATAAAGCAATTAACAAAACAAAATTAAACCCTGACCTAAGTAGGAAACAGACAACAAAATAACCACATAAATAGGTCTTTTAGATTCTGATAATTGCTTGCTTTATTTGTTCTTTTTATTTAGGACTGGCAGGTGAAGTTGGCAAAACAAAATTTGTCCTTGAGTCAGGGTATGGTTTAGGTTTTGATTTGGTTTCTGTGAGTGTATATGGAGGGTGGGGGGGGGCATGTAGAGGCATGCATGTGTCACTGTGCATCTATGTTGAGATTGGAGGACAAGCTTGGGTTTCAATTCACACCTTCCACCATTGTGGATGCCAGGCTAGTTGGCCTACAAACTTCTAAAGATTCTCCTGTCTCCATCTCCCATCTCACCACAAGAGCTCCAGGGTTACAGGTATGCACTACTGTGCCTGGGTTTATATGGTGCCTGGCAATTCCAACGAAGGTCTTCAAACTTACATAGCATGCACTTTACTCACTAGTCCATTTCCCCAGCCCCAGTATATATGATTTTTAAAAGCATCCTTCTTTGACCTTCTAAAAAGTCAAGGAAACATCCTGTTTCTTTACCATTGCATGGAGCTGCATTTATCTGACATTTATGGTACATATCCTCCAACTCTGAGGGCAGAGGCAGGGTTTGAGTCTCAAGAAGGTACCAGACATGATCTGGGGAGTGAATGAGAGGAGGGTGGTGCCAACTCCGGGTTGTCCCACTACTATCTCCTAGATGGAAGCATTTCTTGGCACTTCAGGTACTCCAGCAGTGACCTGTCCTTGCATCCATAGAAGTATAGTGAGGATAAAATCCCTTCAAGTTGAGATCCACAATGACTTTACAACATCCTAGAGAGAAATGTTGCTATTTCCTAGCCAAACTCTGTGACAGTAATTATTGCAAAAGTCATTTCCCAGCGAGGACCTTCTATTGGCAGGAACCATGCCAGGTCCTCTTCACAGAATATCTTTTCAGACAGTAAAAATTTCTGCTTGATAATCCTCACAGCACCAGTAACTATGTGAAGTACATGGAAATTACTAGCTGCTATCAATATTACTGTGTCTAAAACTACCGTTTTCCCCTACATTAGAACAATCTGAACATTGTTAGGCAAAGACATCTAAGCAATTTTAAAATTATTTGAGTCATGACAGAGAGACTCACAACTGAAATATTTACCTTTCAATTTCAGGTGAGGACGTTACAGGAGATGGAAGATGTGACAAGTTCCCGAGTCGAGTGAGCATCAGAGAAAGGTTCCCCTGACAAGTCACGTGCAGAGACAGGAATTACTGATTAAGAAAAGGATTAATTTTATCTACCAAGTAGCTCTGCCAGGAAAATTCTCTGTACTTACAGGATGGTGGGACTGGGAGGGTACTCTCAAACCTCCTGCCTAGTCCCTGTGCTGGCTGACACAAGCTAGAATCATCAGAGAGGAAGGAGCCTTAGTTAAGGGAATGCCTCCATGAAATCCAGCTGTAAGGCATTTTCTCATTTAGTGATCAGTGAGGGAGAGCCCAGCCCATTGTTGGTGGCACCATCCCTGGGCTGGTGATTCTGGGTTCTACAAGAAAACAGACTGGGTAAGCCAGGGGAAGCAAGCCAGTAAGCAGCACCACTCCATGGCCTCTGCATCAGTTCCTGCCTCCAGGATCCTACCCTGTTTGAGTTCCTATCCTGACTTCCTTCAGTGATGAACATCAAGGCTGAAGTGTAAGCCAAACAAACCCTTTCCTCCCCAACTTGCTTTTTGGCCATGGGTGTTTCATTGCAGCAATAGAAATGCTAACTAAGGCAGTCACTTTGCTTGTATATGGGAAAACAGAGGCTCAGAGGTAAGATATGTTTGTTAGTTATTCAGCCTTCCTCCTCACATTCCCACCTCCCATCCACCTCCTATACTATATACATTGTTGAATGAACAAATGTGCAGAAGTGAAGGGGTATTTGGGTCTCCATTCATCCATTTATCCAACAAACACTTATTGAGAGTCCACTATTTTCCAGGCATTCTTCCAATCCCTAAGGATACAGCAGTAGACAAAGCAGATGAAAAGTGCTGTCCTCTTGGAACTCACATTCTAGAGAGAGGAATGAGAACTAGTACACAGACTACTGGATTGCTATAACGTTAGAGAGAAGAATAAAGCAGGAAAGAGGCCATAATGAAGAAACATGTGCAATTCGGAGTGGGATGTTCATAGAACTTTTCAAAAGAAGGTGATCAAGCAGGGGAGAGTGCCATGTTGCTACCTGGTAGATGAACATCAGACAAAAAAGACTAGCAAGCCTTCAGAGTTAAAAGAACATTCAGGAAGACTGCGGGGCTGGGACCATGTCCAGTCCAAAGTAACAGGGGGCATGGAAGAGTGGGCCGTAATCTGAAATTCCTCTGCCACCAATGAGTTGTGTCCCCTCTTACCAATCCTCCCTTTCTCTCTGCTGCTCCCTTGACATCTGGCTTCTAACTAGGTGTGAGCACTGGGATGCACTGGCTGGAGAGCAGAGAGAGGGAAGATATACCCTCTACTCTCCTTGTTTTGAATGGCAGCTCTTGCAGGGATCACGGCTCCTGGGGTTCCAGCTTCCACCAAACAGGCCCAAGCACTGATGGGGCAAGCTCTAGCCTGGCGCCTAGTAGTCTGGCCTTCTCCCTTCATCCTACATCCCTTTGGGAAGTAGTGGTCCCTGCATTTGATAACCATGGGTTTGCCTCACCTTCCTTTGGTTGCTCTTTCATCTCTTCAACTCCATAACTTCTTGTACTAATTGACCTGCACTGGATTGCCTGGTAAATTAATTACTTTTCTTATCAACATGACCAAATACCTGAAAAAAAAAAAAAAACAACTGCGGAAAGGGACGATGGTGCCCTTGTGGTTGCAGAGTTTCAGTCCACCATGGTAAGGAAGACATGACAGAGTGGCTCAGATCGTGACTGCAGGAATATGTGCCAGAGTCTGTTCACATCACAGCAAACCAGGAAGCAGAGCATAAGACAGGAAGTGGACAGAACTGATACATTCCCATGAACCTGTCCCAATAAGCTCTTTCCTCCAGCTAGGCCCCACCTCTCAAAGCCTCTAACCTCAAAAAACAGCAGCTAGAGACCAAGTGTTGAAGATGCAGCCTGTGGGGAACATTTCAGATTCAAACCATAATGCCTGGTACAAACTGTTTTGCAGCTGGACTCTGGGTGATAAAGGGTTCGCAGGCCCCTGTAATACATGCAATTTTGCTCTAAGTAAAATAGACAGCCATTTGGGGCAGATATTCATGAAAAGCTTTGAAAGAATGATTGAATGGAAAAGCATTTCTGTCTCCATAAATGTTTCTTAAATCAAAGACACCTGTCAAAGTCTCACATAACTTGCCTGGGACAGACCCCCCTGTCCTACTTATTTATTTTCCACTCTCCCTGAAAAATGGCATTGAGAACCTCAAAGTTTTCTTTTTTATATTTTTTTTATTTATTTTACATAACCACAGTGTCCCCCTCCCTCCACTCCTCCCGTTCCCTCCTTCACCTCCTTTCTACCCTGCCCCTCATCCACTCCTTAGAAAGGGTAAGGCTTCCCATGGGAGTCAACAAAGTATGGCATACCAACTTGGGGAAGAACCAAGCTCCGCCACCCTGCATCAAGGCTTAAATAGGCATCCTACCATAGGGAATAGGTTCCACAAAGCCAGCTCATGTACCAGGGACAGATCCTGGTCCTATTGCTAGGGTCCCACAAACAGACCAAACTACACAACTGTCACCTACATGCAGAGGGCCTAGGTCGGTCCCATGCAGGCTCCCTAGCTGTTGGTCTAGAGTCCATGAGCTCCCATGAGTTCCGGTCAGCTGTCTCTGTGGGTTTCCCCATCATGATCTTGACCCCCTCTTAAGTATATAATCCCACCTCCCTCTCTTCATTTGAATTCCTGGCTTGGCCCAGTGCTTGGCTGTGGATCTCTGCATCTGTTTCCATCAGTCACTGATGAAGGTTCTATGATGACTGTTAGGGTAGTCACCAATCTGATTACAGGAGAAGGCCAGTTCAGTATCCTCTCCACTATTGCTAGGAGTCTTAGCAGGGGTCATCCTTGTAGATTCCTGGGATTTTCCCTGGCACAAGATTTCTCCCTAACCCCATAACGGCCCCCTCTATCAAGATATCTCTTTTTTTCTCGCTCTCCCTCTCTGTTCCTACCCCAACCCAACCATCCCGAACCCTCATGTTCCCATTCCCCATCCCCAACCCTCCCCCTACCCCCAGTTTGCCCAGGAGATCTCATCTATTTCCCCTTCCTAGGGCACTCCATGCATCCCTCTTACGGTCCTCCTTATTACTTAGTTTCTCTAGGGCTGTGGATTGTAGCCTGGTTATCCTTTGCTTTACATCAACTATCTACTTATGAGTGAGTACATACCATGTTTGTCTTTCTGGGTCTGGATTACCTCAGTCAGGGTGATTTTTTTTCTAGTTCCATCCATTTGCCTGCAAATTTTATGATGTCACTGTTTTTTTTACAGCTGAGTAATACTCCATTGTGTAAATGTACCACATTTTCTTTATTCATTCTTCGGTTGAGGGGCATCTAGGTTGTTTCCAGGTTCTGGCTATTGTGAATAATGCTGCTATGAACATAGTTGAGCAAGTGTCCTTGTGGTATGATTGAGCATCCTTTGTGTATATGCCCAAGACTGATATCACTGAATCTTGAGGTAGATTGATTCCCAATTTTCTGAGGACCCAATCACCTTATTGATTTCCAAAGTGGCTATACAAGTTTGCACTCCCATTAGCAGTGGAGGGGTGTTCCACTTACTCCACATCCTCTCCAACATAAGCTGTTATCAGTGTTTTTGATCTTAGCCATTCTGACAGGTCTAAGATGGTATCTCAGAGTCATTTTGATTTGCATTTCCTTGATGACTAAGGATGTTGAACAATTCTTTAAATGTCTTTCAGCCATTTGAGATTCTTCTGTTGAGAATTCTTTGTTTAGATGTTTTGATTTGTACCCCATTTTTTAATTGGATTATTTGATATTTTGATGTCTAGTTTCTTGGGTTCTTTATATCAGATGTGGGATTGGTGAAGATCTTTTCTCATTCTGTAGGCTGTCATTTTGTCTTATTGACCATGCCCTTTGCCTGACAGAAGTTTTTCAGTTTCAGGAGGTCCCATTTATTGTCTGTCTCAGTGTCTGTGCTACTGGTGTTATATTCAGGAAGTAGTCTCTTGTGCCAATACGTTCAAGGCTACTTCCCACTTTATCTTCTATGAGTGAACCTCAGAATTTTCAAAGACAAGGAAAGGTGTTTGTACAGTCTTTAAAAAAGTGTGCGCTCATGTGTGTGTGTGTGTGTGTGTGTGTGTGTGTGTGTGTGTGTGTGTGTGTATCTGTGTGTATGCATGCATGTGGTCATGCTATATGTATGCAGACACTCATGTCCCACAATGCATGTGTGGAAGTCAGAGGACAAATGCCAGGAGTGGGTTCTCTTCTTCTACCATGTAAATTCCAAGGATTGAAGTCAAGTCTTCAGGGGAAGTGACAGGTGCCTTTACACACTGAGCCAGCCCTGTTTGCACCTTCTTAGGCAGTTTTGCCCAGTACACCAATACTATGAAGACCTTTGGAGGTCAAAGATGACACTAAACAGGCTTAGTTGTCTGAGAAGACTCCTACAATAAGGCAGAGGAAGGCTTTTCTCTGAGTTCCTGGGAGAAGTTCAGTGTCAGCAGAGATAGGGAAAAACACTAACCCTGTGCAGCCCCTGCAAATGTCCCAGGCATCCTGCCAGGCAATGTCACATGTAATGGCTCATTTAATCCTACAAGGACACTACAAGTATATTAGGATCTTTAAAACAGGACTTTTGAGTTTTAGAGGTTAAGAAATCAGTCTAAGGTGACATATCCTCATATTCCACAAGCACGTAGAACAAGGATCTGAGATAGTCCATCCAGGCAGTGGCTCCACTGAGACTTTGGACAAAGTCATTGGATCAGAAGTCCAGCTCTTAGGACTAAAAGTCACTTTACCTGAGTCTCATAAAATGGGAATGACATCAATTATATACGTTTCAAAGACTGGTTTCAAGGATTGAAAATGAGCTTAAGTGTGGTGAGGACTTTGTGTTAAAGCTCTACACAAAAGACTTAATTGGAGGCCTTTACAGGTAAAGAAAGATAAAAGAAGAACCCATCAGACAGGGGGAATACATTTTCTAAGTATGGCAAAGCCTGCTTAGAGAATGTCATGTCTGGAGTACAGGCTGATGTGTAGAATGAGCAGAAGGAAGCTGAATAAAGAGTAATTAGACTTCAGCACCGGACAGGACACATGCACCACTCTCCACCCCAATTTTCACAGCTCATTCAGCTCTTTCTCTCTTGTAGCACAGGGCTGATTACTATAACCATGATCAAGGATGTCTTGCTTTGGGAAGGAGGACAGTTAGCCTAGATCAAAGCAAGACATACTGGGAGGTTGAGGATGTAACCCAGGTGGTAGACAGCACAAAGCCCTGGGTTCTATCTACAGCACCACATGAGCCAGGTGTGGTGGCACATGCCTATACTTTCAGTCCTTGGGAAGTGCCACAGAGGGCTCAGAAGTTCAAGATTATCCCCATGTACACAGCACACTCAAGGCCAGCCTGGGATATGTCAGATCCTACAATACCAGCTGGTATTGAAATCTTGAACAATACTTTTCCCCCTTCTGAATCTACTCCCTTCATCTATAAGACAGAGTTGCAGTCCTCTGCCAATAGCTACCTGTCGTACCCCATAGAGTTTGGCACTCACTAGGATCTTATCTCATATTAGTTGAATTGCCTTCTCATGGGGTTCTTGGGATGTACCAAGTGAAACATTACATATCCAGTGGTTAGGAAGAAGGGCCTCAAAATTCTGCATTATTTCCGTGGTCACTGACCTCTCAAGCACCTCTCACTTCTCCCAAAGGCATCAGACACGCCTCCCCTTTCCCATCACACCAGGTTCCTTCTGCATAGAGAAGACAGGAAGAAGATTTGTCCATTGCCTGGGCTAAGGCCAGACATTGAAAATTTCCCAGGGCACGCTATTGCTGTCAGCCCTTGCTGAAATGTGCTGGCTTTCAAACAAGCTTATCTGACTCTGATTCACCGCTAGAGAAAAGAAAGGTTATTTTATTGATATGACAAAATAATAGGAAACAAAGTTGTTCAAACAATTACTCTCCCTAGGCCTGAGCATTTACAACTTGTGAGAGAGTTTATATAACCACTTTCCTCAGAGAGACCACAGAACTATTCACTTCATTAATATTGGTAAATGCTCGCCTGTATGATTGCTGTGTGAGCCTAAGACCACCAAAATGATTGTGCTAGCTTGGATGTAACTGGCCCCCCATAAGCTCAAAGGGAGTGGCACTATTAGGAGATGTGGTCTTGTTGGAGTAGGTGTGACCTTATACTACAGAATCTCCAACTCAAAGGTCAGGAAAGGGACAGAAATTTGGACCCAGACAATTAGGTGTGATGGGTCCTAGGATAGAGTAGTTCCTGGGGCCCAGACACAGTTCTCGTGTTCTTCTTTGCAGCACATACTCATGCCATCTGTACCAGCCATGCCAATGAGCTGTAGTCTTTCTCTGCAACAAACTATTTCTTGCATTCATGCCTATGGTGAGGCATGCAGAAACAAAGCCTGGAAACCGAAAAGAGATGATCCTTTCAGGAAAAAAGCTCAAACAAGATTGGGAGATAGATGTTGAGACAGACAGATATAAGTAATCCACCAAAGGAGCAATCAAGAGGCATTGTGTGGCACTCGGGTGAAAAAGAGGCATAAATAAGGAATGTAACAAAGTTGGGTGTAACCAGTGTGCAAGGTAAAGGAAGGAGTATAGTTGAGGCTGGGGGTAGGAGCAAGGTTACCATGGGTATTAAAAGTCAATCTGAAGAGGTAAGCTCTTTTCCTGTCAGTAGCAGGGAGTCTTTCAAAATGTTCTAAGCAAGCCAGTGATGTGGTTAACCAAGACAATTATCTGGTGTCCCCAAAGTCAGCTCTTAAAGTGCCAAGCTTCTATGCCTTATCAGAAAAATCTGATATTTGACCCAATGGCAACAAAGCACATTCCAGTCTGTCCCTTGACCAGTCTTTCCCCACTGCTAGCCTGCAAAGGGACAGAAAGTTCTTTAGGCCCCCCTTTCCTGATGGCCTTTGATGTCACACAGTTCCTCACCCACCATCCAAGACCAATGCCTTTGAGCAGTCTCTTGCCAAGGACAAATTTGATAGCGAGAAAATGGCCCACTAGAGAAATCAAATGCTTGTGTTTCTTCAGCAGGGAAGGCTGTTGGGGTTTTTATTATCATTATTATTATTTTTCTGTGAGCTGAACAAGTGACAGGACATAATAATATCATTTATTCTAACTTGCTCTTGCAAATCAGAACTTTTTAATATTTTCCTTTCAAATGAAAATGCCATTTATCATTATCAAATGAAGTGCTAATGAAAACAACATGTAGAAGAAACACATTCACACAGCCGAGCATGATGGAGCACCTTGTCAGCAGTCCATAGTCTTGCCGTTAATTTGATTTCTGCCAAAAAAAAATCACTTAAGTGAGACTTAGAGAATTTTTTCCTCAGTGCTCCAGGCCTTTCTAACTGAGGCCTGTTTATCCCCCTCTCCTGAGAAGGCACTGAAATCCCAAGCTAGTTTTAATCTGACTTTTAATGGCATGCCCATCAATTCCAGGAGGAAAGCATGTGTGCCAGAGAGCATGAGGGGCCATGCTTACCTGTCTGTGTGTTATTGCTCATTTCTTTCACCTAGTATGTGGTTGGCTGGTGGTCTTTGACTGCATTCTAGTTTGAGTTTGTGTGTTTGTATATTTCCACCTGGAGGGTGCCTGTAGGTGCTTGTGTCTACAAGCCATAAGAATAGTAAATAAAGTCTATTTGTTCATTCCCCAATGGAGGCCCAGACCCTAGCCTATTGCCTGAAACACAGTAGACACTCCATAAATGCATTTTTACATCTCTGTATGTTAGGTCTCTATGTGTTAGTATGTGAGATATCTAGCGCTACTGCTCTGTCTCTAGGGCCTACTCTGACAAAGCACAGCCAGGCAATGAGGGAAGCTCCTGCCCTGCTTTCTCTTTCCCCTCCAGTCCCCTCTGAGCCTTTACAAAGGCCGCTCGTTGCCCCTAATCACTGTTCTTCATTCCCACATCTGTTGTAGCCAGGTTAACTCTGGACAGGACCTGTGATCTGTCTCAGTATTCTCTACTCCAGGCAGCTTTTACAGAACCCAGAATGGATCCCAGAACCCTTCCACCACACTCACCCCCGGACCTGTGCTTTCTTTAGCAATGTCCCCCTGTCTCACTATGTGGTCATTGTCAATTTACTTGTCTCTCTCTCTTTACTAGATTATGGTTTCCTAACGGCAAGGGACTGAGTCTTCTTCACCTGCCAAATCTCAAGGTTAGCATGATGTTTGTTTAGAGTAAGAGTCTCATGAGGGTTATTTATTTAAATGAATGAATGAATGAACTCAAAAGTATTTCATGTTAGAGGGCAGATGGTGCAAGGGCCCTGAGGCATGAAAGAACATGTTCTTCATTAGATAAAACAAATGAAACAAACACTGTAGCAGTTTGGTTTGATTGGAAGTCTGGTGTGTACGGGAATGGAACAGAAAATGAGCATTGAGATAGGAAGTAAGAAGTAGGAGGGGGTCTCCCTGAGCCATCCTGAAGGCAACAGAAATTCTCTAAAGGGAGACTCAGTATGGTCAGGTTTATAGTTAGATAGTGCCTTTGGCTCTAAGTCATGATGGGTTGGAGAGGACCAGAGTGAATGACCAAGAGCCAGTTAGGGGCCGACTGTGTAAGTCCAAGCAAGTGACACTGCAGGCCTGAGCCAGGTGGCCAGTGAACTGGAGGGAGTTGTGTAATGCTCAGCAGAGTGGTCTGTGAGCTATAACCAATTCATGGCAAGACAGGCACAAGAAGGGAGAGGGAAGAACACTGATGTAGACAGCTTTATAGCAGGTGGACTTTGCTAAAACATTTAACCATATTCCACATACACACACACACACACAAAAAAAAAAAACCCTGCTCCATAATACATTGGGAATGGTGTGGGAGCCCACAAAGATTCCAACTTGTGGTTTGACTCAAGGTCAGAGAGTCAGCATTTATGTTGCTCTCCAAGGCTGCATAATAGGGTGCAAAGGCATGATTACCAGGTATCATATACTTCAAGGCCTAATCACAAGATGCTTAGTTGTGGGGCGTGGTTACCAGGTGTTTTGAGGGGTCTACACTTGGTTGTACATTGTGCTTTGATCTTGAAAGGAGAGGCCTCTCCCCTTGCTAGTGTATAAAAAGCCCACAAGAAATAAACTCGAGGCTCCTGGATATTGATCCAAGGCCTTCCCAAAGCTATTCTGTGTCTCTGTCTTTTTCTTCATCTATATTTCTATCCAGAATTTCTCAATTCCTTACTCCCCGCTTCTAGGGACCCTTCAATAGGTTGGGGCTGAACACCAGCACTGGGCTGGACAGAATGGAAAAGTAAAATGTCCTTCACCATATATAGTTCCAAGCAAGCATGTCCAACTTGAGGCCCATAGACCTCATGCACCCCAGGATAGCTATGAATGTGCCTAACACCACATCATAACTTTCTTAAAATATTATGAATTTTTTATGACAGGGTGGGGCTTGATGGTATAGTTCTCAAGCATGAACTTTGTAGATGACAATGTTGTGTTTCAGTGTCAAAAGATAGACATAACTAAGCCAGGTGGTGGCAGCACATGACTTTAATCCCAGCACTTGGGAGGCAGAGGCAGGCAGATCTCTGTGAGTTCGATGCCAGCCTGGTCTACAAAACAAGTTCCAGGACAGCCAGAGCTGTTACACAGAGAAACCCTGTCTCAAAAGACCAAAAAACAAACAACAACAAAAAAAACTGCCAAAGAATGCTAATGAATGGGCTGTGATTGGAGGTAAGAGAAAGAGAGGAAATAGGGAACTCCCAGAGTTCAGCAGAGCCAATGGTCCTAAAGAAGACCAAAACTTCTGTGGGATGCTGGAAAAGAAAAGGGTAAAAAGTTGAATCAAGAGGACGCTAAGCCGGGTAGTGGTGGTGCACACCTTTAATCCCAGCACTCAGGAGGCAGAGGCAGGCGGATCTCTGTGAGTTCGAGGCCAGCCTGGTCTACAAAGCAAGTTCCAGGAAAGGCGCAAAACTACACAGAGAAACCCTGTCTCAAAAAACAAAAAAAAAAAAAACAAAAAAAAAACAAAAAAAAAAAAAAAAGAGGACACTAAGAAAGACACACATGGATCACCCCAGGAAGGGGAAAGAGTTAAGATTTCCTGAGTAAACTGGGAGCGGGGAATAGAGGGGAAGGGGTGGGAGGTGGGAATATGAGGCCTTGAGATGGCCGAGTTCAGGGAGAGATGGGGAGGGAGAGCAATGAAAGAGATATTTTGACAGAGTGTACCATTAAGGGGATGGGGAGAAATCTGCAGCTAGAGAAAACCCCAGGAACTCACAAGATTGTCCCCAGCTAAGACTCATAGCAATGGTGGAGAGGGTGCTTGAACTAGCCTTCCCCTGCACTCAGATTGGTGTCTACCCTAATTGTCATCATAGAACCTACATCCAGTGACTGATGGAAGCAGATGCAGAGACCCACAGCCAAGCACTTGGCCAAGATCCTAGAGTTCAGTTCAAGAGAGGGAGGAATGATTACAGGAGCAAGGTGGGTCAGGATCATGATGGGAAAAACCACAGAGATAACTGATCCAAGTTAGTGGCAGCTCACAGACTCTGGATTGACAACTGGGGAGCCTGCATGGGACTGCACTAGGCCCTCTGAATATGGGTGACAGTTGTGTGTCTTGATCTATTTGTGGGTCCCCTGGCAATGGGACCATGACTTCTCCTGGGTACACAAACTGGCTCTTTAGAGTCCATTCCCTGTGGTGTGATGCCTCACTCAGCCTTAATGCAGAGGGGAGGGGCTAGATCTGGCCCCATCTTGGTATACCAGCCTGTGTTGACCTACCTAAGGGAGGCCTTACCCTCTATGAGGAGGGGATGGGAGTGGGATGGGGGGATATGGGAGGAGCAGAAGAAGGAAGGGAGGGGGAACAGGGGTTAGTGTGTAAAAGGAAAGAAAAATTTTTTAAATAAAAAAAATTATTAAAAAAAAGTTGAATCAAAGAGAATGGGATCTGCGGCTCAGTAACCATTCACTACAGAGGTGTGCTGCCCTGCCCTTGATCTTCCTGCGGCTTTTCCCTGGCCCTACTGAAGAGACAGGATAATATGAGCATCTGGGAAAGCTGCGAATTCTCCTGAACACTCTCTGGCTCTCATCTCCCACACTTAACACACACAAAACACTGTGACCTATGGGGGCAATGGGTAGGGGTGGGGGTGTGAGATTGTCCC
Organism: Peromyscus californicus insignis; assembly: GCF_007827085.1. NCBI lineage: Eukaryota > Metazoa > Chordata > Mammalia > Rodentia > Cricetidae > Peromyscus > Peromyscus californicus. The sequence goes on from NW_026294573.1 coordinate 41,313,375, forward strand.
TCTCGAGACTCTCTGAGTTCCGGTTCTGACTCTGCCAGCTGCTATGTAGATAATCTCAAAAGTGTTTCTACAGCCCCTGAGTCTGTTTCTTGGGCTGTTGTGAGGACTAAATGAATCACACCCCAGCCACTCTGAATGGTGCTCTGTAAATGGCAAGAGCTATTTGTGTCGTCCGCACAATTACTACCTTTGTGCCGTTGCTTCTGCTTCCTCAATATCTCATGAATAAACTTGTCCCTTTCTCCATTATTTGTACCACTATCCCAGTCCAGGCTACACCGTCTCTCCCTAGATACGCCTCCTTTCTTGCCTCCCTATCTTATGTAAGGTCCTCTCTTGTTCTCATGTAGCCACAGAATGCTCCTTCTGAACCTCCCAGATTAAAACTATCAGTAGCCATGCATTAACACCAGCATGAGGTCTAGACTTAGAGACATAGTTCACTACATACTGTGTGATTCTATCTTCCCCACTTGGCCACACCCTCAGCATTTGCCAACTTTGCTTTCGCTCTCATGTGAGAGCTATGTGAGCCTTTTTTTCCTTCCCCAAGTAGCTTTTGTATATTCTGATCTCTCTGACTGAATCACCATCCCCAACTCTTTCTCAGACCATTTTCTCTGATTCCTTCAAGTCTCAACTCAGAAGTTCCCTCTGAAATGCCTTCCCAGATCTCCATGCTGAGTTAGGAGCAATTTTCTGAGTTCCTACAACACCCATGGTTCCTTGACACAGTACTGACCTAACTGTGATGTTTTTGTGGGTCCATATCTGCTTCTTCAGACTAAGAATGCCTTTAGGCTATCTCCTGGGCCTGAGTTATCTGTGCAGGTACTTGATAGACTCAGATGAAACAGAATTGCATTGAAACAAGCTCAGAATTACGTTTTTAAGAGCTAGAAAGCAGAATAAAGATGCTAGATCTAATTTCTCCAGAAGTGGTTCATGCGTGGGCAAAAGGAGCATGAGATGTTCTTTTCTCACACCATCCTCTTCCTGCTGCAGCCCCCTCCTCACCACGTGAGTCTCGTGAGTCGACTCCAGACTGGATGGGCTTGGCAGTAGCTCCCTGGCTTTGTGCCCATCACTCGTGGGTGCCCAGGAAGCATGCTGAAAGGAGCTGAGATTCCCACCACTGAAGCAGTCCTGCCCTTTTCTCTTGCCACAGAGCACTGGAGACATCAGGAGGTGGAGAACAGGAGGTAGGCTACCTGGATCTGCAGTATCTCTAGGCCTCTGTTTCCTCCTTTAAGAAAAGGAATGGATAATCCTGACCTTAATGGTTGCCAAGGAGATCACAGATGTGGGCACATAGTGAACATGTTCCACTTCTGCTTAAACCTTGTTAATGTTCTTGGAATTTCCAGGAAACTGAGTTGAAGATTGAAAAAAAGTAGAATGTGGACGTAGGTGGAAATTTGTCCTACAAATGTTTAATAGGGTCAATTTCAACATTCTCACAGGTGGAAACCCTAGGCACTCATCTGTGATGGTTGCCGAGAGGGATCAACAGCTTAGGGAACCAGGATTATTTGTATAAGAAGAGGGTGTGAATTAAAACACACCAGTGCCCCATGGATAGGGCTGGGTCAAGCACTTTCTATGAATAATCTCAATTGAGCCCCACAACACTCCTGTGAAGAAGGTGTTATTCAGACAAGAAAATTTAGTTAGAAAGAATTAAGTACTTTGCCCAAAGGGCATTAAGGCAAAGCCAAGACAGGAAGCTCAAACTATCAGAATCTCAGGTCTCTGCTCTTTGGTTATTCCTCCATGGACCATCAGGGCTGGGGACCTGAGAAGCACACAGACTACCATGCCAGCTGAGTTCAAGTCTGGGTCTGCAGTCAGAAAACACACATGAGCCACAGGATGTCAGAAAGAAAGTGAAAGCCATTTCGGACTGTTGTCATCTGCAGGAGCATGGATTCTAAGATCCCAGGGCTGTACTGATATCAAATCCAAGAGTGTCTGTCAGAGCTCAGCCTCCACTCAACCCCGTCACTTTTCCAGACACAATTGTTCTTTCTGCTCTTTAAATGAGAAGCAAATGCCTAGTCATATGATCAAGGTATCAGCCAAGCAAGCTGAGGTCAATGCTGAGGCCTCTGGAGACATTGGTGAGATGTCACGAAAAGTGAAACAAGTATGTACTGGACCAAAACCAAGAAAGAGGACATGGGTCAGAGGACTCTGAGTAGGCATCTGATGTGTTAGGCTCCACTTTGAGAGTAATTTCAGAGCCTGATTGCTACTGAGGCTATCCAAAACCATCATGCCAGCTGCAAGATGACTCAGGGACCTGGTAAAGCAAGAGAGCTTTGGAGCTGGCAGCTGAGTGGTTTAGAGATATAAGATCAACAGCACACCTTCTGTCTGTTTCAGTGACCCCTAAGAACCCACATGCTTCATGCCAATTGCTCACTTGAGAACTCAATTAAGAATAAGCTTTGGTAATTTGACAGACATGGGCCCACATCTCACCTCGTTTCATTGGTCTCCATTTATGAAGTCGGGGCTACTGGGCCCACTATGAACATGAGGATTGGATGCAATACATGAAAGCCCCTAACTCAGCTCCTAGCCTGCTGTGTTATCTAATAGCCAAGGCTTCCGCTTTCTCCCCCTTCTGATTCATAAGCTCCCTCATCTAGTTAGTAAACATATACAGTATGTGTGTCTCTCAAACTATTATAAGGCCTAAGAAAATAAAAAAGAAAGCCTCCTCTGCCTTGTGCACAATGCTTAGTTCATTTTAAACTTATAATATACCTTTAATAATAAATAAACCCTTACATGCATTAAAAAATAAGAAGATGGGAAATGAGAAATTAGTCTTTCCATGTAATCTGAATATGCAGTATTAAGAAAGACTAAAACTTTGAAATCTGCTCTGTTTTAATTTAGTCCATTCTTTCCCTGCATCTTTTTTCCTTTCCTCCCTTCCTTTCTCTCACGAATACTTTTTTAAAGGCCTGAAAACACAAAATTAGAGCATCCTCATCTCAGAGGCTAGTGGGGCAGCCACAGTGTGCACTGATGATGACACCCTCTAGCACACACAGGACACTGACAAACACACATAACATGGGTAACACCGTGGAAGGACCAGAGCTGTAGAGGCCGAAGGGAAACCTGAGGGCCAGGAGAAGAGGACTTCCTGTAGGAAAGTACTCATGTACTGGGTCAAAACGAAAGAGTGGAAAGGAATGCCAGGAAAGGGCCAGGGTGCAAAGACACAAAGAAAGGAGCCCTGTCACCTGAATCAAAAAAAACCCACCAGCCAGCCTCTCAGCTGTGTGAGCAGGCAATGCAGTGGTGCTCTTCTACAAAGTAGGATGCCCCCTATTCGACAAGGTTATGGTGGAATATCAGTTTAAGATGTGTTACATTCGTTTGTGCTGTGGAATATTTGCTTAATGATGCAAAGATGTACTGCATTCTTTTATGCCGCGTTTGTTTAGCTCTGTAAGCTGTTGCTTTGCCTGTTTAAAACATCTGGTTGGTCTAATAAAGAGCTGAACAGTCAACAGCTAGGCAGGAGGGAGAAATAGGGGAGAGAATAAATAGGAGGAAAAATCTAGGGGAGAGAGAGAGAGGAACAAGAAAAGGAGAAGGACAGGGGGATGCCAGGGCAGGAGCTAATCACACAGTCAGCCACAGAGTAAGAAGGAAAGAAAGATACACAGAATAAAGAAAGGTTAAAAAGCCCAGAGGCAAAATGTGATTTAAAAGAAATGGAATAATTTAAGTTAGAAAATCTGGCTAGAGGCCGGGCGGTGGTGGCACACGCCTTTAATCCCAGCACTCAGGAGGCAGAGCCAGGCGGATCTCTGTGAGTTCGAGGCCAGCCTGGACTACCAAGTGAGTTCCAGGAAAGGCGCAAAGCTACACAGAGAAACCCTGTCTCGAAAAACCAAAAAAAAAAAATCTGGCTAGAAACAAGCCAAGCTAAGGCTGGGCATTCATAAGTAAGGAGCTATGTGTTGGACTCCCAAGAGTAAAAAAAAAAAAAAAAAAATTATACACAAGATCATTGTGGGTATGATGGCAAAATGGAAAGGGCCTGGTATATAGTGAGTGTTGATGAATATCAGGTCCCTCCCTCCAGCATGGTGACAATGGCCTTCTCTGAAGCACAAAATTTAGTTAGAAGTGTAAGGCTAAAACATTCCTATTTTATGGCAATTTACTAAGTTTTATAAAAAAGTGAGCAGAATGCCGGGCGGTGGTGGCGCACGCCTTTAATCCCAGCACTCGGGAGGCAGAGCCAGGCGGATCTCTGTGAGTTCGAGGCCAGCCTGGGCTACCAAGTGAGTTCCAGGAAAAGGCGCAAAGCTACACAGAGAAACCCTGTCTCGAAAAACCAAAAAAAAAAAAAAAAAAGTGAGCAGGAAAGACACATCTCTACACTCTGTCTCCATCTCCACATGCATGTCTCTCTGTTGCTACTCTCTTTCATGCATGTCATCATTGGTAGCAATGGTACTTCATAATTGACAGCATGCCTTTTAGAGATGTTTTGTCTTCAGCATATGGAACAGCTCCTTGGGTTTCTCATTACATTGCCTGTCTTCCTTTCTTTTCTTTGCTTCCTTGTTTCTTGTTTGTTTGTAAGGCAGAGTCTCATGATGTAGTCTAGGTGTGGTGGCTCAAATGAGAAAGCCCCTATAGACTCATATGTTCAAATACTTGGTTCCCACTTGGTGGGACCGTCTGGGAAGGATGTGGAGGTGTGGCCTTGTTGGAAGAGGTACCCTAGTAGAGGTGGGCTTTAAGGTTTCAAAAGACTCCTTTCATTACTAGCATGAGTAGTCTCTCTCTCTCTCTCTCTCTCTCTCTCTCTCTCTCTCTCTCTCTCTCTCTCTCTCTTTCTCTCTCTGTTTCCCACAGATCAAGATGTGAGCTTTTAGCTGTTCCTGCTGCCAAGCTTTTTCTCTGATATCATGGACTCTAATCCTCTGAAACTCTAAGCCCAATTAAACACCTCATTTATAAGTTGCTGTGTCCATGGTGTTTTGTCACAGCAATAGAAAAGTAACTAAGACTCTAGGACAGCTTCCAAATTTACTATGCAGCCAAGGTTATTCTTGGACTCCTGGTCCTCCTGCTTCCACCTACCCAGTGCTGGGATTTCAAGAGTGAGAGATCACATCCAGCTCTTTCTGATCATGGCTTACTGCTCATCACAAAATTTTAAAAACAATGCATCATAAGGAACCCAACCACCCCATGTTTCCACACCAACACAAACATCCCTGAGGTTAGAACCATGCTGACTCCAAGCTGGCCAAGAGACCTCCCAAATGTCAGCCAGCTCCTCTTAGCCCATAGTGACCCTGATCTTGTAGACCTGACATGCTACAGCATGAGGAAAAACCATGCCTGACTTTCTTTCTCCCTTTTCAAACTGAACAAGCTCCTAAACTTGTCAAACATAAATGCAAAATTATGAAAAACAATTGCAAGTGAAAACTCGTTATTAAAATGTATGGGGATTAATTATTGATCCAATGATATGCTGAATAAAAAGAAAGAGACATGCTTGGATAAACGGAAATCTTTTAAAGTCATTAATATACATGTGTTTATTTTTCCTCATCGACACTGGGAGCTGTAGCACAGTTGTATTGTCTAACAAATTAGAGGGGGTGGCAATGCCATGTTCAGCCCAATGTGTGATGTCTCTCCACTCAGACTTATTAATTTCTGCCAAATTAAAATGAGCATTCCCCCACCTGCAGGCTGCAGGATTTTGAGATGTAAATATAAATGCTATTGGGAGCCCTTTGTTTTTAGCGGGGAGGAGAGTGCTGGGGGAGGCTGCATGCTAGCCTGAAGCTGTTTCATGATACACAGGAAATTGCTGACCCCAAACCAGGTTTTAGAGACAGTTCAGTTCTCCAGCACTGCCCACGACTCTCTCTAAAGAGATCATCACATCACTGAGCCCTGTATCTCCCTTCTACAAACTGAGTCTTCCAGTGCTAGTAGAGGTTATATGCTGGTAACAGGTTGAGACTATAGATTTAGGATCAGCTTGTGTGATCCTGGATTGTGTAACCTCTTTGAGCCTCGGTTTCAGGAGTCACATGGAAAAGCATATAAGTCACATGAACTCCATGCGATTATTTGGGGGGCTCAAACAGATAATGCATAAAAAAGTACTTCGAGCTTGGCACATAACACAACTTCAGGAACTGTCCACCATTGTTAGCATTGCCTTTCTCATAGTTAAGCTAAATCATACAAGGTATATGAAATAACAAACACTATGTCTTCTAAAATGCTGTTTATAAAGAGGTAAAAGAACGTTGTTACATCCTTTCTCACCCCAGTATTTGGCATGGCCATCGATTTCTAACTACTCTTCAGATTTCTGCAGGAACCTTGGGCTTGGAGTCTCAGCATCAGAGTGTGTTTGGAAGAAGTGTAAGTATCTCTGTGCCTGGCTCTCCTGCAATGCCATGAAGCCAAAGCTGCCAAGCCTTCACAGAGGGAAGCATGTTGGTACCTTGGGTGGTATTTCTCCTTCAAATGCCTTCTCTCCCACCTATGAGTGAGTGCCTGCAGGACAGGGCCTGAGTCACACACAGGTCCCAGGAAATTACCTAGGCTAACATCTGGGTAAGGTCCTGGCCTAACTAGTTCATAAACACAACCTCATTTAATCTCCATGGTGCTTCATGTGGTGAGAGAAACACAGGACAGTTGATTAAAACAACAAAGTCAGATGAGGAATATAGGCTAGGAGAACTCCATTATTTTGACCAATGTCATACCACTAAATAAACAGTGAGTCAGCCTCCTCCAGAACTCTAACAACTCCTGAGCTTCAACCTTAACCACGACTGCTCAGAGGGGATGGAGAAGGAAAGGATGAGACATTGCATCAATTGCTCTTTCTACTTTGAGTAAGACAGGGACATCATTAGGAAGCTGCTCCAAGGTCCCAAGTTAAAGATTACAATGGCCTGACCAGGACTAGAGGAGGAGGTGGCAAAATCCATAGCCACTTGGGCAGGGCACCTTTTGCATCTTGCTGAATGAGTGCTAAGGTAGAAGGAAGGATGAATGGCAAGGTAGAAAGAAGAGTAAATGACAAGGTAGAAGGAAGGGTGAATGGCAAGGTAGAAGGAAGGGTGAATGGCAAGGTAGAAGGAAGGATAAATGGCAAGGCAGAAGGAAGGGTGAATGGCAAAGTAGAAGGAAGGGTGGATGGGAAGGTAGAAGGAAGGGTGAATGGCAAGGCAGAAGGAAGGGTGAATGGCAAAGTAGAAGGAAGGGTGGATGGGAAGGTAGAAGGAAGGGTGAATGGCAAAGTAGAAAGAAGGATGGATGGAAAGGTAGTACTTTGGCCAGAAATGTGAACATTGAGTCTTCACCTTCACCATCATCACCACCACCACCACCATCACCTTCCATACCATAACCAAAACTGACTGAGAATTTACTCCATGCCAGGCACTACAGTAAGTTCCCAATACATATTATCCCATCCAGGCCCTCCAGTAACGCCATGAGAAACTCTACTTCCCCTATTTTATACAGGGAAAGATGGAGGCCTCTACACAACACCCTGTTAGTAACCATTTACACTGAAAATTACTTGACTCCTATAAATAAATACTTTACTGTCCCCTTTGAACCATGAAATATGCTCCCTGAATTGTCACTCTTTCCCTTGATGTTAAGAGATTGGGGCAGCTTGTGTACCTTACTTTTTGCCTTCAGAATTATAACTTAGCATCTGGGATCCTGAAAGCTAGTCTGAAATTATTCCCCAGTTACAACTCTAAGAAGATTATTAAGTCCCTCCACAAACAGAGCAAATCCAATCAGTATCCAGGAGTCTCGGGCAGGCAGACAAATCAACACCCTCTCATGCATGGATGCTCACAGATTTCTCATGTCCACTTGAAACCTACAATCCTCTGCTTTTGAACTCCCTACTTGCCCACCCTACCTGCTCAAAGAGTCACTCCGGCAGCCCACCCCCATCAAGAACTCAGCTCCCTGCAGTGCCTGCCCCTGGAGAGCTATCAGAATTGGGTAAATGCAGCTGTTCTTTTGAAGGAATAAGTTGAGGGCACTTAGCAAATCAACTTTGTAATGAATCTTTTCAGGTCTGGATGGAAGCTGCTCCGTTACTATGGAACTTGGCTTGATTTAGAAATTAATGTGGTAATTTACAGCCACTCTGCCAGGCAGGAAGATTAAAAGAGAGAGAGAGAGTGTGTGTGAGGGGAGAAAGACCTCAGCAATGGCAGTCTTAAGAGACACCAGCTGGGGGTGTGTCTAGAGAGCTGGGCCACATGCACAGGGTACTGTGAAGGTGACTTCAGCCAGGCTGAACCTGTGTAAGACACAGACAAGGAAAGACACTTGCCAAAGCAGATATGAAAGCCAAAGTTCCAGGCCTTCCAAAGGTGTTTTCTCTGGAGGGGTCATTCACACACACACACACACACACACACACACACACACACACACACACACTGATTCCCACTTCTAGACCTCTCTGATTTTGTGTGTTGACTTGCCAGAATTATGCTTTTTGCCATGTCTGTAAGTCATCTGTACCATTATTTATTTTCTATTATTTTTTAATTTATTTATTTTATATTTTTTAATTTATTCATTTTGTATCTTGGAAGACTGATACATTACTATCATACACAGAATTTATACAAGGAAGAGAAAATACATGCAATTTAATTACAATGAAAACTGAATGCAGGGGCTCACTCCTGTAATCTTATCGCTCTGGAGACTGAGGCAGGAGAATCATCAGTTTGAGGCCAACATGGGCTACACAGTGTGGCTCTGTTTCTGTTTTTGTTTAATTACGCTGGAAACAAAACAAAGGGTTGAGTGTTACCTCAGTGGTAAAGTGCTCACCCAGTATATTTCAGGATCTGGGTTCAATTCCCACCCCACCCCCCAATAAGGCAAAAGAGACAGAAGTATTCAATTCTAGAATGATTCACCTGCCAATAGCTCAATATCTGAGCTTGCTCCTATTTGAGAAACAAAGCAAGAGTCAGAAGGAAGTGTAAACCCAAGGCAAAAGCACCTCCTGATTCTATAAGCTAAAGTGAAGAGAAATTCCACGGGAACCACGTGCCCGATTTGTGAGTCAGTTCTGTTTAATGCTATGGCCTTTGCATTTTATTTATTTAACAAACATTTACATTGCATGTGCTGTGCATCAGAAGCTGTTCTGAAAGCTTTGAAAAATCATCTCGTTTCATTCGTATAACGTCCTGCTGTCTATTGTTACTCTCGTTTCAGAAAGAGGAGGGCTCAAGCACAGAGATATTTTACTTTATTTTAGTAACTTGCCATAGGGGACCTCAGACCATCTTACCTAAAACCGTGTGCTGGTCATTCTGTCCTTAGGTAAGTCAGAATGGTCCCAAACCATAGGCACGTGGCCAGGGGCAGCACTAGACAGGACCTGAGTAGCTGCAGGCTAGTTTCTCTGGGCCTGAGAAGGGCCAGTGGTGGCCTTTTGTGGTTGACCCCTTCAAGTCACTCCTACAGGGATCCCTGTGCTGTCCATCTGATCTAAACTGGGTCTGTGGGAGGTAGGCAAAAGGCATATGGATGATGATGCCAGGAAGAGTCTCCAGGAGAGAAGGAAATGGTTTTCTTGGGTCCTGCTTTTCTTTTTTTAATAAAGAAATGCAACAGCAGCCCCTGGAGCTGCCTCTTTTGTCTGTTAACTATTCTAGGCACAAGTCAAGTTCCTGTCATTGGGCTCAGGTGGCTGAGGGGTAGGGGAGCTGGTTCCCTGGTGTGCAGTGTGTGCGTATGAGGCCAGGGGGCTTCTGGAACCAGCAGCCTCTGCAAAAGCAGGCAGGTGCCCGGAAAAGGCCCACTCCAGCAGTTTTCCCCTCCGGAGTCTGCACCTGGCTGGCCTGTGGGCCTGGTGAGCTGCAACTCTACCCACAGCCTGAAGGGGAACACAGTGTGGTCAGTATGGTAATTAAGGATTACTGGAGGCAGGACTTTGGAAATTGGAAGGTAAGAGTTTTTGTTTTGTTTTGTTTTTTAGTGAATGAATCTTGCCCCATCTGACTAATACAAAGTTGAGAATCTTCGGGGGAATTCCAAGACAAAGATGAAGTAACACACTTGGGCTTTTCAAAAATAGCCAGTCTTTTGTCCAAGGTAGAGCTAGAAGCGGTATTCCCCCTCTAACTAAAAGTGGGACTCGGAGGACAGGTCAGACAAACAGCAGAAAACAGTCTTCCTGCGGCTCTGAGTAGGAAGGGAAGTTAAATCTGAGACCCCACTACATAGTCAGCTTGGCTGGACATTTTCTTGCATAAGGTCATTCATTTGCTGAGTCTTTCACATATACAGCCTCATTTAATCTTCTGAGCAATCCTGAAATCGTGCCATTAATATCCCTATTTTACCAATAAGGAAAGTGAGGGAAGGTTAAGTCAGGCAAAGTCAGACACCCAGGAGGAGGCAGAGCAGGGCTAGAGCCCTCAGGCCTTTGGTATGTTTTCCTAGACTATACCAATTTGTCCTAAGAAGCTACCAGGCCCCTTCATCTCTGATCCATGCCTCCCAGAAGCAATCCAAACCCATCTTAGGAGGAAGTCTGTGTTCAGACTCCAGGACCAATACTGTTGGGCTGATGTCAATCAAAGCCTCACTGGGACATCCAGCCTTCACAGGTGCCAGGGCACCGAAGGATGTAAAGGTGACTGGAGAGGTACAGTCCCCACCCTGGAGGATGTGAAGGCATCTGCCTCTTCTGAGCATCTCCTCAGACCTAAAACAGACCAGGTCTGTGTGGCTACATTCAGACTCGGAATCTATAAATAGTGCAGGTGGCACATCCTCTCCAGAGGCCAGAGCTTGACTCATTCGCTCAGCAGCTCAGTGAGCCACTAGGCTGCCAGAAGCTGAGAACACAAGCCTCCCCACACCCTAAGTGTCAACACTCCCCTATCTCTAGGTGGAAGCCGAAGTCTCCAATGGTACCCAGATTCCTCTCTTATCCCCTGGATGCTGGAGGTGGTCCAACTCTTCTGTCCACCTTTCCCCTGCTTTTGCCCTCCAGACAGTGCCCTACCCAAGAGGCCATGAGGCCATGTTCATCTGCAATCCTGCACCCCGAGACTCCCCAAGCTCTCCTCTCCCCTCAGGCTTTGTTTTGTGGACCAGCCTTGCTCAGAGTGAGTGCTAATGGCACTGCTTTCTGCAGGGATGTTATCTTTCCTGAACCTCAGCTTCCTCACTCATAAATAAAGCATCAGACCCTCCTAGGTTTGCTACCTGCTATTCCTGCTGTCTAGAACAGACCTAGCTACCGCCTACATCTCTCTAGGCTCAGCTCACATCATGAGACCTTGGGAAGGCCCTCCGCCTTTCATGTCCTCACTCCTGAACTATGTTCACTTTTCTACCCCAGAAATAATTAGTGTTATATGTTTAGTAAGAATTAAACTTTTATGCGGTATCTACCATACAGCAGCTCCACAACAATTAATTTATTGTGCTCTATCCAAAACTCCCTACGGCAGACACTGTTAGTGTCTTTATCTTACAGAGAAGAGGATGAGAACTGAAGATAAAATGGTTCATCCAAGATTCATCTGACAAATGGGTGACAGAGCTGGAATGTGAACTCCTACATAGTTCTTGAGAACTAGGTGTGTTGAGGCCTTGCCCGTGATGAGCTACCTTGCCTGGTTCGAAGTTCTTTCTCAGGATTTGATCCTATTCAGTGAGGAGTAGCAAAGTTTTTAATCAAATTACATCCTTTCCCCCTGGAGCACTTACATTGCGCTCCAAAGGCATCTTTCCAGGAAAACTGACACTCCATCTGTTGCCTCTGTCCCAGTGGCCCTCCAGTTTACCTCTGAAGAGTAGAGCGGGTAGAGAGCAAGAGCCCTGGTCAGAACACAGTACAAGGCCTGACACAGCGTGATCTGGACAAGCAGCTCCATTCGGAGCTTTCCTCGCCTGAAAAAGTAGGGTTCCAATGCCACACCAGAATCTTGGGGAGCAGCAAATAAAATAATGGGTGTGTCAAGGATGTGAGCAAGTGAGAAATAATTCACTGGGCTGCCAGTGGGCAGGGGTTGATCCACCCACACTAGGGCTGTTGTTTTCAAACAGGATGGAAACTCCGTGTCTGTCTGGAGTTTACTGCTGAAGGTGACATTGGAACTGGAGTTTTCCCAGATCAGCTCTTCCTGAAGGAGCCTGCACCTGCTCCTGAGATCACCATGTTGCTGTCACATCAGAACTGCAGAACTCTCACTGGCCTGGTCACAGCCGTTTCCTCTTCTCTTTCCCCACCCAGGTCAATGGGGTCCCCTGATAGCCCCTGCTTTCTCTAGGTCTGCCTCCCTTCTCTTTTTTTTTTTTCAGAGCTGAGGACCGAACCCAAGGCCTTGTGCTTGCTAGGCAAGCGCTCTACCACTGAGCTAAATCCCCAACCCCCTGCCTCCCTTCTCTAGAATAGAGTTTGGGAACAGATAGACCTCCAGGTGCTCTGGTAAAGAGTGGCACCATGATGGTTCATTACTCTGTGGTATCTTGGCATGGTGAGGAGGGGTGTAGATAGGAAGATAAGTCATAAGTCCATGAGGACCTCAGGAGATTGCCAGGCACATCCTTCCTGAAGCTGAAGAACCTCTCAAAATGCATTTAAGCTTCCTCACCTCCTGCTGACAGCACACGTAAGTTCTCACCCAAGTGCCTCCACCTGAGTAGTTTCTTTGCTCTGACATCTGCCTCTCCATTCCTTGGCTTCCTCACCTGTCCCAATAATACCTTTCAAATCAAAGCAGTAGTGGACTCCCCCTAGTCAGCTGTGTCTGGGCTCTGCATATGAGGAGAGTCTCACTGTATCGACACCTGTCTATTCCACTACATCAAGAGACCTCAACGACATTGTATTTTAGTGTGTCTCCTAGCCCCCAAGGTCAGCACCCTGCTCAAAGTAGATGCTCAATTAAAATTGGATGGCTTGAACTTGATGTGATTTGAAGTCACCTTCCAAGTATCACCAAGTAGCAGTTCTAGGACCTGAGTGCAGGACTGGGAGCCCCAGATCTAGCACATCTCAACTCCCTGAAGCTGTCAGAAACAACATAGAGGGACATGCTATCAGAATGGTGGTGTTCAAACCAGTTGCTTTCAACAGCTGTCCACTGAGGTAGAGGAATCCATGCCGGAGCCAGGCTGCCTCAGAGGCATCTCAGGGTACCTTGAGGTCTCTGTTTGTATATGTTTGCATTGCTCTTCGAACTTGTTTCTTTCCTTTGCCCCAATCAGCCCCTGGGTTGGGGCGGAGGCTGCTCTCTCACATCTCCCTTCCCCCTTTCTGCTAATTTCCCTGGACTTCTATCAATACAGTGGGAAGCTGGCTTTCTGAATGGGATGGGAGGAGACAAAGAAAACCACCCACCCCCATACTTGTCAAGTGCCCAGTTCATATTCCTGCTGCGACTGTATCTAAATTTGCAAATCCTCACCCCGAGCCCCTCCATCATGTGTCATCTTTTATGCATGGCCACCTCTGCAGTGCTGCTCGGCCAGTTGCTACGCAACCAACGTCGGCGCCGCGGGGGCTTGACATTAGTAAAAGCAAATTGACCAGAGGAGCCCTCATCCCGCATGCAAAGCAGCCAGGCTGTATCTTCAAAGAGAGGCTGTCTGTGCTGAAGCAGGGTCACCTTCATTCTATAGGGCCAGCTCCTTGGACCACAGCCTCATCAGCCCAAGTGGCACCCAAGCTCTTTTGCTCCAGAAAAGGTCAAATATCTGGACAGGGACAGAGCAGCCTGCGGAGTGAGCAGAGGGTAAATGCACTTTCAGGCTTTGAAATTCTGAGCCCCTGGAGGGGTGTGCATTGCCTTTTGCAGGAAAAGCAAAGAGCTACTACTATTGAGAACTTACTGGGTGCTAAACCTGGCCCAAAGCATGATGACAAGATTGCAAAAAGCTCTAGGGTCCCTCAGCCCAGCTCCACTGTTGATCAACTGTGAGCTGTGCATGCAAATCACTCAGGATAGTCCAAATCACTGAAGACGGCTGTGCTTGGATGTCTTGGAGAATTATACAAGTCTGTGTAATGGGCTAAGAGAAGGGAAGCCAGGAGGAGGAGAAGGCAAGGGGCGAGCAAAGGAGGGCTCTGCCTTGCACATTTAGGATTAAAGGCCTCCAAACCTCCCACTAGGCTGAGCAGAGGAAATCTGAGGTGTCCATTCTGCTTTCCCTTTCTATACAGAAAGGAACTTGACCTCACAGTTGTCCACTTGAGCAAACACCAGTTTGCTCTGGAAGGAAGCAAGTCGTGCTTCAAAGCAAAAGGGCTTGGAGCTGAAGGGCCTCAGGTCCTGGCTTTCACCAGTGCCAATTGTGTGATGACAACAAGTTACTTCCACTTCAATCTGTAAAATGGGTATGGATGCTGTCTGCCTCACAGAACGAAATGGCTAACATAAATAACGGGCCTCATAGAAAATCAGTAGGGTCTCCCTGGGAGCCAGCAGGCCACTCCAACCAGGGAAGAAGGCAAGCTAACTGCAGAGCTTCACTTCTTCCTAAGCTCCTGAAAAACCAATCCCTCAATCTTATCCCCAGCTCTGAAGCAGACCACTTGCTGCAGCCTCCCTTCTCCAGGGAATCACACAAATCTTATCTTTCAAACTTCCTCCACCCACTTATTGCTTTATCCCAGTCCCCAACTCCAACAAGCATCTGCTGAGAACCTGTAGAGCAAGTAGGTTAACCATAGATCTTCACCTCTCCCTCCATTCCTCCAAGTCCAACCCCCTTGTCTCATCCCCTGCTCTATAGCAGATCACCTGCTGTGGCCTCTCCTCATTCTCTGCCCCCATTCCCAGGGGAAGATCCTGATAGAGCATCCTGCTTTCCCCGCTCCTGTGGACCCCCTCAACCCCTAAGAACCCATCTCCATCCCTAAATCTCAGCTCCCAATATCTAGAGATACATTTTACCTGGAACCCCAAGTGGCCTCACCTATCAGGATCTCAGATGAATGTCCTACCAGGCAATACAGAGCTAACATACTCTCCTAAGAACCAGAGAGGGCAACAGAAACAAAGGAATAAAACATCCACCCAACAAAGACAAGACTAGATATCAGCCCCTAGAATTACAATCTTCCCAAACCCAGATGCCTAGAGACCAGCATAAAAACACAATCAATAACACTAGAACAATGTATCTCCACTAGAGCCCAACCACGCTACCACAGAAGGCCCTGAGTAGTGCAAAATAGCTACAGCACAAGAAAAGGACTTTAATAGCCCTTATGAATATGGCAGGGGTTCTTAAAGAGGAAATAAATAAATCCTGTAAAGAAACCTATGAAAACACAAACAGTGGAAGGAAATGAACAAAACTGTTCAAGACCTAAGAGTGGAAATAAAATCAATAAAGAAAACCCAAACTCAGGGAAATCTGGACATGACGAATTTAAGAATTCAAACAGGAACCTCAGAGGCAAGCCTCACCAACAGAATACAAGAAATGGAAAAGAGAATCTCAGGCATTGAAGACATGATAGAAGAGATGGATATCTCCATCAAAGACAATTTTAAATTTAAAAACTCCTTACAAAAGTATCTAGGAAATCTGGGACACTGTGAAAAGACCAAACCTAAGAATAATAAGAATAGAAGGAGAAGAAACCCAGCCCAAAGGCACAGAAAATATTTTCAACAAAATCACAGAAGAAAATTTCCCTAACCTAAAGAAAGATATGCCTATTAAGGTACAAGAAGCATACAGAACACCAAATGGGATGGGCCACAAAATAAAGTCCCCTCAGCACATAAAAAACAAAACACTAAACATACAGAACAAAGAAAGAATATTAAAAGTTTCAAGGGGATAAGATCAAGTGTCATATAAAGGCAGACCTATAGAATAACACTTGACTTCTCAATGAAGACTGAAAGCCAGAAGGGCCTAGATAGATGTTCAACAGATTCTAAGTGACCACGGATGCCCGCCTAGATTGGCATACCCAGAAAAAATTTTCAATTGTAAGAGATGGGAAAAATAAGACATTCCATGATAAAAACCAAATTTAAGCAATATTTATTTACAAATCCATCCTTACAGAAGGCATAAAAGGAAAACTCCAATATAAAGAGGTTAAATATACCCAAGAAAACTCAAGGAATAAATAATTTTAGACCAGCAAATCAAAAAAGGAAACACACACACACACACACACACACACACACACACACACACATACACACCACCACTACAACAACAACAACAACAAAAGAACAAGAATTAACAAACACTGCTCATTGATATCTCTCAACATCAATGGTCTCAAATCCCTAATAAAAGGACACAGACTAACAGAATAGATATGAAAACAAGACCCTTCCTTCTGCTACATCCAATAAACACATCTCAATATAAAAGATAGACATCACCGCAAGGTAAAAGAATAGAAAAGACATTCCAAGCAATCATATCTAAGAAGCAAGCTGGTGTAGCCATTTTAATATCTGACAAAATAGACTCTAAACAAAATCAGAAGAGATAGGTAAGGACAATACATACTCAAAGAAAAAATTCACCAAGATGACACTTCAATTCTTTTTTTTTAAATTTATTTTAATTTATTTTGCAATACAATTCAGTTCTACATATCAGCCATGGATTCCCTTGTTCTCCCCGCTCCCGTCCCCCTCACCTTCCCCCCAACCCCCCCCCCCATTTCCATCTCCTCCAGGGCAAAGCCTTCCCCACAGACTGAGGTCAACCTGGTAGACTCAGTTCAGGTAGGTCTAGTCCCCTCCTCCCAGGCCGAGCCAAACAATCCTGCATAGGCCCCAGGTTTCAAACAGCCAACTCATGCAATGAGCACAAGATCTGGTCCCACTGCCTGGGTGACTCCCAAACAGATCAAGCCAATCAACTGTCTCACCCATTCGGAGGGCCTGATCCAGTGGGGACCCCTCAGCCATTGGTTCATAGTTCATGTGTTTCCATTCATTTGGCTATTTGTCCCTGTGCTTTATCCAACCTTGGTCTCAGACTCAGAAAGACAAACATGGTATGTACTCACTCATAGCAGGATACTAGACATGAAACAAGGATGACTTGTCTGCTACTCACATCACCAGGGAGGCTACCTGGAAAACAGGACCCCAAGAAAGACACAGGGATCGCCCAATGACAGAGAAATGGAATGAGATCTACATGAACAGCCTGGACATGAGTGGGGGTAATGAAAGGCGAGGGTTGAGGGAAAGAGAGCTTAGGGGAGCGGGAGATCCCAGCTGGATCAACAACAGAGAGGAAGAACAAGGAATAGGAGACCATGGTAAATGAAGACCACATGAGAATAGGAAGAAGCAAAGTGCTAGAGAGGCCCACAGAAATCCACAAAGATACCCACACAACAGACTGCTGGCAATGGTCGAGAGACAGCCCGAACTGACCTACTCTGGTGATGGGATGGCCAAACACCCTAATTGTTGTGCTAGAAACCTCATCCAACTACTGAGGGATCTGGATGCAGAGATCCATGACTAGGCCCCGGGTGGATCTCTGGGAGTCCAATTAGCGAGAATGAGGAGGGTTTATATGAGCGAGAATTGTTGAGACCAAGGTTGGACATTTCAATTCTTAACATCTATGCACCAAACACAAGGACATCCAAGTTTGTAAAAGAAACACTACTACAGCTTAAATCACATACTGACGCTCACACACTGATAGTGAGAGACTTTAGTAACCCACTCTCACCAATACACAGGTCATTAAGACAAAAACTAAACAGGATCAGGCCCTCTGAATGGGTGAGACAGTTGATTGGCTTGATCTGTTTGGGAGGCATCCAGGCAGTGGGACCGGGTCCTGTGCTCATTGCATGAGTTGGCTGTTTGAAACCTGGGGCCTATGCAGGATTGTTTGGCTCGGCCTGGGAGGAGGGGACTGGACCTGCCTGGACTGAGTCTACCAGATTGATATCAGTCCTCGGGGGAGGCTTTGCTCTGGAGGAGGTGGGAATGGGGAGTGGGTCGGGGGGAAGGGGAGGGGGGCGGGAGAGGGGAGAACAAGGGAATCCATGCCTGATATGTAGAACTGAATTGTATTGTAAAATAAAATAAAATAAAATAAAATAAAATAAAATAAAATAAAATAAAATAAAAAAGACATAATGGAAATTAGAAAAATCATAGAAAAAAACTAAACAGAGAAATGCTGAAGCCAATGTTATAAACTAAATGGACCTAACATATATTTACAGAACATTTCACCCAAACACAAAAGAATATACCTTCTCAGCTCATTATGGAACTTTCTCCAAAATTGACCATATTCTCTGGCACAAATAAAATTTCAACAGATACAAGAAAATTGAAATAGCATCCTGCATTTTATCTGACAACCATGGATTGAAGATGGATATCAACAATAGAAATCTTACAAACTCATGGAAACTGTACAACTCACTACTGGATGAGAAAATGGATCAAGACAGAAATTAAAGACTTTCTAGAATTGAATGAAAATGAACACAAAACATACCCAAACTTATGAGATACAATGAAGGTAATTCTAAAAAGCAAGTTCAAAACACTAAATGCCTACATTAAAAAATTGGAGAAATCTCATACTAGTAAATTAACAGCACACCTGAAAGCTCTAAAACAAAAAGAAGAAATCATACCCAAAAGAAGTAGACAGCAGTAATAATCAAACTCAGGGCTGAAATCAATAAAATAGAAAGAATCAATGAAACAAAGAGTTGGTTCTTTGGGAAAATCAATAAGATTGACAAAACCTTATCCAAGTTAACTAAAAGGTGTATACGAAATTCTCAACAGTCTCATTAAATAAGAAACCCAGAGCCAAATACAGAGGTAATAGCCAAAGAAATCAGAGAGCCATGACTACCTTATCTTACCACATCACCGACGTTGCTTCCCCAGAGAGACCTTCTTCCTGTCTGACTTGTGTTTTTATTGCCTTTCTGTTATGCTTTCTCATTGGCTCTAAGCCCAGCCACATGACTTCCTCATCACTGCCTGTCTATACAGACCTCCAGATCTCTATGGTTGGTACTGAGATTAAGGGTTCGTGTCACCACGCTTGACTGTGTCCTTGACCACACAGAGACTCTGCCTGCCATGTGATTGGATTAAGGACATGTGCTACCATGGCTGGACTTCTGCTTAATGGCTATTTGACCTCTGATCTCCAGGCAACTTTATTTATGAACATACAAATAAAATATCACACTTCATCACAAATAAAATATTACCACAAAAAGGCAGAGAGAAAAGATCCAAATTAACAAAATCAGAAACAAAAGGTGGATATAACAACAGACTGAGGAAATCCAGAGAATGATAAGGACATACTTTAAAGACTTGTACTACACCAAACTGGAAAAAAATCTAAAGAAATAGGTAATTTTCTCAATATATACTACTTACCAAAGTTGAGTCACATTCAGAGAAAGAATTTAAATATACCTATAACCCCTAATGAAATGAAAGCAGTAATTAAAAGTCTTCCAACCAAAAAAATTTTTAAAAAAAAGCTCAAGGCCAGACTTTCAAAGAAGAGTTAATGTCAATACTCCTTAAATTATTCCACAAAATAGAAACAGAAGGAACACTGCCCAATATATTTTACAAGACCACAATTACCCTGATTCCCAAACCACATAAAGACCCAACAAACAAAGAGAATTGCAGGACAATTTCCCTTATGAACATAAATTCAAAATTTCTCAATAAAATGCTCGCAAACCAAATCTAAGACCACACTAAAAAGGTCATCTGCCATGGTCAGGTAGGCTTCATCCAAAAGATGCAGGGATGGTTCGATATACATAAATCAATAAATGTAATCCACCAGGGACATCAACATGGCCGTCTACCACAGCATGAACCACTGTAGATAGAAATTTCTCTGGCCCTGCCTTGCCCAACAGTCCAGACAAATCTCTCCCACTTGCGGTCCCACAGCCGCTTATAAAACAATTGCTCAGAGGTTTATATTAATTACAAACTGTATGACCTATGGCATTAACTTCTTGCTAGCTAGCTCTTTCATCTTAAATTAACCCATTCCTATTAAACTGTATGTTGCCACAAAGCCGTGGCCTTTCTTCTCTCTGTATCTCAGCTTGGATTTCCTACCTGGCTGTAAGCTTTCTTCCCATAGGCCAAAACAACTTTATTTATTATTCAATGGTAGCCACACATATTCACAGCATACAGAAAGACATCCCACAGGAAGCCACAGACACCATCATTGTCCCTGGAGGCAGCACAGGCCAAGGACATCAACATAGCCTCTGGGGCAACACAAGCCATGGACACCAATATGTACACTGGCAGCAGGCTGGCCAACTCACATCAACAAGTGAGTGGCAACACAGACCACAGACATTTACATGGCCCTCAGTGATAACACAGGACACAGACATCAACATGGTCCCCAGCTTCAGTAGGACTATGGACCCATACATGGCATCAGCATGGACCACAGACATCAACATGACCTCAGATGGGTGTAACTCTTAGTAGTAAAAGAACCACTAGAGGTATCACTGTCCCTAATCTCCAGTTGTACTACAGAGCTATAGTAACAAAAACAGCATGATATTGGCACAAAAACAGACACATTCATCAATAAAATCAAACTGAAGACCCAGACATAAATTCACACACCTACGGACATCTGATTTTTTATAAAGAAGCCAGAAATATACACTGGAAAAAAGATGGAATCTTCAACAAATGGCTCTGGTCAAACTGGATGGCTGCATGTAGAAGAATCCAAATAGATCCATATTTATCACCCTGCACAAAACTTAACTCCAAATGGATCAAAGACCTCAACACAAAACCAGATACACTAAACCAGATAGAAGCAAAAGTGAGAAATAGTCTTCAACTAATTGCTACAGGAAAAGACTTTCTGAACAGAACAGCATTAGCACAGGCACTAAGATCAACAATTAATAAATGGGACCTCATGAGATGGAAAAGCTTCTGAATGGCAAAAACACCAACATTCGGACAAAGAGGCAGCCTGCAGAATGGGAAATTTTTTTTTACCAACTACACATATAATAGAGAGCTAATGTCCAAAATATGTAAAGAATTCCAAAAACTAGATATAAAGAAAACAAATAACCCAAATTTAAAATGGGGTACAGCTCTAAACAAAAAAAAATTCAAAAGAGGAAATTCAAATGGCTGAAGAAGAAAGAAATGTTCAACATCCTTAGCCATCATGGAAACGCAAATCAAAACTACTTTGAGAGTCCGTCTTACACCTATCAGAATGGCAAAGATCAATAAAACAAGTGACAGCTCATGCTGCTGAGGATGTGGACTAAGATCCATCCATTGCTGGTGGGAGTGCAAACTTGTACAGCCACTATGGAAATCAGTGTGGCCGTTCCCCAGGAAGATAGGAATCTATCTACCTCAAGATCCAACTATACCACTCTTGGGAATATACCCAAAGGACAGTTCGTCCTACCACAGAGACACTTGCTCAAACATGTTCATTGCTGCTCTATTCATAATAGCCAGAAGTTAGGAACAACCTAGATGTCCCTCAACAGAAGAATGGATAAAGAAAATATGGTATATTTACACAATAGAGTATTACTCAGCCATTTTTTAAATGAAAATTGCAGGTAAATTGATGGAACTAGAAAAAAAATCCTAAGTGATGTATCTCAGACCCGGAAAGACAAACTGGTATGTACTTTCTTATATGTGTATGTTAGCTGTGAAGTCCATGATAACCAAGCTACAATCCATAGAACCACAGAGGATAGGTAAAGAGTAAGGGACTGGGGGTGGGGACAGATAGATCTTGTTAGGAAGAGGAAATAGAACAGATAGTTATAGATGAACAGGGTGGCTAGAACAGTATAATCAAGTGAGTATGGGTGGGGAAAGGAAGACGAAGGATGGAATATGGGGAGAGACAGCTAAAATTAAGGGTCACTGGAGGGGTAATACAGAAACCTAGTATAATAGAAACTTGCTAAAATATATATATATATATATATGAAGGTGATCTAAATGAAATCAGCAAATAATAGAAGAGAGAGAGGCCCAAATGGACATCTCTTGTCATCAAATGAAGCTTCCAGTACCAGGATTTGGTTATATCTAATTGAGTTGTTGGCCAAAGGGGTCCCATGGAAAATGCCAAACATCCCAGGCTGTTTCTAAGACTATAGATTGCTCTCCATAGACTGATGGCCAGGTCCCATTGCTGAAGACAACACCTACACAATTCACTGAACATGGAGAAGTAGAGATGATGCCTACGTAAACCCTTCACCCCTATGTTCTAGCATCTTTGGTACAGGAAGTACTCTGTATGTTACCAAAGAGGAAACATAAATACCAACCCAGCCACAACCCCTTTGATCTACAATGGTGTCCTATCTGCAAGATATGCTAGTGCAATGGTGGTACAAACCTTGTGGGAGTAGCCAACCAATACCTAATTTGACTTATGGCCCACTCCATGAGGCAGAACACACACCTGTCACTGCTGTGGTGGCCAAAAACCTGAGACTAGATAGCCCAGGGACCTAGGAGAAAATCAAATACTACTGGTCTTTCAAAGCAAAAAGTAGCAATAAAATGACTCCTAACAACATTCTGCTATACTCATAGATCAGTGACTTGTTCAGTCATCATCAGAGAAGCTTTCTCCTTCAGCAGATGGGACAAGTAAAGTGACTCATAGCCAGACATTATGCAGAGAGACCCTGGAACACCCAGCCCTAAATGGAATGTCTCCATCAAATCTTTCCCCTCATGGATCAGGGAACCCTCTGGAAGAGGGGGCAGAGTTGTGTAAGAGCTAGAGGAGATGGAGGACACCAAGAACACAAGGCCCTCTAAATAAACATGACCAGAGCACATGTGAATTCAGAGACTGGGGGAACACGCATAGGAACTGCAAGGGTCTGCACCAGGTTTTTTGCATATATATTATGGCTTCCAGTTGTGTTGCTGAATCCTAACAGCTCCCTTCAGGGGAGGGGGTGAGAAGGCGCAGCATCAATGACACAGACACTGGGAGTCAGGTGAAAGGCAAACAGCAGGCCGGTTTACGCAGCCATGGGGAGAGCCTTTTATATCCTCCTCCCAGCACCCAGGCTTCGTCCCAAACTGGTGACATTACATGGTTGCCCCTCATTGGCTAGGCATGACCAAGACCTCTGACAGCGCCTGTTGCTAGACCCTCAGGCGGACTTCAGGGTGGCTCATCTCTCAGTCTTGTAGGCCTTATCTTCCTACACAGTCTAGTGTTTTTATGGAATTCCTGAATGTGTGAATGAAGAGATCTCTATTGCTTGTGCCTTGTCTTGGTCTCTTTTCCTCTGTTTGTTCGTTTTGTCCAGTTTCAATGTGTGGGTTTTTATCTTATTTAATTTTATTATTATCCCTAGAAGCCTGCTTGTTTTCTAATGAGAGACATAAAGGGAGTGGATCTGGATGGGAGGGGACGTAGAGAGGAACTGGAAGGAATAGAAACCCATAATCAAGATACATTATGTGAAAAAAATCTATTTTCAATAAAAATAAAATTCTTTTAAAACTCAGTAAATGCCATTCTTCTTCAAACTCTTCAGTAGTTCACAACTATCAGGACAAATTGACTTCTTTAGTCCAACCTGGCCCTTCCCTGACTCCTCTCGATCATTCCCAGTACCTCTGCATCTTTTGGGAGCAAACTACTACTTCTCCCTGAAGCACTTAGAAGTTTGCTTTCAGAAATCTGGAACTCATCCATAACTGTGGAAAAACATTCAAAGATCTATTTCAGCTCTGTACAGTGATATGTGCCCATATTCCCAACTGCTCTGGAGCCTGAGGCAGGGGTATTGATTAAGCTCAGGAGATTGGAACAAGTCCTTGTCTCTTAAAAAAAAATCAGCTTCAATAAGTCTAATTTTTATCATTAGACCATCCCCAAGCCATTAGAATTCTCAATGAAAGAAGAAGCAAGGGACTTGAGAAGTGAATCTCCCGTCTTCAATGGCGAGCTGAAGACTTTTCAACTTTACAAAGTAATCTCTCATAATGTAACAACCCAGTGAAGAATGTTATACTGTGGTTCCTGCACTATCAGTGCCATGTCTCACCCTGAAGATGAGCATAGAGGGCACAGCTAAGATACTTATGGCACATCATAAGGTACCATCAAAGGTGCCATGACAGTCCCTTGGCTGTGATCAATGTTTCATACTTCACAGTCACTAATTAATGACTGCTTTATTACTGTACTAACAATATCTTTAGTTTTCATACTAATGACATAGATATGAACCCCACTTACTGAAGAAGAAACTAAGGCTTGGATAGAGGAAAAGCAGACTGCACAAGGTCACCCACTGTGTTAATGATTAATGACAGTAGTAAAAAGGGACAGATAGGCACTTGTGTATACAAATAGGTCATGAACCTATTATACATGGATTTGATCTACATCACCAGTTGTTATGGCCAATCTTCAACCTGACTAGATTTAGAACCAACTGAGAAACTCATATCTGGGCATGTCTGTGAGAACATTTCCAGAAATGGTTAACTGTGGTGGAAAAACCCATTCAAACAGAATGAAAGGAAAAGGTAAATGATATATCACCATTCATCTCTTTCTGCTTCTTGGTTGTGTGGAATGTGACTGGCCATCTCATGCTTCTGCTTCCATGTTTACCATGCCTGTACCTTCAAATAATGAGCAAAAATAAACCCTTTCTCCCTCAAGTTGCTTCTTGTCTGGTGTTTTATCACTGAAACAGGTAAGCAGCTAAGACACCAGTCATTGTTAACATTTCATACTGATTGACCAAAACCCCACGTGATGCCAGACACTTGCCCATTTTTTACAAGGGCAGAAGCTGTAGCTTGTCTTTCTTTCGACTGCCAGATCCCAAATAATAACATGGAGACTTCTTTTTAAGTATGAAAGCTTGGCCTTAGCTTAGGCTTGTTCCCAACTAGTTCTTTTAATTTAAATTAACCCATTTATATTAATCTACATTCTGCCATGTGGTTTATTACCTTTCCTCCTTACTGTATGATCAACTTGTTCCATGACTTGCTGGCAAATCTTTGCCTCTTTGATTCCTTCCCAGAGTTCTTTTTGCTGCCCAGAAGAGGTCCTGTCTATCCTCTCTGCCTAGATATTGGACATTCAGCTATTTATTAAACCAATCATAAGGCACCTTAGCAGAGAAACATCTTCACAGTGTGCAAAAAGATTATCCCACAGCACAGAAGCCCTATCATTTATCAAACTCAGAGAGATAGCATTGGAGGCAGAAGGTGCTAGCCCAGCCTTGTGCTCTGGGAAAGACTCATGACATGAACCTGAATCTCCTCTCTCTGAAGTATAAGGTGCTGTGGGATGTCTTTCTCTATGCTGTGAATATGTATTGCTCTGATTGGTTGATAAATAAAGCTGCATTGGCCTATGGCAGGGCAGGATGGAGCCAGGCTGGAAAATCCAAGAGAGATAGTGAAAGGAGAAAGGAGAGTAAGGGGAGATACCAGCCACCACCCAAGTAGCAGCAA
This sequence comes from Peromyscus californicus insignis, assembly GCF_007827085.1. Taxonomy (NCBI): domain Eukaryota; kingdom Metazoa; phylum Chordata; class Mammalia; order Rodentia; family Cricetidae; genus Peromyscus; species Peromyscus californicus. Next base: position 41,338,988 of record NW_026294573.1, read on the forward strand.
GATGCCAGCAGACTGGTAATGCCATGGCCATGTGGTAACTTATAGATTAATAAAAATGGGTTAAGTTATAAGGGCTATCTAGCAAGAAGCTTGAGCCATAGACCATCCAGTTCATAATTAATATAAGCCTCTATGTGTTTACTTGGGTCTGAGCAACTGCAGGACCAGGTGGGACACAGGAAAACTTCTGACTACAATAAAGTAAGGCTATCTGCCTGACATCCAGGTCTGTCTTAAAGATGTGGAAATTATAGATGCCTGAGTGCTAAAGTATGAATTCTTGTTAGACATTAGCAACTCCTTTAAAAAAAAAAAACACTTTCCAAACCAGAGGTCCATAACCTGTTTGTGACAGATGTGTTTCTTCAATTATTCTATGTTAAGAATTGTGTTGGCATTGTTTAAAAGAAGATGTGCCAGTTGTATTGCCTTCGTGTTGTATTGAAAAGCATTTCTTCATTATTTGGACTAATTTCCAAACAAATTAAAAACTGTTGTAGCAGTCAGGCTCTGACTGCTCCATCTATTAGATTCAGAAGATGGCAAGTTCCTTAAAACACAGATGTAAACAATACTGGTAACACAATCTGATTTTATAATTAAATTAATTTTCTGCCTGGAAAGGCAAAGTTCTCCTTCCCATTTTCTTTATCCTCAAGTTCCTGACTCTTCTCCCACTTCTGGGTAAGGAAAAGCCAATTACCATGCCCAGAATTCTGTGGTATGTAAAACATCTCAAATCTTTTCTCAAATGGCCCTTGATCAAAGATATGGTCATGGTAGAGAAAGTTGAATTGAACAATGATCAGATGAGTCAACTCCAGTCTCTTCCCAGGACAATCATCCTCATCAGGGCATGGTCACTTAGCAGACAAACTCTGTAGAGGCTCCACCCTGTGCCAGATCATTATACCCTTGGAATGCTCACTGTCCAATGAAAACACAAAGGCAGAAAAAGATGAGACACAGAGAATTTAAAATATGTGCACAGTGGTGTTTAAATAGCAAGATGGCTTTCTGAACTGCGGCCCGTGTGAACTAATAGGCATATTGGATGAACTCTGATCTAGTTTATAGCTGTGGTTAGAACTTAATTAAGGGCAAGGTTCATGGCTTTATCATGGCTGGAATGAGAGTTCCGCCTGGGAACAAATTCAGAGATCAGATTGTGACCAAAATCAAGGTTCAGACTAGATTGACTATTTCTCAGTCTCTGGCAAAGATTGTGGCTCAGGTGAGACCTGAAGCCCAGAACTAGCCTCTGGCAATGACAGAGCTAAACTGTGGTCAGGATCCTAGCTCAGTTTATTACTGTTGCATCAGAATCCAGAAATGACTTAGACTTTGTTTCTGTTCAAGGATTCCATAGTCAAGAAGGAAGTAGACTGAAATAGTCTACCAATCACTGAGAGCTGTAATACAGGAAAAAGAACACAAGAGAGTCTGGTCTCAGCAGGTGGAGTTGGGGAACACTTTCCAGAGACGATCAAGTTAGAACTGTGTTCAGAAGGACATGAACAGCTTCATTTCAATATCCTTTTTAGTATCGTCATTTTGAACACATGAGTTCAAACCCTTTTGTGATTCTCTCATTACCCCAGCACTGTGATGGGTACAATATTTGTTTTGAGGAACACATTCCCTGTTCCTCTGGACACCAAGGTTCTGGAGAACAGACAGATTATTTCAACCTCAGTACTTATTTCCTATCTGCTGTGGTGCTGGCTGGTTTTGTGTATCAACTTGACACAAGCTAGAATCATCAGCAAGGAAGGAACCTCAGTTGAGGAAATGCCTCCATGAGATACAGCTGTAAGGTGCTTTCTCATTTAGTGATCAGTGGGGAAGGTCCCAGCCAATGGTGGGTCATGCCATCCCTGGGCTGGTGGTCCTGGGTTCTATAAGAAAGCAGGCTGAGCAAGCTATGAGAAGCAAGTCAGCAAGAAGCTCCCATCCATAGCCTCTGCATCAGCTCCTGCCTCCAGGATCCTGCCCCATTTGATTTCCTGTCCTAACTTCCTTCAGTGATGAATAGCAATATGGAGGTGTAAACAGAATAAACTCTTTCCTCCCCAACATGCTTTGTGATCATGGTGTTTTGTGGTAGCAATAGAAACCCTAACTAAGACAAGTTGATACCAGGGACTGGGATATTGCTGTGATAGGCTGGACCGTGTTTTTGTTTGGAGTAATATGGACTTTGGGAGTCTGGGTTAGGAAAGCAGTGGAATGCTTTAAGCTCTGTTTAATGGACCATACTAGTAGGAGCACAGAAGACAGCGGTGCTGAGAGTGATTTGAACAGTGGGGGGCTAACTCAAGAGGTTTCAAAAGAGAAGAATGTTAGTATGTTGCCTAGAAATCATTCTTGTGATATTTTGGTGAAGAATGTGGTTGCTTTTTGCCCTTGTCTGAAAAGTTTGCCTGGGGCTAAAGTGAAGAGTTCTGGATTAATTACCTTGGCAGAGGAAATCCCAAAACAGCTTAATATAGACTCTGTTGTGTAGTTACTAGTGTTATCTCTAATGAAGATATAGAATGAAAAGGAACAATCTGAGCAAGGAAAAATATTTGAAGAGAAAAAGAGCACCAGAAAGTGGAATGGCGCTAAATTCTGTGTTCAAGGAGATAAACAGATTAAGAAAAGGAATAAAGGAAGTGGTAACCATAGGGCAAGATCTCACCCAGTTAAACTTCCAACTTGTGAAAAGGAATTAAAGAAAAACTTAGATCTGTATGTGGTGGTGCACATCTTTAATCCTAGTACTTGGAAGGCAGAGGCTAGTGGATCTCTGAGTTTGAGGACAGCCTGATCTACAGAGCAAGTTCCAGAACAATCAAGCTTTTGAAGAAAATCATCAAAAACAGAAAGCTGGTGAAGATGTAATTGAAAGATCTCTGAGTTCAAGGCCAACCTGGCCCACAGATCCAGTTGCAGGACAGCCAAGCTTAGGCAGTGAAGGAAACCATCAAAAACACAAAGTTGGTGAAGATGTAATTGAATGAGGGGGGAATGTTACAGACTTAGTAAACAGCAGAACTTGGTAGCTTTGGCCACATGGTTCTGGAGTTAAGGACAGAAGAAAGGGGCTAATGGAATTTGCCTCCGTAACTAAGGAAAGCCACTGAGGCCAGCCATGTGTCAGGGGTGTCCCTGAATGGAAGCCTAGAGAGGCCATTGTGTGAAGCTCTGAGGTTGAAGCCTGGATTACCTTGTAGATCCCAAGATGTTGGAGATGCCAGAGCTGTGGGATACCTGCCAAGGAAAGCTGCTAACAGGGAGTGGAACCAGCCCAAGAAAAAGAAGTGTGTTTCAGTCAACAGAGCTGAAAGGAGTTGGAAATCTGAAGAGCATTTTGACATCAAACAGGGAGATGCAGAGTTTGTAGTTTGCCCAGCTGGTTTTCAGTCTTGCTTTGGTCCAGTATTTCCTCACTATGCTCCCTTCCCTATATTTTTGGAATGGTAATGTATTTCCTGTGGAAGTATGTGATCTGCTGTTTTGTTTTAATTTTATAGGGAATTACAGTTAAGAGATTGCATGAGTCTCAGAATAGACTTTGGACTTTGGACTTTTAAACACTGTTGAAACTGTGATAGACTATGGGGACTTTTGAAGTTGAACTAAATGCATTTTTTCATTATGATATTATTACAAGCTTTGGGGGGGGCAAGGAGTGGAATGTGGTGGTTTGAAAGAAAATGGCCCCCAAAAGGAGTGGCCCTACTAGGAAGTGAGGCCTTTTTGGAATAGGTGTGGTCTTGTTGGAGGAAGTGTGTCACTGTGGAGGTGGGCTTTGGGATCTCATATATGCTTAAGCCACACACAGTGAGACAGTTCACTTCAAGATGTAGAATTCTCCGGCACCATGTCTGCTTGCATGCCACCATACTCTGTAGCTGGAGAGCTTTTCTCTCCGGGTCCCACCAAGTCCTGCCAGTCCTGGAGCCCACTTATAAAATAAACACACAGATGCTTACATTATTTAAACTTCTTGGTCATTAGCTCAGGCCTATCATTGTCTAGCTCTTACTCTTATATTTAGCCCATTTCTATTAATCTTTACTTTGTCACATGGCTCATGGCTTACTGGTACTTTACATCTTCCTTGTCCTGGCAGCGGCTCCAGGCAGTGTCTCCCCCTCCTTCTTCCTGTTCCCTCAATTCTCCTCTCTCCTTGTCCCGCCTATACTTCCTGCCTGGTCACTGGCCAATCAGTGTTTTATTTATATAGAGAGATATCCACAGCAATACTCCCAGCCACCATGTCCCCACTGCCATGATGATGCTGGACTAAACCTCTGAAGCTGTAGGCCGCCAGCTCAATTGTTTCCCTTTGTAAGAGTTGCCATGGTCATGGTGTCTCTTCTAACTAAGACAACTATCCAGAAATTGTCTGGCCAACAATAACTCCCAGACATCTTGACTAGACACTGTTACCCTGCACACATCCTTTGCACTACTCATCTCTGTCTATGACACAAAACTATGAACCCTCCCTCCCATGTTTAGCCCACAAAGGAGCAGCAAAGCAAAGAAAATCAGATAGTGAGGACAAGGAAATCAAAGGCACTGTGTGACCTCAGGCAAACAACTTTCACTTTTTCAGATTAAATGGGACAGAATGGTGCCTTTTCTATGTTATGGAGAATTTTAAAGAAATGGGGGGGGGGGTGTGACAAAGCTTTCATGGATGAAGAAGGAATTATAAGTTCAGCCAATCTTCCTGATACCAATCTATCCTCACAGCAATCCTACAAGGTAGAATCAACATCTGTTGACAGCCTGAGAACATGGAGAAGGGACAGTATATGCTCCTTAGTCACTGCTTTGGGGCATGAGAACAGCTTACATCCCATTTCTATATCACCATATGTTTCCATGTATGTGTCTAAGGTTGGCTTCTTCAGAACAGACCTTGAGACAGAAACACGTGTAAAAAGTTTTTTAGGGAATAGGGAAAATGAGATAGAAAGTGAAAGATGCTGAACAGGGTACAACCTCAGCCAAAGCCTCACAGAAAATGGGTTTAATCCTGGCCCTAAAGAGGAACTCTGGAATAGAAGTCATTCCTGCTTGATGACTTCGAGGCTAGGAGTGGGGATTTCACTTTGTCTTCCACCACTGGCCTTCAGTGAAAAATAGCTAGACACTCTGGCTGCCTATAGTAGTGAGCTAGTTCTAGGACTCATTACCTGAAGGGCAGTCCACAGAAGGAAAGCCATGGTGGCCCTAAACCTACATAAATATCTGGAGAAGGCCCATGTGGACACCTACACTGTCCACTAGCACCCTCCTATGTTGTTCTCTGAGTCACTGAGCACTGACTGTCCTTGTACATTTTCTTTCAAGACCTCCACTTCACCCTTAAAGGATGGCACACTGTCTGATTGAAATTCTTTTTGTCTTTTGGCTGCCATCAAGACAAAGTCCAAAATCCCTGTGAAGGTTAAGGAGCCCCTTCATTATCTGTCCACAGTTGAGCACTCCCAAGCCTTATCATTTACAAGGTCCATCATTTGACCAACCAAACAAAAACTTAATTGATGGAATTATAATTGGATTATAGATAGCCCTCAAATTGTTCATAGCCCAATGATAAGAGAATATAATAAAATGCTCAGAAGTTTGGGGATAGAAAATGTCTAGCCCAGTCTGGGTTCAATGCAGAAATTGGACCAAGAATAATCATAGCGAATTTGTAACATGGTGCAGAGGTCAGGGACACAAAAGAGTGGGTCTGGAAGAGTGGTCACAAAATAAACATCTATTCAATGAGCAGACAAAGAATGACTACACAGGGATGGCATGCTCTAAGCTCTGGAGTTCCTGTCTCCTGCTTGTTTGTCACTGAGAGACCTGTGACAAGCCATTTAATTGTTTTGACTCTCTGTTCCCTTATTTGGAAAATAGGGTAATGAGACTATCTAATGCAAGACAATGATGCAAATCCCTGTTCAAATATAGGTTCATTATTCATTTATTTTTTAAAGTAATTTTGAGACCCTGCTTTATCATAAAATGTGTGTTGGAATTGACCTACAAATGGGAATTGGAGAGGAGGCAAGCTGGGGGAGGGGGTAATTTGCAACAGTGTGGCAAAATGCAATGGTTGAGATGCAAGAGCTTAGAGAGGACTCCAATATTGTCATCTAATGAAGGATGTTTCCCAAGAAGCTAACATCTGTGTTACTGAATTTTGAAAGGGTCTTGGCAGCTGTTAAAGGGGGTCCAGGTGGACAGAGCATACATAAAAACACAGAAGCATCAACAAGCAGTGTGTCTGGTCTCAGGGCTGGGCTCAGTGGTATAGTGTGTATGAAACGGTGGTTTTACACAAAAGGGAGTAGAAAACTCTACTGAAACCATATTATGGAGAGAGGGAGGGAGAGAGAGAGAGAGAGAGAGAGAGAGAGAGAGAGAGAGAGTTGTTTTATTTTTCTGCAAATAGTGGGAGCCCTCTTTGGCATTGAGATGAGAGGATTCGTTGAGCAAAGCCTGGAGGAAGAGCTATGGGGACACTGCCTTAAAAACTGGGGAAACTTCTGAACTTTCACAACCATTACTCTCATGGCACAGCCACTATCATCAAGCTGCATGAAGCCTCAGCAATCTGTCCCTTGGATAGCTACCCACTATGGAAATGCCAGCTCAGTGTGGTTCTTGAAAATGTTGCTCCTACATCATAAGTCATTACCCAACAGTTCCTGGTGAGCTTTGTTTGGTTATTTTAATTGTATTCCTATTGGCAGGCTATATGATGAAACACCTTCTAATTAGTTCTGAAGATCCCCTTGAACATCTTTACTAGCCTTCTATTTCTGTGTGCAACAACTCATCCAAAACTCAGGGGATTCACACAGCTGTTTATTTAGCTCAGGATTCTGTAGGTTGGTAATCTGAGCTGTTCTCAGGTGGGTGGCCCTCCTGCTGGTCTTGGCTGGGATCATATGATCATGTCTGTATATTATATGTGGGTCAGTTAGGAAGCTTAGCTTCCATGTGTAGGCTGGCTCTTAAGTAGGGGTAATAGAGATCAGCTGAGTCATACATCTTTTATCATCTAACAGGCTAGCCTAGGCTGTTGTCTCTGTGGAACCAGAACAGGAAGGAAGGAAGCTTACAGGGTCTCTTGATTTAGACTTAGAAATATCACAAACGAAGCCAGAATGGGTGAGTGGCCCACCTGCCAGAACTGTATCCCTCCCTGGATTCTATCCCTGGAAACCCTTCCCTAGGCCAACACCATCCCCGCTGATCCCTGGCCCTGCTGCTGCCGGGCCCTGCCTCTAGCCCCAGAGGTTGTAGACCATACCAGCCACAACCGGTGAGTGGCTCTGCTGTCCTGTGACCTGCCCCCTCCTATTTCAGTACCAGCACCACTGTTGGGCCCTTCTCCCAACTCTAGAGGAATCCCACTGCTCTGGTGTAGCCCTCACTAGTCCCCAAACAGGTGAGTAACCACCTGCCAGCTGGATTGCTGCCACCCCCTGAATTCTGCTCCAAGACCAACACCTTCATCCAACCCCTCCCACCTCATCATCCTTCCCACAACCAGTCCTTCCCCAGAACTCCAGCAGACTCCATAGGCCCATTCACAGTCCACACCAGTCAGAAGAACATCCCCAACAGCTCTACTGAAGGCTAGGCTGGTCCTAGGTACCTCAGAAGAAGACTCAGGCTTTACCTGAGACTAGACCAGATCAAGGCAACCAAGGCACCCAAAACCCAAGCACAGATACCCTACTGGACCTGAAGACTCACCAGTGACCAGAACTCTTGGCCACTTAGTAATCATCCCAAATCCAGATGCCTAAACACCAGTGTAAGAACAAAGTCAATAACAGAAAGGGCAGTATGTCACCACCAAAACCCAGCTATTCTATGACAGCAAGACCTGAACATTTCCAATGCAACTGAAACACAAGAAAATAACCTTTAAAATAACTTTATGAAGATGATAGAAGTCCTTAAAGAGGAAATGAAAAAAATTCCTTAAAGAAATTGAGGAAAAAACAAACCAAAAGAAATGGAGGAGAGCTTAAGGACTGTCAAGAAAAAACAAAAAGTTGACAGAAACAAATAAAATTGTTCAAGACCTGAAAATGGAAATAGAAGCAATAAAGAAAACAAACTAAGAGAATTCTAGAAATGGAAAAACTGGGTAAGTGAATAGGAACTATAGATGCAAGCATCATCAACAGAATACAAGAGATGGAAGAAAGAATGTTAGGCATTGAAGATACAATAGAGGAAATAGATTTATTGGTCAAAGAAAATATTAAATCTAAAAAATTCCCAGCACTAAACATCCATGAAATCTGAGACACTATGAAAAGACCAAACCTAGGAATAATGGGAATAGAAGAAGTAGAAGAAATATATTTTCTGCTCAACAGCCCAGAAAATATATTCAACAAAATCATAGAAGAAATTTTTCCCTAAAGAAGGACATACTGATAAAGGTAAAAGAAGCACACAGAATGCCAAATAGTTTTCCTAGGACACAGGAAAACTTCCAGCTAAAAACTCTAACCCAAGGAAGTTAGCTACACCCATGAAAACACAGGCAATAGATAATCCCACACCAGCAAAACCCAAAGAAGGGAAGCATACACACACCACCACCGCCGCCACCGCCGCCGCCGCCACCACCTCCACCACCACCACTATCACAAAATAAAAGGAATTAACAATAACTGGTTATTAATATCTCCCAATATCAGTGGACTCAACTCACCAATAAAAAGACACAGGCAAACAAAATGGATATGAAAACAGGATTCATTCTCCTACTACATACAAGAAACATACCTCAACATCAAAGACAGACATTGCCTCAGAGTAAAGAATTGGAAAAAGATTTTCCAATCAAACAGACCTAAGAAGCAAGCTGGTGTAGCCTAATATCTAAAAAAAATAGACCAAACCAAAATCAATCAAAAGATATGGAGAAGGACATTTCATATTCATTAAAGGACAAATCCACCAAGATGATGTCTCAATTCTGAACATCTATGCCCCAAATACAAGGGCACCCTCATCTGTAAAAGAAACATTACTAAAGCTTAAATCACATATAGAACCTCACACATTAATAGTGGGAGACTTCAACACCCCACTCTCACCAGACAGAAACCAAACAGAAAAATAAGGGAACTAACAGATGTTGTAACTCAAATGGACCTAACATATATCTACAGAATGTTTCACCCAAACACCAATGAATGTACCTTCTTCTTAGCACTGCACGGAACCTTCTCCAAAACTGACCACATACTAGGTCACAAAGCAAGAGTTAAGAAATGCAAAACAAAATTAGAATAACCACCTATCTATATCTTATCAGATCACCATGGATTAAAGTTGGAATTAGTGCTCGCTTCAGCAGCACATATACTAAAGTTGGAATTAAACAACAACACAAATTACAGAAAGCCTACAAACTCATGGAAACTGAACAACTCTCAACTCAATTACCACTGAGTCAAGAAATTAAAGACTTCTGAGAATTCAATGAAAATGAATGCACAACATACCCAAACTTATGCATCACAATGAAAGCAGTGCTAAGAGGAAATTTATAGCCCTAAGTGTCTGCATAAAGAATTTGGAGAAATCTCACACTAGTGACTTAACAGCACACCTGAAAGTTCTAGAACAAAAAGAAGCAAATTTACCTAAGAGGAGTAGAAAGCAGGACATAATCAAACTGAGGGATGAAATCAATAAAATAGAAACAGAACTATACAAAGAATCAATGAAACAAAGAGTTGGTTCTTTGAGAAAATCAACAAGATAGACAAACCTTTATCCAAACTAACTAAAAGGCAGTGAGAGAATATCCAAATTAACAAAATCAGAAACAAAAAGGGGGACATAAAATATTCCACAAAGTAGAAACAGAAGGAACATTGCCAAATTCTTTTTATGAGGTCACAGTTACCCTGATACTCCAGCCACACAAAGACTCAACAAAGAAAGGGAATTACAGATCATTTTCTCTCATGAACATTGATGCAAACATACACAATAAAACACTGCAAATTGAATCCAAGAACACATCAAAAAGATCATTCACCATGATCAAGTGGACTTCATCCCAGGTATACAAAATTCTGTCAATGTAATCCACCATATAAACAAGCTGAAAGAAAAAAAAGCTGAAAAAGTCCTTGACAAAATCAAACATCCCTTCATGATAAAAGTCTTGGAGAGATCAGGGATACAAAGGATACAAAGAACATACCTAAATATAATAAAAGCAATATACATCAAGCTGACAGTCAACATCAAATTAAATGGAGAGAAACTCAAAGCAATTCACTAAAATCAGGAACAAGACAAGGTTGTCCATCTCTCCATACTTATATAATATAGTACTCAAAGCAGCTAGAGCAATAAGACAACAAAAGGAGATCAAGGGGATACAAATTGAAAAAGAATAAGTCAAAGTATTGCTATTTGCAGATGACAAGATAGTATACATAAGTGACCCCAAAATTCTACCAGGGAACTCCTACAGCTGATAAACACCTTTAGTGAAGTGGCTGGATACAGATTACCTCAAAAAACATCAGTAGCCCTCTTATATTCAAACAATAAAAGGGCTGAGAAAGAAATCAGGGAAATAACACCTTTCACAATAGCCACAAACAATATAAAATACCTTGATGTAACTCTAACCAAACAAGTGAAAGACTTATATGATAAAAACTTCAAGTCTTTGAAGAAAGAAACTGGAGAAGATAGCAGAAGATGGAAAGGTCTCCCATACTCATGGATCAGTAGGACTAACATAGTAAAAATGACCATTTTATCAAAAGCAACCTACAGATTCAATGCAATTACCATCAAAATTGCAACACAATCTTTTTTTCATTTTTTATTGAGAAAATTTTTTCATTCATTTTACACACCAGAGATCCCCCTCTTCCCTCCTCCCACCCTCTCAGCCTCTCCCTCCCAACCCACCCCCCCACTTCCACTCAAAAGAAGGCAAGGCCTCCCATGGGGAGGCACATTCAATAGAAGCAAATCCAAGCCCTTCCCCCTGCCTCAAGGCTGCAGGAGGTGTCCCATCATAGGTAATGGGCTCCAAAAAGCCCACTCGTGCACCAGAGATGGATTCTGATCCTACCACCAGGGGGCCTCCCAAGCAGATCAAGCTACAGAACTATCTTGCCATGCAGAGGGCCTAGTCCAGTCCCATGCAGGCTCTGCAGCAATTGATCCAACTTTTATGAGTTCCCTCTAGTTTGTTTTGGTCATTCCTGCATGTTTCCCCATCATGATCCTGATGCACTTGTTCATAAAATCCCTCTTCTCTCTCTTTGACTGGACTGCTAGAGCTCTATCTAGTGATTGGCTGTGGATCTCTGCATCTGCTTCCAGCAGTCATTGGAGAAAAGCTCTGTGATGATAGTTAGGGTATTCACCAGTCTGATCTGTGGGGCAAGCCAGTTCAGTTCAGGCACCCTTTCCACTATTGCTAGTAGTCCAGGCTGGGGTCATCCTTGGGGATTCCCTGCAACTTCCCTAGTACTGAGTTTCTCTATCCCTATGAGTCTCTCTCTATCATGGTATTTCTTTCACTGCATTTCCTCTCCCTCCCTGTTCCAGCTCAACCATCCCATTCCCTTATGTTCTCATCCCCATTCCCTACCCTCCATTTCCCTCCCCTCATCCCCAGTTTACTCATGGAGATCTTATCTATTTCCCCTTCCCAGGGCAGTCCATGCTTCCCTCTTTGGGTCTTCCCTGTTAGTTAGCTTCTCTGAATTGTGGATTGTTGCCTGATTACCCTTTGCTTTATATCTAGTATTCACTTATGAGGGGGTACATGCCATGTTTGTCTTTCTGAGTCTGGGTTACCTCATTCAGGATGATATTTTCTAGTTCCATCCATTTGCCTGCAAATTTCATGATGTCATTGTTTTTCTCTGCTGAGTAGTACTCTATTGTGTATATGTACCATATTTTCTTAATTCATTCTTCAGTTAAGGGACATCTAGGTTGCTTCCAGGTTCTGGCTAGTAGGAATAATGCTGCTATGAACATAGATGAGCATGTGTCCTTGTGGTATGATTGAGTATTCCTTGGGCATTTGCCCAAGAGTGGTATAGCTGGGTCTTAAGGTAGATTGATTCCCAATTTTCTGAGAAACGGCCATACTGATTTCCAAAGAGGCTGTACCAGTTTGCACTCCCACCAACAGTGGAGGAATGTTCCCCTTGCTCCACATCCTCTCCAACATAAGCTGTCATCAGTGCTTTTGATCTTAGCCATTCTGACAGGTGTAAGATGGTATCTCAGAGTTCTTTTGATTTGCATCTCCCTGATAATTAAGGATGCTGAGCAATTCCTTAAATGTTTTTCAGCCATTTGGAATTCTTCCTTTGAGAATTCTTTGTTTTGCTCTACAGCCCATTTTTTAATTGGATTGTTTGTTATTTTTATGTCTAGTTTCTTGAGTTCTTTATATATTTTGGAGATCAGCCCTCTGTCAGATGTGGGGTTGGTGAAAATCTTTTCCCATTCTGTAAGCTGTCGTTTTGTCTTATTTACTGTGTCCTTTGTCTTACAGAAGCTTCTCAGTTTCAGGAGGTCCCATTTATTAATTGTTATTCTCAGTGTCTGTACTACTGGTGTTATATTTAACCAGTTGTCTCCTGTGCCAATGCATTCAAGACTATTTCTTACTTTCTCTTGTATCAGGTTCAGTGTAACTGGTTTTATATTGAGGTCTTTGATCCACTTGGACTTGAGTTTTGTGCATGGCAATAGATATGGATCTATTTGCAATCTTCTACATGTTGATGCCTAGTTATGCCAGCACCATTTGTTGAAGATGCATTCTTTTTTACATTGTACTGTTTTGGCTTCTTTGTCAAAAATCAGGTGTTCATATGTGTGTGGGTTAATGTCAGGGTCTTCAATTCGATTCCATTGGTCCACATGTTGGCTTTTGTGCCAATACCAAGCTGTTTTTATTACTCTAGCTCTATAGTAGAGCTTGATGTCAGGGATGGTGACATCCCTCCAGAGGTGGTTTTACAGCACAATTCTTTATAGACTTTGAAAGACCAATACTCAGCTACACATGGGGGAAAAACAGGATAACAAAAAGAGTCCTGTACAAAAAAAAACTGCTGGAGGTATCACCATCCCTGATCTCAAGTTCTACTACAGAGCTATGGTAATAAAAACAGCATGGTATTGGCATAAGAACAAACAGGTAGATCAATGGAATAGAATCAAAGACCCAGACATAAATCCACACAGCTATGGATACCTGATTTTTGACAAAGAAGAAAAAATATTCAATGGGAAAAAGAAAGCATCTTCAACATATAGTGCTGGCATAACTGGATGTCAACATGTAGAAAAATGCAAATAGGTCTATATCTATCACCCTGCAAAACTCAAGTCCAAGTGGATAAAGATCTCAACATAAATACAGTTACACTGAACCTGATAGAAGAGAAAGTAGAAAATACCCTTGAATGCTTTGGCACAGGAGACAAATTCCTGAATAGAACACCAGTAGCACAGACACTAAGAATGACAATTAATAAATGGGACCTCATGAAACTGAAAAGTTTCTCTAAGGCAAAGGACACTGGCAATAGGACGAAACGGTAGCCCACAGAATGGGGAAAGATCCTCACCAACCCCACATCAGACAGAGGGCTGATCTCCAAAATATATAAAGAACTCAAGAAACTAGACATCAAAAAAAACCAAATAATCCAATTTATGGGGTATAGACCTAAACAGAGAATTTTCAACAGAAGAATCTCAAATGGCAGAGAAACATTTAAAGAAATGTTCAGCATCCTTAGCCATCAGGGAAATGCAAATCAAAACAATTCTGAGATTCCATCTTACACCTGTTAGAATGGCTAAGATCAAAAATTCCAATGACAGCTTATGCTGGAGAGGATGTAGAGCAAGGGGAACACTCCTCCATTGCTGGTAGGAATACAAACTTGTACAGCCACTTTGGAAATCAATATGGCAGTTTCTCAAATAATCAGTAATGGCCCAGCTATACCACTCCTGAGCATATACTCAAAGGATGCTCAACTACATTCCAAGGACACTTGCTCAACTATGTATAGAAGAGATCTCCTGGGTGGACTGGGGCCAGAAGGGGGTGGGAATTTGAGGGATGATGTTTGGAGGGTGGATGGAGAGAAAGAATACTGAAAGAAATGACTGGAAGGGGAGGCCACTTCAGGGTCAGGTAGAAACCTAGCATAAGGAAGGAGAAATATAATGAAGAATGCTCCTAACAACAGTATTTCTGGTTAATTGAATTCTTCCTTATAACTATAACAAACACCAGGAGCATGATGACCTAGAAGCTTGTGCTTACTATGTATTATTATTTACAGAGCATCCCCTCTTCCATGGTAGATGTCAGTGAAAGAACAATGGGAAAAAATTAAACACACTGTTTTTTTTCATGAAGCCTGTAGTCTTAGTTACATAGAAAACATCTTATAAACTATCCATCATGCCCTCACCTGGAAACACCAGTGGATTCCCTCTTCAGGTGGACAACATTGTAAAGACATTTAGAGACTCTGCTCCATCAGCCTACACTGGACATAGACACCCAAATTCATGCAATTTCCTCTTACCATATTTCCTGTGGCCCTCCTCTGCCCTGTGAAGGTGCTTTGACACACAACTGAAGGGGCAAGTACCATTTTAAGCAGCATTTGACTGGTTTTAGTCCCAATGTGCAGACAGACAGACAGACAAATGTAGATAGCTAGAGATGCACAGTTTTATATCCTTCCTCTTTTTCCCAATTTCATGTTGTATTAGGAATACTGCCTTGTGCTCTAAGTAACTCTACCCTTGGTATATATGAATAAGTGAATCTTATAGTGTACTAAAGGAAATCTGTTTGGACAGTCCAGGTGCTAAGCCAGCTCAGTATTGAGTATAGGGGCAAGCACTCACCTCTTCTCCATTTCTGTGACCACTAGCTTAGTGTTTTCTTGAGTCCGAGTATTAAGATATAAGACCTGGTGGCCTGGTATGGGAAACAAAGCCTTCCTGAGCTAAGGAAATATGAAATATATCCAGTCTCCCAGCTCAATTCCCAAGTGTTCTTGTTTCTTAAGAAAACTTAACTAAAGTAAAGCGTACCACAGCCTTATGTTTGACTTGATTCCCTATGTAAGAATATCCCTGAAGCATCCAGGGGACACAGGCAGAAGGGGAGACTTTGCAATGGTAGGATACAGCTAATCTTAAGTCCTTCAACCATAGAAACTTCTAGAAGCAAGCTGGTCTGCTGGTCTTACCAATATTTTCATACCTAACGTGAAATGCTAGAAGAAAGAAGTCCACTTCTATTACCCCTAGTTGAAAGCTAGATAATTTCCAGAAGCAGAGCTTTCTAGCTAACCCAAGAAGGGGACTGCAATAGCAACCACCTAGATCTAAATCCTTGTCACCAGGAACTTATACTCTAGTAAAAGTAGAGACAATAAACAATGTGCATATGAAAAAAATAATAAAGGAGAGATGAGCAATGTCTTAGAGAAAGTGATTTTAAATTAAATGGCCAATGGAGAATCTGTGATGGCTTTTCTTGGTTATCTACTTGACTGCACATGGAACTAAAACCCGAAAATAGAGGCCACACTTATGAGGGAGTCTTGCTTAATTTAAAGTAAAAAGATACACTTCTAATCCAGATCTTTGAAGTAGGAAGACTCACCTTTAATACAGGTTTTTTTTGAGCTGGGGAAAGACACACTTTTGTTTTGGATCTTGAGGTGGAAAGATACACCTTTAATCTAGGCCACACCTTCTGATGGAAGTCAATTTAAAAAAACATGGAAGAAGGAAGCTGTTGTTCTTTGCTTGCCCTCACCTTGCTATCAAGTACATTCCTTCACTGACATTAGAACCCATTTCTTCAGGATTCTAGCACATACTGATGACCAGCTGAGACACCCAGCCTTGTGGATTGAGCAATTACTAGATTCTTGGACTTTCTCTTCACAGTCAACCATTGTTGGATTAGCCAGACTGCAGTCTGTAAGTCATTCTAATAAATCCGAGAGAGAGAGAGAGAGAGAGAGAGAGAGAGAGAGAGAGAGAGAGAGAGACAGAGAGAGAAAGAGAGAGAGAGAGAAAGAGAGAAAGAGAGAGAGAGAGAGAGAGAGAGAGAGAGAGAGAGAGAGAGAGAGAGAAAGAGAGAAAGAGAGAGAAAGAGATTCATTCTATAAATTCTGTTTCTCTAGAGAACCCTGACTAATACAGGGTCTCATGGAGAAACTGACATTTGAGAGAACACTTTGAGGAGGCAATAAGAGGAAGGATATTAGAGACCAGAACAAAAATAAATGGGAAACTAAATAGTAGAACACCTTGAGGGAGTTACACCAATAAAAAGCTCAGAGAAGAATATGTGATATCTTGCATATGATCTAACAAATAAAGCCTGCCTGAAGATCAGAGGGCAAAGCCAGCTACTAGTTAGCCATAGAGGCCAAGCAGTGGTGTCATACACCTTTAATCCCAGCACTCAGGAGGCAGAGGCAGACAGATCTCTGTGAGTTCAAGGCCATCCTGGGCTACACAAGACTGATCTAGTCTAAAAGAAAAACAGAACCAGGCAGTGGTGGCACACACCTTTAATCCCAGCACTAGGGAGGTGGAGACAGGAAGTGATATGGCAGGATGCTCCAGACCATAAGCATATATCATAAGAACTCAGCTGGTTATGGCAAAGTCATTGCCTGAAGGGATCAAGGAATTCCTTCAGAGGAAGCCAAATTCCAAGGAGTTTTTGGTGTTATTTGGCTTATTATATATCAGCTGTCTTCTGTTATGAAAAACATGTGTGCCTTCAGAGTTTTCCCAATTGATTTTTCCCTAATTGCTAACAGTGTGAACTGATCACTCTTTGGACATATACATTCAAGGTATTTGGAGAACAGCCTCAGGAAAGGCTTCCTTCCCTCCAGCCCATCCGTTTCTCCCTTTCAGCACTAGAATCAATTATCTCCCTTAGCCACAAGGACTAACAGAAATAACAGTCCAGACCACCACATGCTAGTCTCCTGATTTAAGGTAAATTCCACAAGGAATGTCCACCTAGGTCAGGTGGACATTAAGTAATAGCTTTACACAATTTAGCTTGGACTCTCCTTTCTTACAGCCTTACTAACTTTATAGACCTCTAACTCCTTACCTAACCACTTCTAGGAATATTTAGAGAACCTTCTGCACTGACAGCTATGCACAGCCAGAACCTCAGTTCAAGCCTCCCTGTAATTATCGTCATTGGCAACATCTAGCCAGGACCATCCCCAGATGGAGGAAATTACCTTATCAGAGATAGCTCTGTACTCTCTAAGAACAGACTTAAGCGTCCAGACTACCCATTCGAGAAGGCCTGGTGGATGTACCAATTAAGCTTAACTATATCCTTTCCCAAATCTTTCCTCTAGTTCCAGATCTCCCTTTAACTATCACCAGAGGCATCTAGCTGTGCACAGGTTGCCTTAACATTTTCTACCAATCACGTTTAAGATTATAGTTGAACACATAAGATCCCTCTTCTTAGATATTACCTGAATTTAGTCTTTAGTTAATTCATTTCCTCATTAATCACTTCCCTTTTGGGTTGCAAATGATAATTAACAATTACTGCCCCTCTGTGTGATTCTTATCACCCCTCCATTTGACTCCGGAAGCCTGGCTTTACACTGCCAAGGGATTACTGCTTGTAAGTGTATATATACCAGGATTCCCAGGGCTCGGGAGGATGGAGAAGAAGATTTGGAAGAATAAATGACTGGACTAAGAGCTCAGTATGCTGATTCTATCTCCCAAAAAAATAGTCCTCGCCATTCATAGTTCTCTCCTGAGGCCCTGGGATGTATAATATTAAGACTGGTCCCTCTAATATTATACAAGAGCAGGAGGAATATAAAGCGGGAAGAGACAGGAGCTAAGAGCTCTTCCAGGCTGAGAATTTGGTAGAGGTAAGAACTCTAGTGGCTGACTGCTCTGCTTCTCTGATATTTCAGCATTTACCCCTATCATCTGGCTCCATGTTTTTATTAAGACCAATTAGGATTTGTGCTACAGGAGAATGCATAATCCTATGAGAGGAGGCCAAGAAGAATGTCTAGGATGGTGGTGGCTAAGAGGAGACTTCAAGAGGAAAAGGAATTTATCTACCAGATCACTATAGCACAGAAAAAAGTTTATGCAGAAACATCACAGAGGTGCAAAACACATCATGTATGAACCCCAAAACCCAGACTCAAAGGGTCTCAGTGACCGTCCTCAAAACCATCAGTAATAAATAAAAATAAAACTAACATCTAGAGTGGTGAGTACAGTTAAGTGAGCCCTTGCTCTTTGTGGGTTTTGCTAGATTCTTTATACTGATTATTTTAATTCTCACAACAACCTAGAGAAATACTGTTCCTAACCCTAAGCACTTGCCCAAGGCTATACAGCTTCTAAGTGCTAGCAGCTGGTCACAGAAGCCACACATGAGGTCTTTGAAGGCCACTACAGACTCAGTGCTGCATCCTTCTCTAGCAGGCTGCTCTATTAGTACTGAAGTCCATTTAGCCCAGCCCCCCACCCTGAGTACCAGGGGAAAGAAAGGCCAAGCCAAGTTCTCACAGGGATTAATGGGGACCATCTATATCCCAAACTGTGTCCATTCAGCCTCTACACAGTACATTTTCTTTTCTTCACAAATTAAGCTTCTAGGCTTCAATCACTCCAGGTTTTCCTCAATCATTTTTAGTTTTGTTTTTCATTATTGCCTGCCTAAAAGAATCTTCTATTTTTCTATCAGTTCTCCTACTCTTTTTTTTTTTTTTTTTTTTTTTTGGTTTTTCGAGACAGGGTTTCTCTGTGTAGCTTTGCGCCTTTCCTGGAACTCACTTGGTAGTCCAGGCTGGCCTCGAACTCACAGAGATCCGCCTGGCTCTGCCTCCCGAGTGCTGGGATTAAAGGCGTGCGCCACCACCGCCCGGCCAGTTCTCCTACTCTTATGAAAATTTAATACCACAAATATACTATGCATCTGTTTATATACTGCATAACATGTACACACACATACATAAATATGTATCTGCTTATGTATTGTGTGTGTATCTGTGTTTTATACATCTAAGTATAATGTTCGCACACAAACCAATCTTCACCCTTTAGGAGTAATATTGCCACCTTTTTATGCATGGTGGTGCATGCCTTTAATACCAGTGCTGGGAGGCAGAGGCAGATGGATCTCTGTGAGTTCAAGGCCAACCTGGTCTACAAATTGAGTTCCAGGACAGCCAGAGCTGTTACACAGAGAAACCCTGCTTCAGAGAGAGAAAGAAGCAGGCATGGGGGTGGGGGAGGGGTGGACTGACTGTATGGTATAATCCTACAAACTACATATTTACAAAGACAGCTGTTAACGCAGTGCAACACAAAACTGTATATTTACTTGAAAAAGCAGTGTGTGTGTGTGTGTGTGTGTGTGTGTGTGTGTGTGTGTGTGTGTGTGTGATTAGATTGCATGGTTCTCAAGTATGATCAGGTCATGTTACAATGTCAAAAGTTTGAATTCACTCTAACTCGTTTTATAATTGAAGACACTGGCATCAAAGAGAGATAAGAATGTCTTAAGATCACCTCACTAAGACCAATAGAATCCAGAGCAGATTGCAGGGCTCCTAGCTTCTCTACCACACACTACCTGATGTAGTCATGGCACCCTTCCTTCCTCCTCCCTGTCTATCATTCTTTGCCTTTCCCTTCACATTGCAGATTCCATCTAAACTCAGACTCCCCCAATTTCCTAAGAACGAGATTATCTGCAAGTAACCAGGTATCTCCTAGTATCCCAGCAAGGTATAGTCCATCAGGAAACCCAGGGGTCAGCTGGGGTTTCTGTCACAGAGGGTTGGCATGGAGGGACAACACTGCTCAGCTCAGGTCTTCCTGATGAGGCTGCAAGAGATCACCCTGGCAGCTGCCTCAGAAGTTCAGCCCCATCATCTTTCCCAAATGCAAGACAAGCATAAAACTACTGCAGCAATGGGGAAAAAATCAACTTGGAAATAATTAAACAGCAAGGCAGCCACCCATAATGATATTCTGCAGCACACTTTGGGGACAGTTTGCTGCAAAAGCACCCGAGCACTACGGTTGTTTAATTAACATTGAAACGGCAGTTCCACAAGAACTAAAAACCCTGTTAATTTATGTGTCTCTTAATGATGCTCATTTAAATACTGTCAACTTTCCCTTGGTTTAATATTCATGATTTTGAGTCATTAAAGCACCATGATCAGCTTGAGGTATGGGAAAGAGACTTTCTTATGCACCCAGAACCATTGTTTGAAGACAATCATTTCTGATCCCACCTTTCCATGCCTCCCTCCAAAGCCAGCTACTTATAGAACCTGTGAATCAGCTCAGCGTTTTCAGAACTGGGAACAGTGCAGGGAGTTTTACCATTTACTGTCCATTCACCTTCAGAACCGATCTGGGCCCATTCTCACTGTCGGTGTCACAGAGCTGAAGAGCTCAGCTGGCAAATACAGGCACTAGATGTGCACCAAGAGACCAGGCTCGAAATCCCAGAGTGTTGGAGAGTGTGTTAATCATGTCTCTGAACCACGATCACCCTGAAATATATTTCTGGGACAGAAGGACACTGAGGGCTGATAGGGATGCAGTGCTGATGAAGCAGGAGCCCCAAGGCTCAGAATCATTCATAGGAAACATCCAAGAAATTAATATAAGGCCCTATAGGACCCACTATACACATTGTGCAAACTACGGTGTCCTCAAAGCAAACAGACCACGAAAAGCATTCTCTGGAGTGTAGGTGGGTGGGTATCCAATCTCTGGCCCATAGGTCACAAGCGGTTGCAGATAGCTATGAAGGGACCCATGGTTCTCAGGCCTTTGGAACTAAATTAGAATGTGCCCCTGAGGTTACTGGGGTTCTATCTTGCAGAGGCAAGTTTATAACTGCCTAAGCCAATTGCATGTGTGTGTGTGTGTGTGTGTGTGTGTGTGTGTAGAAGATAAACATACAGACAGATTTCCTATTTGGTGTTGCTTCTTCAGAGAACTCTGATTAATATAGACAAAATGCAGTCTGGGTAGGAATGGCAGTTACAGAAATGTAATCTTCAATCCACTACACACAGAAAACTCTCAGCAGTTGCCACCTGAACCAAGTCACCAAGACCTGCCTAAGCCAGCTCCTTCCTCCTCTTCCCTACACTCACAATCTGAACATCACACAGTAGAGTCCAATGCCTGTCAGACAGTTGTCTCACCTCTCCACCTCCCTGTCTCTCTAGCCCCAACCCCACTGCACCCTCTCTCTCATCTCACTAACACCCCAGTGTTTCCAAGACTCCTCGTCTTGGCTGCCACTGCTCGTGAAATTCATCTTCTACATAGTCAAAGAAACGGAGCTAATACCACAAACCCTTCTTCAGAAGAATCCTGACTTCCTCGCCTGACCTAGAAGGCCATCCAAGCTATGAACACTGACAATTCCAGCTACTACCAACTTCAACTCTCCACCTTCTAGTGCCAGCCAGATCGCTCTCTTTCTGGATCTTTCCTGCTGTTTCCTCCACCGGATAAACACTTTCTCCTCCTAACCTTCCCTCTCTGTGTAACTTCTCTTCACATTTCAAGTCTCAGTGCCACCTCCCTGAAGAAACCTTCCCGGATGCCCTTCAGGTTAAGCCAGGCTCCTCTAACTCCCTGAGTATCACTCCAGGATCCTGGACATTCGTCAGACAAAGGGAAGGTTTCCAGGCCAGATGAGGCAACGTTACATGATGGGGGAGAATTCCTGAATGGCCTGTTCTTGCTCAGCTTCTTTTTCCCATAGGAGTAACACTAAAAAGATGAATCCCATCCCCCATACCTCTGTGTGGGCTTTGCCAAGGCAGGTGAAGCTGCCAAGCAACAGCAGCTTTCTCCTGACCTTCCGCCTCTGCACGTTCCCCTGACTCACTGATGTAAAACATCCACTCCTTCTGGGCCTCTTCCTTATTTCATCACTTTAATAAATTAAGAACAGATTGAAAAGCAGGAAACATTGTCTCCGAGGCCCAGCACCCACATTCCAACTCAATTACAAGATTTGTTTTTCGGGTCTGGCCAGACGCACAGGCAGCTGGGATGCAGCGGAAAAAGCAAGAGAGAGTTTAGGCAGAGAAGCCAGTTCAGAAACAGACCAGTGGCCTCAGACCAGTCCATGGACCTCTCAAAGTCTCCTCTTCCCCATCTCATTTCTCCCCAGCTGGAAAATGTATGACAATAGTGACCCATCCTTCCCTTCCCAGGATGGTGGGAATCTATCGGAAGAGATGAGGCACAAATTTGCTTTGTAAACTGCCAAGTCCTAGGCCATGTGAGAAACAGTATCTGAGTTGTCTTGGTTGGAGCTGAGATGGCATCAGGCCCCTCCCTCCCTTCTAAAGCACTGGAACACTCCATTAAAACTCCTGTACTGCTTTGAGACAGGTCTTCATTCTCTTGCTACTTGAGACAACTAAAATTGTCTTATATTATTAAAATTGTCTTAGTCTTATATTCGATAGCCACCACCATTGTCTCTGTTCATCACTAGAGTGCTGTACTAGAAAAAATGGGAGGGGGTGTCTTGTGTTTTGGAGAGGGTTGAGAGACATAGCTTTGCTCCTGGCTACACTGTTTGATTTTTTGCCAATTACATCACTTCTGTGGCTGGCTGTTTCCATCGCTCAGTGTATAAAATGAGGGTGTGAGGGGGCGAGCTAATAATCCTTTTCTTGATAACTTCATTGGGTGGTGATGAGGATGAAATTAGACCTTTTACAAGCTGTGAAGCTCTATGCAAACATAAACTGTTGTAAGAAGGACATTAATAGTTCAATTATTATAACAGTGGCAAAATAGTGATGAAGATATTCCAGCCACATGACAATGCCTCCCCTTCGTTAAGGGAGAGCACTGGCTGACCTCCTTTGAGTCTTCTAAGCTCCTTGCCACTTATGATATGTGAAGTCTTCCCCTCTCTAACCCAGCTATCTCATGCTTCAGCTTTCGCCATTCTTATTTCCTGTTCTTAGTTGGAAAGAAGAATAAGGTCACCATGTTCTTTGGGCAAACTTTCACCAATTTAAGTCACAGGACACCCTTCTCCCTTCTTGACATGCCGTGTGAAGAGAGCACATTGGTGGAAAGTGACAGATGCTGTTTTAGAAAGGCAGGTTAGAGGTGCAGCTAGAACTTTCCACTGAGGCATACAATAGACTAGCCGGGAATGAAGTCTAGAGGTTCAACAGAGTGCCCTCTGCTGAAAATAGAGGTTCAGGAGACCTGAGATCAAAAGTGACAGCCGAACAGCTTCAGTCTCATTAAACTCCTCTCCATTTCCTCGCATGCTGTCTGCTTTCATCCTCCCTGCCTTTGCTTCCGCTGTCCACTCAGCCAGGAACAACCCACCTCTTATCTGTGCTGAAGACTTCTCTAGAAAAGCCCTGAAAATTGCTCGATATTTCGCCAACCCCTCAACAGTGTTGCAAGGCAGCTTCCTAGTCCCAAGCACTGCACGATTGTCCACTCTGTCTATGCTTCATCCCACTTAGTTCTCGTAAGACCACTATGAAATAAGAGTCATTGTCTTTGCTTTGCAGATGAGAAACAAATCAACCTGTGCAAAGTCACACAGCTAGTTAGTTGTAGAACAAGCTTTCAAACCCAGGTCTTCAGAAAACAATTTCCAAGGTATCATTGTTACAAGATTCTGACAACCACTCCAAAAGCAAAACATATAAGATGGGCTAGACAGTTTGCAGTTCTGAGAGTCAGACTCAGATAGCAATCTTACCTGGGTTTAGAGGTTTAGTCATCTGGTCTGGGATTAGATTAGCCAGGTAAATCAGCCAGTCCACAGCCAGGGCCCTCCTTTGCTCCAGAGAGGGCACCTCCGTTGGAGCTGTCCGTGGTTCTGATACAACTTGCTTCTACCAGTCCTGAAAACACAGGTCCACCCCACAGTTACTGGATAGCATGTCTGGAAAGAGACATCATCATTTCCCTAGAATTCCCCTCAATTCCAGCTTCCAACCTGGCCTTCCTATGCTGAATAACCTCTCAGATATTGGAATGAACATCTCATTATTCTTCAAGGGTTGGCTTCTACTGGTTCCCCACCATGGCTTTGTTGACTTTCTGAGGAGTTCTTAGACAACCACTGTGTGTTGGGCTCTATAGCCATGACTTTCATAGGTGGCACTGTTGAATGTGTACCAATGTATTTTATAAGTATTTGGCATATTTATTACTCATAGTCTCCTCAGTCACTAGAAGACTGGGTCCACATGGCAGGGATTGTTGCCATCCACTGATATATCCTCAGCTACTGGGGTCTATATATGATAGGAAGGCAGTAGATGTTTTTTGAATGCTTAGATAAATTACCAAACTATATATAAACAATCATATGGAATAAAACACATTATGATTACATTACACTTTAGTATACTAGACAAGAATGATTTCTCATGAATATTTCTTGTTCCTTCCATAGCCTAACTCACTATAAGTTCTTAGGAAGCTGAAAATGTTAGAGCCAAGGTGGACTGAGTTCATAAGAGAGTATAAGCATTCATGAAAGTGATATAGTCACCTATACTATTCAATCCCATAAGAATCATTGATACCTCCAGGGTTTTTTAAGGAGAATTTGTTGGTCATCAATCTTCTTAAACCATTTTCTGTACTGAAGTCAGGACAAACTAGTATGAGCACCACTCCTTTTCATGAGGACTTGTGCATTCCAGCATGAGAGCCTATCCAAAGCCACAGCCAGGGCTCAGCCTTGGAACATGTTCTGGGAGCAAGGTTCAGGCTGGCATCATGATTCAGTGAGTGATTTCAACTAAGCTAAATTTTTAAATTAAATAATAAACTCAAAGTGCCTGTGCTAACATCAGATCCCAGTTGATGAGATGCTTAATGAACACAGCCCTATTCCCCTCAGATTAATCGGATTCTAGGCAGCATTCTGGTTTTCTTTGCCTGCTCACTCCCTTCCTTGCTGAGCATCTTCCTCTTCTCCAAGGATCCCTTCTAGGGGTGCAGGGACTAGGAAGGCTCTTAAAGAATGTGATGGGGATTTGGGGATCTGTCCTAAAGATGATGGAGGAGTAACAGATCAAGGACTTGGCTTCTTGATTGCTACCCTCCACTCTGTTTATCAACCCCTGCTATGACCTGCCTTAAGAAATCCCACACCGATGGTTGGAGATAAAAGCAAACTGTAAACATCCCCATTACCTGTCTCCTTCAGAACTTCCACTTATATCAAGATGGTAACAAGAACAGGCGTTGCCTTTCCTAAAAATGTGACTTTAAAGACGATGGGCCTGGGGCAACAAAAGGACAGCAAAATCTAAAAAACAGTGGACCCTGGGATTGCCCTAACATGTGCCTTAAGGGAGCTAGTCCCCAGCACAGGAGGGAGAATCTGGACTGGGAATTCTCCGAACACAGAAATCACAACTGAGAGTTCAACAGATTTCAAAAAACAAAGAGCTTGGGAGAAAAACCATTACAGTGAACATTCTAGTGACTTGTGGAGGTTTTCTCTTCGTCACTGAGTGCATAAGGGCATGGAAAGACCCATAAGTGCCCAGAGCTCAGACAGGATCAGTGTCTGAGCACTTGCCTAGCATCACAAGGCCCCAGTTTCCATCTGAAAAACAAAACTAATGTTGATCCAATTGATGGTAGACTGAAAGATACACATGTAAAAAATTACATTAAATATACATGGCTCCCTGTACATTTGAGCCTGGTAAAACAAACATTTGTTCCTCATATCTGGATTTGATCCTTAAAGCCATCCTCTGAGGTAGATAGGCCATTGGTTATTATCTCCTGTCATGGACTATGAATCTAAGACTTCCTAAGCATCCTACTCAAGTCAACAAAAGATGAAGTGACTCCATGATCCCCACAATCCTATGTCAAAGCTTCTTCAACCAAGGCCAGAAACAGCTGATTCCTGCCTTCAAAAACCCATTTCTCTCTCTCTCTCTCTCTCTCTCTCTCTCTCTCTCTCTCTCTCTCTCTCTCTCTCTCTGAAATACAATTTGCCATGAATTAATGATGAGCCTGCCTGGCCAATTACCAGAGCTAAGTGCTTTCCCGCTGGGAGCGGCTCCCACAAAGCACTAAGTGATGTTGGACTAGTGAAGGGGGCCCCGCCCAGTCAGGCCTAGAGCCCTCCTGGGTCCAGGCTTAGAGGAAGCAGCTTCCAATTAGCTCCTGCCAGACAGACTGGCTTCTCAGCACAGCAAATTGGGTTACAGAGTGCTCTTCCAGCTGGCCTCCCTGTCTGGTCCTGCTCGCCCCAGCAAAGAGGATGCTAATCAACTGTGAGGCTAGTTCTGCAGGTTACAAGCATCCATGGAGGGAGGTATGCACAGACAGGCTCGTCCAAACAATATGGCATACTATAAGCCCTACATCAGATATTCAATGGCCTTGGAGTGCTGGAATCCAGGCTCCTAAGTTAATAGAAAGCAGTGCACAAAGGAAAGAGTCCAAAGACCTACACTTCCAATCTCTCCACACATCCAACTCCCAGCAGATAAACAAAGAAAGACAGCACAGTCCCTGGGCTGGGCTTTTTCTCATTGTTTACTGCTCAAAGATATCCCCAAATATCATTTGTTTCTGGAAACAATCACCAAGGCAAAGTGAGTCTGAGACCTCATTAAGACACATCCTTTGCCCTGTATCGCTCTTTATGGGCAAGCCCAAGATCTAATCCAGAGCTGGTACCTCCTTTCCACAGCCTTTGACAAGGAAGCCCTAGCCTGCTCTGCCACTCCCCCTAGTGGGCACTGCTGTGCTACATTGCAAAGCTTTCTCCCTTGGAGGGACTGAAGCTTACAAAAGGTTTCAGAGCTACTGCATCCTGATCAGTGAGTGGGCTAGGAAGGCTTGCAATCACTGTTTTAGAAGTGAAGCAACAAGCGAAGGCAGGTGAGGAGAGAAGTCAGGGTTTGTCTGCAGAAAAGTTAGTCCTGAAACCCCATTCTCTCACCAACAGCCATGTCAGTGAAGAGGGTTCTTACCTCTGCTTCATGGACAGTGTGTTTGGTTTACTTGGTAAGGATAAGGGTTAGATATGTCTTCTCCTGTGCTGTGACCCTCACCTCAGACTCCATCTGTACTAGGAGAATGGAACTCTGGGGAAGAATTTCAACACAACTCCATGATCCAGGTGTTAAAGATAGCAAAGAGATTCCACTGAGTTCCTGTATCAGCCCGTTAATGACATTTGTTAATGACAAAACACTGCCCAAGCCCATTAGCAGAGGTGCCAGAGAGGCTGGGTAGCATCTGAGGCAGGCCTCTGGACCAGAAGGTGACCCCGAAACGCACAGAAGAACCAGAGCAAAATCCCTAGAGAAAGGGGTGTGAGCAAGTGGAGAGTGTCAGGCAGAAGGAGTCATAAAGAGAAACAACAACTGAGGCGTGGCATGAAGCTGTGAGATTGTAGGCTCAGACCACCAGGCTCCCTGTAGGCCACATGTCTAGGTCAAGGCTTTGTCTGGGTGAGCTCCCTTCGAGGTGGTGGCTGCAATCCAACAGCCAGCCGGGGTTATGGCCAAATGTTCTTATACCAGTGGAGGTGGAGGGGGTAAGCATAGATGAAGCCTTTAGGGAATGAGCAGCTGTCTTGATGCTGAAAAGTGTCTGCCAGGAGAATTTAGCTGAGAACACTTCCCACTCCCAAGAGGTCAAAGGGCCCTGTTGTCCCTTCCTGATGGAGGCTGTGAGATCACACTGTCATACATAATTCATTCAACAAACACTCACTGAACTGCCTGATCCAGGCTCTGAGGCTAAGTTTTGAGAGCACAAAAGTGGAAGGATGCTGTCTGCACCCTTGAGGGATACATGGACCTCAGAGGGAAAGGAACAGACTGGGGAGATGCTACAGGGCTATAGCAGATGAACGTAGAGGCCAGCAAGCTGAAAACGGTCAGAAATGTGAGCTAGGCTTTGGAGGAGAGGTCAGAGTTGGCTGTGTAAAGGGAGCATCCTGGGAAGCAGGAGGAGCACACAACCAGAGGAACAAGAACTAGCTCTGTGTTTGGATGCACAGTGGGCAATCTGACCACAAGAGATCTGCATTGCCAGGCTGGGAGGCAGGGACGCTGTCTTGAGGTTAGCTCTGTTTTACAAAGACAACTCTGGCCAAGAAAAATGATACTGGAGCTGAAGTAGAAGAATTCTACTCAGGCACTAAAGACATAGGATTAGCAGGGCCAGGGGACCAACTGGATATTGGAGGGGTCACTCCTCCATATTTTGCTTTTTTGACAGTGGCTGTGTTCTCTTCGATGAGCGCCTTCTGCAGAGCAGATTTGAGGTGAGCTAAGGAATAAGGGACCCTGTTATACAGACCCCACCCCACCTAATAAACACTAGTGAGAATCTACTGTAGACACCTCTCATTAGGGCTCAGTGAGCAAGCAAATGAGCAAACAGATGAGGGAATAGATGATCTGTGGACCCACCTGGCAGCATAAGACTGTGTCCCACCAAAGTTCTGGGAAGAATATGTCCAAAAAGCCAGCTTGGTGGAGTGTTTCCTGGAGAGACCAAGTAGGGAAAGCCCATCTCATGGGCTGTCTTGAGGCTTGACGGCCAGTTGACCCTCATTGGAGGGTCTGGTCTTTGTTCTCTCAGATGGTGTCATGATGGAAGGGCAATATGTCTACCCTTGACTCTGAGATCCCTGAGCTCAAGATTACAGATTTGCACCCAGCTACCTCGCTCTTACCACACAAACCCCAGTAGGTCAGAATTCAAGTTGTGAGGAGTGGAATAAACACCAAGGGAGTCACTGGCATCACTTAGTCATCTTCTATGCACAGGCACTGTGCTAGGTCCATTCTATGTAGCATTCATCAATGGAGCCATCCTAATAAAGGAGGCTCATCTATTTGTCTCGAATAGGAAACTAAGTCTCACAGAGATAGTGTAACTCCCCTAGGTCATCCCATAATATCCCAGGTCAAGTTCACCCATTTATATTTGAAATAATACATTGCTGCCTGTTAGAAAAGTAAAGGGAAGGGGTTGGGGATTTAGCTCAGTGGTAGAGCGCTTGCCTAGCAAGCGCAAGGCCCTGGGTCCTGTCCTCAGCTCTGAAAAAAAAAGGAGAAAAGTAAAGGGAAAATACCTACAGCTTCATCATCCTAACACAGCAACTGTGATTTTTTGTATATTTCCTGAAGTTTAGAACCTCTTGGGACTGTATTACTCACACAATTTGATCTTACTTTTTTCTGGTTTAACATTGCATCATAATCATTTTTCCAGGCTACTGTGTCACCTGTAGGGACATTTTTCATGGCTGTATGCTGTCAAGTGTCAACACCAGACTTACCTTTACCTGTGGTTAGGTGCTTAAATTGCTTCTGATCATTGAGAGGATAGTCAGTCTTTCATTTAGAACTGTGTTCTTTTGCAGATACAGAGCAGGCTCCCAGATATGGAGCTATGAGGGAGATGACATAGACATTTCTAAACCTCCAGGCACGGAGCTATGAGGGCACGTGGCATAGATGTTTCTAAGCCTTTTGGCCTACTGCCAAGAAACATTCAAACTATGGGATCTTTTTTCTTTCTCCCTCACTCTTTCTCCTTCACTCCCCGAGGCTGTTTCCTCCCCCCCTCCCCTCTCACCATCCCCTTGACCTCAGCATAGCACCCCTCTTCCACCTAGGCTCCAGACTCCATCGCTCTTTTGTGAGGTGGAGTGAACAGTGTACTCCACAGCCGATTTTGTGAGCTAAAGATGGTGATTCAGACATCCAACAGGAGGCAACTCACAGAGCACATTCAACAGACCCTTGATGCCACACTGCCTGGATTTCAAACACAGACCTGCTGTGTGCCCTTGGGAAAGTTTCTAAACTTCACTCTTCCTCAGTTTCCTCATACAAAAAGCAAGGGTGACAAAAGTGGTTACAATCCTTTGGATTTGTGTGTGGGTAAAGCACCGAGGAGTTACTTTCTGCAGAATTGTGCAGCAAGAGCTGGGTTCTTCTGATGTGATATCTGATGCAGGAAACAGCACTATCCAAAACAGACCCCACACTCCTTCCCACAGGACTGCTGTAGTGGGAAGGGTGCAACTCAGGTGCCCGACAGGTTTTGTGGAAACAGCTGACATAGTTCTGATGGCCATTCATCCCTCTCAGCAACCTTTGCAGAGAGAGGGGGATGGATCTCTCCTTCACCCCACCCTCTGCCCTCTGGCTGATGTGCCCTGATCTTATCCCTCTTCCATCAGGCTGTCTAACTGACTGGAAAATGCAAGCATATCCCTAAATGCATGCCACCGCCCCCACCCCCCACCCCCTACCCTCCGGCACTCTCTTCCCTTCCGGGAAGCCTGTCCCAGCGCCAGCCTGATGAGCAGCACTTAATTCTTTATTGAAAACCATTAACTGGAGTTCAGTTCTCTGAGCCCTAGTTTCAAATTACCCACAGGAAATGCCAGACCCGGAGAGTGGCTTTCAAGGGCAGAGCCATCTCCTTTAGCAGGCTGGTCCCAGGACCCTGACGGTGGAGACTCTTCATTGTGAGACACAATAACAGCCACTATTAATGGGTGGCAATCTCTTCAGTTCCTTCCATGCAGGCAGTTGACAAAGCACCCTCCTTTTCCTCTCTCCTTGAGCAAAAACCAGTATAGAAATACATCAGGCATTATTACCCCTTGATAGATGAAAATGCTCATGGCCTCGAGGTCACACAAGCAGGTGAGGACTGAAATGGTCATTATGGGTGAGCCCATAACCCTCTAATTGCAGCGCCTCACAGGTCCCTCCACAGTGGACCCTGACCCATGTGGGTGGGGCAGCAGTGAAGCAAGTGAAGGAGGGGACCCCCTCCTGGAGAAGGTCTCAGTCATGCCTGGGAGGAGATCAGTGACAAAAAGCCCTAGACTAAGGCCTCAGCCACCCTGGTTCTGTCCTGGGTCTTCCTCTAACTGCCTAACATAGTTGGGTATTAATTTTCATACTTGGGGCATGAAAGGGAGGCTTAGGGAGGAGCCAGAGAACAGAAAAATAGACATCCTCCATCATCTCTCTCAAGACCTCTAGCCACCCAATAAGTGGCCTCATTCATTCACTTTTAGTTACTTAAGGTCACCTAAATACCTGGTACCAAGTGAAGCACTTGGCGAACATTTCTCACTGAATCCTCCCAATGGCCTCTATTGGTTTTAGGAATGGCAGGGCGTGGGGAGGGCTGCCATTGTTTGGTTTGTTTTCTGGCACAGGTCTCAGTTGGCCTTGAACTCACTGTGTAGGTAAGACTGACCTTGAACATCATCCTCCTGCCTCTACCTCTCCCCACTACAGGTACTACAAGCAGGCACAGCCATACTGCTTAGCTTGGTGCTCTGTTATCACTACTGATCAATGAGGAAAGTGAGGCTCAGGGAGTTGAGGTACTTTACACCAGTGCCAAGATTTGAACTCAGGTCAGCCTAATGCTGTGATCTGTATGATTTGTACCTAGAAATAAATCCATGGTGACCTAAGATGAAGGCAGGAAGAATAAAGGGCCTACGTGTGGGGTCTCTGGAGTTCTCCTAGAGATAGTAGCGTCCTGGAGAGGGTTTGCTGAATAAAACAGCAGACAATGTTCCGTGCAAAAACAGTAACACCTGACAGGACAGGGAAGCATCAAAGGGCGCGTAAATAACACGGGTCGGGAATTGCTGGCACTTGGGAATGAAGCGCATGGAACGCAGGACACTGCACTCCAGGAGTGTGCAGCTGGGAGAGATCTGAAACCGTATCAAACAACTTAGTGTCTGAGGAAAGCTAGATCATTTTTATCCTGGAATGAAGAGTTTCCTCTTCATTTATCTCACCTCCTCTTCCTGAAGTCCTGAAAAGTAACCAAAAAAGGAGGTCCTAGGCAGAGGAGAAGGAGAGAGGTAGAGATGGAGGCAGAGGAACAGGGGAGAGGGAGAGGCAGAGGAGAGGGGGAGAGGAGAGGTGGAGACAGAGGAGGGGGAAGTGGAGACAGAGGAGGGGGGAAGTGGAGGCAGAGGAGAGGAGGGGGAGGCAAAGGAGGGGGAGGGGGAGGCAGAGGAGGGGTAGAGAGAGGCAGAGGAGAAGGGGGTGGAGGCAGAGGAGGGGCAGAAAGGGAGAGGCAGAGATCAGAGTCCTGTTTCTCACAGTTGTGTGAGTTGGTACCTGTCTGACCCTCCTTTTCTGCAAAGGACTCCCTGATGTCCACTTCCCAGCACTGCAAGCCGTGTTACCTTACAGCATGGAAACACTAGGCTGCATTCTGTTCTAACACACTTGCCTTTCTACACACAGATGCCAAGGCTCAGACGTCTATTGACAACATACTCAGCACATATTTGACCTGAAATTTTATCTCAAATGTGGGGGATTTTCTGCCTCTTTCTCACTTTTACCCACCAATCCTGCATTAGCTCTCCAGAACCCAATACAATAAACCTGCTTGTCTGTCCAAAGTGCTCGTTTAATGAATGAAGATAATAGCTCTGTCCCCAAACCTCTCTTCAGCCCCACTCCCTTGTTTTCAGCCAATAGGACTTCCCAACCTTCAGGAAGGCTTAGTTGCCCTTGAAGAAGAAACAGGAAACAACAAACAATAGAAGGAACTCCTTGATGTCCTGAAATGTTCCCAGCACCACACCAGCAATTAGACACCAATAGTATCATATGAAATATCAGTCACAGCCTGGCAGCCTTCTCCAGTCCATACACTTCCATGACCAAGACCGACACCAGCTTTAAAACCCGAGGGACCTGTCTCCACCCAAGCCTGGCCTCCTCTATGACCCAGATGGCCCCGATTTGCACTGGATCCATTTTCTGGTCACCTTACTGAATACAGTGTACCACCATTTCCAAAAATGCTGACCTCTGCTCCAAGCCGTCTTGTCGGCAGTTTCCCAGACATAGCTTGACTGTTTATTTATTTTGTGTTAGCAAAGAGAAGAAAACCGCACCGACCTAAGATGAATACTAATGAAATGCCTTCGTTAGCTTCCTTTGTGGTAAGAATGAAAAATCGGATCTCCACAGAATCACAAGCCATACATTTCTTTCTCCCAGCCTTTTTTTTATTTGCCCTTTCCTCTGAAAGGAAGATTAGAGATAGCCAGGCAGAAGAGTAAAGTCGTTTCATAAAAATAAAAAAAATAAAAATCTGCATTTTTAAGGGTGCCTTTGTTGCAGAGGGACATGGTGGTGCAATTTCTCCAAACCCACTTTTCTCAGCCTGTGAAGCAAATGTACCTATTTGTCCTCTGCTGCAACAATGCCAGCTGCATTCAATCAACTGAGAAGCTGCAAGCCATAAACCTTCTCCCCCAGCTAAGGGGGGTGGATGTGGGGGGAGGGAGCCAGCAAGAAAGGAGACATGCCATAAAAATTCATCAGAATAATGTAGGGATGAGACGCGCTCCGATCGCCGGCAAGCAATCAACCAATCACTCATTCTGTGGCATTTACAGCACGTCTCATTCCCCTGTTCCTTAAGGACAATTGATTTTTCCTGATTCCATTAGCATAACGGCGTGGAAAATGTCTGCAGTGCAATATTTCTGGAAAGTTCCAACAAGTAGGCTGGGTACTGGAGTGTGACCATCTCCAGAAAGCTTCCTCAGGCTCTGCGGCATATACTGCCACAGCCGCCACACACACACACACACACACACACACACACACACACACACACACACACACACACACAAAGCCCAGAGAGAAAGGCACAGTCTCCAAAAAGTTGGAGGCCAAGGGGCACCTTGGGGTGTCAAGCAGGTGACTGACACCATTATGAAACCGCTTATCTTCTTATCCTCAAACACAGGGATACAGGAAGGGAAGCCAGGAAGTAGGAAGGAATAAGTAAAATCCGCCCATCCCAGCAGGGACCAGCCACTGATAGACTCCATGTCAGCCTTCTCAATCTCCTGGATGTAAGAGCTAAGAAAATAATGCTTAATATAATTATCCCCTCCTATGTGAACAAGAGGCTAAAGGGATGGGTGCCCAGAAGCCATCGTTCAGTCCCTCTGTCAGCTGGGTCTCAAAACTGTATTCTCCACAAGAACAACACACACATGATGGAGGAACGGGGAGGAAGCATTTGCAGCTCAGCAGATTTGGCTTAATTAACCTCTAATTCTCAGTTTCTTTTATGGAAACTGGAGACATGATCACTTGCCATCTTGTTGGGAGAATTAAATGAGACACCATAGAAAGCACTTAGAGTGGTGCCATGCCTAGTAACTGTCAACAAATCAAATTTTCCTCCTCCTTCCTTTCTGTATTTCCTTTTCCTCCGGTCCACCAGCAGTGCCGTTCCCTCATGATGCCAACTTCAGCTGGACAGGATAGTGAAGGTTGCCCATGCAGAAAGGAAACACAAAACCCAGAATACTTCCATCTGCTCCTGCCAACAAGATTAAAGCCAGGCTATGTCTTTCAGATGTGCTCAGGAAGGACCCTGCTTTACTCTGCCTCCTGAGTCATTCCGTCTCCTCTTTCACACGCCCTCCCATTCTCACATTTCACCCCGAGGAATCCATCTAAAAACGATGACAGGACCTTGACACATCCTTGCTTAAAGCCTTCAGTGGCACCTCGATGGCATATGCTCTTTCCAAATTCATCCCAGGTTTGGCCTCAGGAAACCTTCCTCAACCTCACTCTTTATAAAGAGTCCAGAGCCCCTATGGCCCTATGTGCACGCCTCATATTCTGTACCCATGTCTTTTCCAAGATGTTGGAGGTGGGGCATGTCCTGAATAGCAGTTTTCCACTTCTTTTTCCCCAGGACCTTTTCTTAGCACCTGATACTCAGTAGGTGTTTGGTTGGTTGTGAAAACTAACTTGTAAGAAGAGCCGTGGTGATGTCATCACCGAAGGCTCTGATTTCCCTCAGCTTCCTGGAAGACTACCTGGGTGCTGGCCATGGTGCTGAATCTTAAAATGCGGCAGAGAGAATAACTAAAGAGATCTTGAACATACTAAAAGCAATCCTCACTCACTCAGGCCATCTCGTCATAAAAAGGCAGCCTTTGGGGTCTGGAGTAAGGCAGGGAATCTGGAAACTTCGGTGTCCATCCACTCTGGTTCTGTTGACTCAAGACACAGTATCTCTCTGGCTCTCCATTTGTCTCCTGACTGTCCTATGTCATAAGATTGTTCTGAGGATTACCAGTGTCGGTGGACCCCTTTGTAATCTTTCCTAAAGTACTTGTTATGAAAGACCTTAGAGGTTCCTCCTAGCCTTTTTAGCACCACCTCTACATCCTTACCTCCACCTTGCTCCTCAGCCCACTCCCAAATGACTTCTGTACTCATCATTCTGATATAATAACTCCCAGTGATGATCTCATGCTACTTAACCCATTTTTCAACCCTCATTATACCTACTCTCCCAGGACCATGTTTCTTATTCTCAAACACTTATCTCAGGATGTAATTACACATTTCTTTTTGTGACTGTTTTATTAATACCTGCCATCCAACTCCATGAGGCTAGGAACTGTGTCTGGTCTTGCTTATCACTGCAGTTTCAGGTCCTAACACAGTGTCCACAGGAAAGGGGGCTCCACCATCAGTAGGAAGGAAGGCAGGCATTGTGCCCAGGGCAAGTCTGACCATGTCCAACATTTTCTGAATCACTATAAGAAGGCCTAGAGCTTCTGTGGGTGTCTCAGCATCAGGACTTCTGTCTTTTGGGAATTGGAGCACTATGGAAATCTCTGTCTGCCCTCTTGGGAAACATTGAGAATATGATGCTTGGTATGGTATGGTACCATGCCTAGCAGCATGAGCACAGAATCATCAAAAGTAAGTATTATGGGATGAGACCTAAGGGACCATTGATCCCAGCTGCCTTGTTAGAGAGAAAAATCTAAGGTCAGAGAAGAAATGTAACCTCAGATCTTACAGTAAGTTAATGTTAGGCACGGTCTGGAGTAGTGGTTCTCAACCTTCCTAATGCTTCAATCCTTTAATATAGTTCATGTTGTGGTGATCCCCCCCAAACCATAAAATTATTTTCGTTGCTACTTCATAACTGTAATTTTGCTACTGTTATGAATCATAATGTAAATATCTGATATGCAGGATATCTGATATGCCACCCTATGAAAGGGTCTTTCAACCACCAAAGGGGTCAGGACCCACAGGTTGAGGACTACTAGTCTAGAGAGAGAGAGAGAGAGAGAGAGAGAGAGAGAGAGAGAGAGAGAGAGAGAGAGCAAGAATCAGGAAGTGTGAGTCCTCAGAAGCTCTGAACTGCAGAAACCCCTGAATTGCCCTCTACCACAAACGGTCATTATTTGTCACTGTCTGCCCCCATGTTTGTCTTTCCCTAAAGGACAAGGCTAGTATCTGATACCTAGCCTTGCATATGATGCTGACTAGAATGCCTAGATGTGGGATGATGAAGAAAGACTGGGAGAGTAGGTGTCAAAGGATGAGAAGGCTAATTTGAAACTATCTTAGAGCCCCACCTAGCTCCAAAGCCCAGGAAGGAGTCAATTTCAGGCCTGGACATCTCCAAGATCCATCATTGGACTCCATGGTTAAATCCCTAAGGAAGATACGCTGCTGAATTCCTGTTAAATTCCCAGCTGTTCACCAGGAAGGTCAAATCTATTTCCAAAATGAGAGACCTTCATAATTTATTCAGTTTCCTACAAGACATAAAGTGTGGGGCACTATCTGCACTTGAAATCCAGAGTAACTGAAATTCTTTCATTCCACAAGGATATAATAGTTGGGACTCTTCAAAGAAGCAGAATCAGAAGGAGACAGAGAGAGAGAAGGAGAAGGATGTGGAGGATGGAGGATACATACTACTATAGCAGGAAGGCTCACCTCCTCACAGGCTCATGTGTTTACGGAAGCCAAGAAGTCTCATGGCATGCTGTCTGGAAATGAGATCCAGGAAAGTCAATGATTGTAATTCAGAGTCTAAATGTCTATGAATGGGAGATCTAGTGTCCTTGGGCAGGAGAGGAATGTCCTACTCAAATATTCTCCCCTTTCTCTCCTTTTCTATTTTCCTGTGACATTCACGCTACCCACATCATTGAGGGAATGTCTTTATTCAGTCTGTTCATTCAAATGCTAAGCCCTTTCATAAATAACCTCACCTATATACTCAGAAATAATGTTTTACCAGTTATATGGGTGTCCAGAACCCGTTCAAGTTTGCACACAACCATTGAATAGGGACTTTTCACTTAGGACTCCAAAGTA
Organism: Peromyscus californicus insignis; assembly: GCF_007827085.1. Taxonomy (NCBI): domain Eukaryota; kingdom Metazoa; phylum Chordata; class Mammalia; order Rodentia; family Cricetidae; genus Peromyscus; species Peromyscus californicus. The sequence goes on from NW_026294573.1 coordinate 41,376,367, forward strand.
AGAATTCCAGGTCCACTTCTATAGTGTGGATTTGTGTGATTATAAAGGCTCAACCATCAAATTTCATATAATCTAGTAATGAAAAAAGACATGTCTGCTAGAATTCCAACGTGGTTAAAAGCCCTCCTTCCAAAAAAGATAGCAGAAGAAGGTTCTCTGACAACTGAGAAGAAAACTTTATAGAGAAAAGTTTTCTCATCCAGATCTTGAATGATGCAGCTTTTAATTGCATTAATGTGTGTCTGTGTATGGGTATGTGCACATAAGTTCAGATGCCAGCAGAGACCAAAAGAGGGTGTCATATCCCTGAAGCTGAGAAACAGGTCACCATGAACCACCCAATGTGGATGCTTAGAACCAAACTCCAATTCTCCAATTTGCCAGAGCAGCAAATGTTCCTAATTGCTGAGCCATTTCTCTAGCCATGCCATCGTCACTTTTTAAAATTTTAATTACATTTGTTTATTTATTTAATGTGTGTGTGTTTATATATATGTGTGTGTGTGTGTGTGTGTGTGTGTGTGTGTGTGTGTGTGTGTGTGTGTGTGTGTGCGTGCGTGTGTGTGTGTGTGTGTATGTGTGTGTGTGTGTGCCACAGTGTACACATGAAGATCAAAGACAACTGGTTCTTGCCTTCTACCATGTGGGTCCCAGAGATTAGACTCAGGTCATCAGACTTGGTGGCAAGCACCTTTACCTCTGAGCCATCTCACCAGCCTGCACATGATTTTAATGGTGAAGAAAGGCAGAGCATTCCTGATGGAGGAAAGAGGAGGGCATGGAGCCTGTTACTAGCATGGGAAGTAACCTCATTTGACAGAACCCTAGGCGTTGTGTGGGATAAACGGGATCTGAGGCTCTATAAGTGAGTGGGGCTGAAGGAAGGAGAGATTTGAATGCCACTGTTCAATCACCTGTCCCAGAACCCAGAGACTCAGTGGAGTAGCTAAGATGGGACCCTCAGATGCTTCCCTCTCACTTCTTTGCTCTCATCTTCAACATAAATAATGGAAAGCAACCATAGGGACAAGAGTCAGCCTCATTCTGAAAGCACATGACAAAGAGAACTAGAACTCGTGTGGCTATGGAGGAGGAACCAAAGACTCCAGATGACAAGTAAAGACTGAGTTAGAGTAATGGCTAGAAAATAGTTCTGCCCCACCTCTATACATGTGACCCATCAAAGCCAGGCTTAAAATAACCCACTTCTAGGAATAGATATTAACCTATGCCATGGGCATATCATGTTAATACTTCCAATAACAATTAAACATCCCCATGGAAATATTTTCCCTTCATAAGTAATTACCTTTACTAAGACTTTACTTGGAAACACAAAAGTAAGTTAAAAACTTGCTCATAAATTATGACTAATTGTGAGTGTTAATGTAGAGAAGCTGAGATAGGAGTCAGGCTGGTTAATTGAGATATTCAGCAACTTTAGAATATTCCATCGGAATGTCCCAGCATCCTGAAAGCTCCAGCAGTCCAAACCTAGAACCCCAGCTCAATCTGGGTCCAAGGACCCACTCCAAATATGCCTGCCTGTATGACACCAGCTCTCCACCTTTCTGAGCCAACTCACATTCTGAGTATAAAATAAATCAGTTAATGGCTCTGGGGTTCATCAAGGACCTACTGCTACAGAGGGAGAAGGCTATAGAACAACAGAACAAGACAGGATTCTACAGCTGTATGGAGGGTCCCAGGCCAGAAGTGGAGAGCTGTTCGGGTGAGGCCTTCTTCTCCTGTCCTCCTGAGAGGCACCAAGCTCAGACTTCTATGTCGTTATTCATATGAATCATTGTGAGATGGGTTATTGTGTCTCCATCCTATACAAAAGGAGACTGAATCTCAGAGAGGTCAGAGGTCAGAAGAGCAGGTAGACTTCAAGCACCATCTCACTAATGGAAATCCTATACACTCCAGTTCTAGTCTTGAAGCCTGCTGGGTGTCTCATCTATATGTCTATCTTGGCACTCTGGAGTAGCAAGAATCTTCCTATAGCAGGGCTTTCTACAGTGGTTTGCAAAGAATCTTTGGAGAAATAGTAAAGGGAACTTGAGACCAATGCTTCTTCGAAAGTCTCAAGCTGGAAGAGGGAGTTAAGCCTGCCTCCACCCAGGATGGTGGCCTGAGACAAGAGCTCTATTTAAGGTACAGAGTTGAAATACAAAGATCTTGTTGGAGAAACTAAAGAAGCTCAGGGTTCTCAAACCTGGGTGAAGAAGTCCAACATGATAATTCAAAAGCAAAGGGGAAGATGGTGGTACGGAACCCAAGTCAAAGCTCTCAGCTTCTCCCTTCTCAGTTCCCGCTTCTCCCTTGCATGGGATGAAGCTCAAAGTATTACTGAGGGTGGGAATGGGGCCTGGATGTGGAGGGGTCTGGGCTAGGGGGTGCAGCTGCAAGTTTGGCAGAACTTGGTGCTCCTCCTCTTAGAAAGGCACACACCTGATCAAGGAAGAACAGTATCGAATGCTTCCACTTCCTCCACGACCCTGTTTAGACATCATTGTGAGACGCTTCCCAGAGCCTGACCTCTAGATTCAATTGATCCCGCCCACCAACTCTGTTGTAACATATTCCCTACCACATCACTGTTGTCACTTTATGTCCAGAGTGAGAGATTCTCCAGGGCACCAGCCTATATGGTTGAAGCATTTTTGAATCCTTAGAGTCTTGCATGGAGTCCCACTTAGTACAAGGGGGGGTAGTAAATGTTCATCTGCTGAACTAATTAATTAGTTCAATTAATTAAATAGTGTAAGTATCCAAAAGAGCTGTAGAACCACAGGAAGAGGAAGGTGTGTATGTGTGTGTGTAAATGGAAAACGTGTGTGCACACATACGCGGTGTGTTGTGTAAGCACATGTGTATGCATGCATTTGTGTGTGTGCATGCATATATGGTGTGTCTGTGTGAACACATGTACATGCATGTATTCATGTGTACATGCATATGTGGTGTGCAGGGTGTAGGTGTAAGGGACACTTCACAGAGATAAGTTGGGAGAGGGAGAAAGTTTTGATTAGGAAAAGGAAGAAGTCAGACTGGCCTCCCTCTGACCAGGGAGCAGAGGTCATTTCTTGCTTGGAGCTGAACATCCTACCTGTACTGTTTCTGAAGAATGTTCAGGGACCTTTCCAAACCCAGGCACTGCATAGGGACTCATTACCAACAACTAGTGTTTTCTGATTAAGCCCAACTAAAACATCCTCAACCTGGTAAATATTGGGCAGGGGGTAAAAATATCAGATAGACATCTCAGCCTTTACTGAGATTTAAGTTTGGGAAGTTCTCATGGCAGAGCCTTCCTCATGGTCATCAGAGGGAGATTTCCTAAGCCTGTCCATCATGGCCAAGCTTAGATCTGAGTTGTGAGGTAGTAGACCCCAATGCTAGCCTTCCTGTTCTCCTACTCTTGGCCATACATAGTTTTCTCACATCTCTGTGATTGATAGATACTGTTCCTCTGGCCAGAAATCCTCTCTCAGTTTCTCATTCCCAACTCATCTGCCCAGTCAGTCCACACATGGGACCTGATACACATTAGGAGTTGAACACATGAGCTGAATTTTTTCTTCTCCAGAATCAGATTCTAAAACAAAGCTTCAAGTGCAGGTAGTGATTTGAAAAATGAACCTAGTTAACACTAGAAGACAAGGGGCAGAAATGGGAAGGAGAAGTCACCAATAAACCAGCATTTTTAAGCAAGCTACTGCCATTAATAACTAAAATCTAATAGTGAAAGCCAGTATGGAAGTCCTACTGCAGCTATCCTACTCAAGGGAAGAGAATCTGAAACTTCTCTCCACTAGCCCCTAGCACCACACTGAGAGTCAGTCTGGGAAGAGTTGGAGAGGATGGAGTAATGTTAACATCCTGGTCCTTCTGGTCTACTTCTTGAGCTGTGGTGTGGTAAAGGCAGGTGAGTATGGATGGGACCTGGCAGTGTCCAGTTAAGAAACTTGGACCCTTTGCTGAATGAATAACACATAAATAGCTGACTAGTGACAATAATAATTACTAGTCTTTTGTTTCCTGTGATACTCAGTTTTCATAGACAGAAGCACAGAGAACTAAATAGCTTGCCCATGTTCAAATCGGCAACCATTGACAGTACACCAAGATAGAATCATCTGCCTTGGAGATACAGCACACACTTCACCTGCACAACCTGGAGGTGTTCTGCCTTTATTCTCAGCCTTAACTTCCCAACCTGTGAAATAGAGCCATGTCATATGACTCACACATACAAAGAGTAAGCTGAACTATCAGAGTTGGGTTGGACCTTGGTCTCCATCTGGACAAGATACTCCCTGATCTTGCCTAACCCAACTCCGACATTTCAGTTTCTAGGAGGCACCTCACTCAGTGCCCCATTTGTTTATTCCCCCAAAACAAACATGTCTCCAGGGTTCTCCCAAGAAGAAAGGCTATTTTCCTTTCTTCTGTCTCTACCACTAAGCTGAATATCCAGACACCCTAGCTACAGGAAGCTCCAAGCCAGGATAGCCTAGGTGGGGAATCAGGTCAAATCCCAGATCTATAAGTAGCCTTCCTCAAGTCTTGGTCTCCTGGTATGCAAACTGTCATTCATAACCCCTATCCCAGAGGATTGTAGTAAGCTTTCAGGAAAGCCTTAGCACACAGTGGGTGTTCAAGGGCAAGCAACTTCACACGCTCTGTTAAGAAGAAGAACACTGATGTATTTCCATTAGAGTTGTGTTGGGGGTTTTTGGTTTTTTGTTTTTTATCTTAACGTTCACTTTAATTCTAAGCCCTGGAGGCCTTTCGCAGGGCTGACAACTTCGTCTGGAGGATGGTAAATATTTGTCTATTTCAGAGGCAGCATTTATCTTCCAAGGCACTCGTGCCAGTCCCTGTGCTGACAAGCAACTTGTTTATTTATTACCCTAATAACTAATAGATTGTCAGGCCCAGAGGCTCCGTGCGTGCACACAGCTGGGGCCAGCTCTCGGGGTCTGGGGAGCTGGAGGAAGGTTGGCAAGTAAAGGCCTGGTGCTTTCCACTTGCCGCCATGTATTTTTGCATTTTTTTTCCTCTGCAAATCTTCCCTTTATTGAGCCCACACTCTTGCCTTGGGCTGGCCCTGGGCTGCAGTGAAGAACCTCAAAAGATTGTCCTCAAAACTACCAGTGTGGCCGTGCAGCCTTGAGAGGCTGGTGATGAAAGAGCAGGGATAAGAATGGCGGTGATGATAATGGTGATGACGGTCAGTCTCCATTGTCAGCTTGACTGGATTTAGAAAATCACTGAGCAAAACACACCTGTGATCATGTCTGTGAGGACATTTCCAAAGAGGTTTAACTAGGATGGAAGATCCACCTGGAAGACAGGCAGTACCACCTTATGGGCTGGGTTCTCAGACTGAATAGAAAGGGAAAGCGAAGAAGGCGTGAACATTACCATTCACCTCTCTGCTTCCAGCTGCAGCGGCAACCTGGCCAACTGCCTCACATTGCCACCACTGTGCCTTCCCACCATCATGGACTGCACCCTCAAGCTGTGAGCCAAGGTAAACTCTTCCTCTATTCCCACTTCATTGAGAAAGAAACTGAGGCATTAGAATGTAAGGGGCTTACGAAGGTCACCCCTGTAAAACTCGTTGCAGTACAGCACGGGGGTAGATACTAAAAACTATGTAGCAGTCCTGTAGCAGCAATACTTACATTCTTATAATTGCCACATGGCTTCCTAGAGATTCCTCCCACATGCCAGGCACTCCTGCTCAGGGCCTTTGTACTTCCCATGTCATATTCCTAGAAAGTCTGCCCTAGACACCCACCTCATTGGCCTCCTTCAAATCTTTGTCCAAGTAGCGTCTTCCCAATAAGACCATTGTCACTCATGCCACAACTCCACCTGACCCTCCCTCCCGCTTTGCTCAATGAGCATCCTACTACCCATCATCATCTACCACACTACACGAAATGTTTTTCACCCCTCCACCTCTCACCGCACCTCCACAGGCCAAGGCTCTTTCTGCCTCCTTCTCTGCTCCATTCCCAGCATGCAGAGCAGTGCCTGGCACACAGACAGTACTCAGCTTGTGGAATGTGTGACTTACACACAATTTAATGCCATCTCTGCAGCACTATTCCAAACCGCTAAGTCCTGCCACCGGTCCTCACCGTATCACTAACACAATCCCCCTGGAGTTCATCCTCCGCATGGCTTCAGGTTATCACTAGAACTGAGCACACTCTCATTTGTATAGGTGACAAAAAAGAGAACGTTTCTATCCAGGTCCCACCTGAGTCAGAACCCAAATATACCCCTTCTCTTGAGGTCTCATCGACTAGTCATCCAATCCAGGGACCTGAGGGGGCCAGTCTCAACTATTCCTTTATTTTACTCCAAAATCAATAAACCGAAGTCCTCTAAAGCAGTGGTTCTCAACATGTGGGTCTCGACCCCTTTGGGAGTCAAACAACCCTTTCACAAGGGTTACACATCAGATAGCCTGCATATCAAATATTTACATTATGATTCATAACAGTAGCAAAATTAGAATATGAAGTAACGTTATGGTTGGGGGATCACCACAACATGGGGAACTGTATTAAAGGGTCACAGCATTAGGAAGGTTGAGAAGCACTGCTCTAATGGATGTCTTGCCTGTCTCCTTTCTCTGCCACCCCCTTAGTTGAGGTCATCAACATAGCAAGGTGACTACAGCTTCCCTCTGTCCCTTGCTACCACCCTCCTTGGTATCTCTAAAACACCAATGAAATATTTGTGCAATGCCTCTGGGAATTTGTGTGTGTGTGTGTGTGTGTGTGTGTGTGTGTGTGTGTGTGTGTGTGATTCCTCTTGGCTGCTGAGTAAATGCCAAGGTCACAGCCCTAACTTACCTTCCCAACCTCATCACTGCACTTAGCACTTGATATTCAGATGCACGGTGCCACTCCACACTTTCCCTCCTCTGCTGGCCATGTCCCTCTTCCTGAATGAGTGTCTCTACATGGAAGGCTCCTCTCCACCCCCTGACAATCCAACGTAAGCATGAGCTCCTCCATGCACCCCCCCCAGAGAGAAGAGGAGGGTATTATTGTGAGGACACAGACCCACGAAAAGACAATGAAGGCTTAGGGAACAATGGACCTTGCAGCCTTGGGGACACTTGGTCAGAGCTGAGCTCCTGGGAGCCACTGTAGGAGGTGATCTTACCAGTGTTTGAGGAGATAGCATACAGTTGCTCACATCTGTAATGTTTGCTGTGGACCTAACAGATTTATGTAATGCCTGGGCCCTCAGGAGCTTATCAGGAGGTATGTTATCCCTGAGACGATGGGAACAACCAACCGCATGGTAAACGGATGTCTGATGTCCATGTACTCTGGACTTAGAGGCCCCACATCCTCTACTAATCTCAGAAGTCAATACCCCAACTGTAATATTCAGAGCCAGTGTGAGGCAGTGTATTAATGTGGTTACACCCACAGGGACCCTAGAGTTAAGCTTTACCAACTATCTCTGACTTTGAACAAGTTATATAAATAACTCAAACTTTTTTTCCTCTATAAATAGGTATGTTGACTGTACATCATGAGACCTGATGGAGTCACCTGCATACCAAGAACTATAAAGTATGTTAAACACAGTCTGAGTGTTGCTTATTAGTGTTGATATTCACACTGAAGTTTAGAAGGACTAGGCATGAGACAGAGCAATAACTCCACATCACCTTCCAGAAGGGAGTGATCTGTGAGGGTGACCCTGGGACCAGGTAGGCCTCTTCTATAGAGCCTTTCAGGCTTCAGGCCCACTGTCCAAGGTGGAGTCTTGCCCTGAGCCTCATTAGTTGCACCAAAATGCCCATCTCTATTGCCTTGACCTGTCACATGCATGTTTCTCCATCTAGGCTGTGAGCCCCAGTGGTGACAGACCTGCAGCCTATGGTCCATCTCTGAGCACAGCCGCCAAGCCTTCCCCATCTATAGTCTATGGCCTGAAATCTAAATCCTTGGCACCTGCCCTGAGCTAGGCCCTTGGGACAGATTGCAATTTAACTCATTCTCAGATTTGGGCATTTCGGGGGCAGGTTTCAGTTTCTGTCCAGGTCTCTAAAGCCACTGAGACTGTTGATGAGCTTGATGTGAAGACCTGGGAGGGACCGGAGGCATTTGTCAAGAATATCAGAGAAGCAGGAACCATTTCTGTGGGGGAGGGGGGAACCTCGGAAAATTACCAACAGCTAGCCACTAGCCCTGAGGCAGTCCCAGGGTACTCACCTTTAGCCCCACCTCAGTGGGCCCACAGGAAGCTGGTGATTGAGGAAAGAGAGTAAGACAGCTATTTGCAAAATGCTGCAAAAATGTTTCAAGATTTTGACAACCAACAGAGCCCAGTTGTTAGACCTGGAAATGTGAGTGAAGGAAACTCAAGCCCTTCTCCTCCAGGCGTTCACAGCTCAATGAAGAGCTGAAGGTCAAGGCAGAGAGGAAAAAGGGTAGTGGTCCTCTAATGAGGCAAGTTCTATAAAAGGGCTTCACATAGAGGGTTCTGGAAGTCCAGTAAAGGAGAAGTACCAGCATGGGTGAGTCTGGGACCATGAAGGTACCTTGCTTAGGGCTTGGAGTTTCAGCCAACTACATACAAGAGCCAAAGCCTAGTGCTTAAGGTTAGTGAGGGAACAGGAGACATGAGAGACGGGGAAGGGGCAGGCAGGTCTCAGGCCAGGGAGGCTGAGAATCCCGTGCCCAGCCAAGGAGCCTGCAGTTTTAGTCAATTAGCAGAGAAGGGGGAAAGGATTTTTCAACGGACAAGGGACAAGTGCTGTGGCTGGATTTGGCAAGAACACGGGAAAGATGGTTAGAAAGGACCAGATGTGAGATAGGGAGGGGAAGCAAAGACTGATGCAGGATCTCAGTTAGTGAGGAGAAGGGAAAGCCAGGACATAGAGTGAAACAGACTAGGAAAGCTGGGCATATGAGTGGCCAGTGTCTCCTGGAAGAACAGGAGCACATTAGGCCAGGTCTGGCCAACAGGAACAGTTCATTTCTGGGTTGAAGGAGCTGCAGAGGCTGAGAGCCAAGAAGATCTTGACAGATGTGGAGTTGGATCTTCATGTATTCAACCAGGCCTGGGAGCAGCAAACAGGGCAATATTGCTGACCAGGCACTCACAGCACAGCCCCAGCCCAACCCTGTCTCTGATTCCTCCACTGTAACCCCAGACCTTGAAAGAGGCAAGGAAGTATATCTCCAACTCCATGAGGAAGGGTCAGTTACACTTACATCTCAACACGAGGCTCTGGAGGACGCAGAACTATCATGCAACCCTTCAGAGGAGAGTAGCACAACATGAGGTCAGAAGCCCATAGGAAGACCCAAAGCCCAGGAGTTCTGTAGCCACACTGGCTGTGTGACCTTGGGAAGGTAAGGTCTGCCCTTCAGCCTCAGTTCCCTCACCTTTTGGAGAAAGAAAGGCCCTGTACTTCACCTGAGGATGGCAGCATCTGCTCCCAGCCTGTCTTCAGCTCTGTGGTAAGCAATAGGCTAACAGAGCTCTCAGCTGCCGCAGTAACAAGAGCACTGTGTAGCTACTGTGTGTCAGTTCAGTCACACACACACACACACACACACACACACACACACACACACACACACACACACCTGTAAGACAGACAGACAGCCACTATCACCATTTTAAGAAAATGAGACCTGGAGAGAGTCGAACCTGTTAAAGACCATACAGAGTGTAAAGTAGCAGTTGTAAACCTGGTCACAAGCTCAAGTTTCCACTACTCCAGGTAGATTCCTGAGTCTGTAAATGTGGAGGAGACTCACAGGACCTCTGGGATTCCTTCTCACATTCAGCAGACTAGAGGGCCTGGCCCCTCCCTCGGTGCTCGCCTTCTCTGAATATACACAAACCACCCCCAAATGACATGCTAACCATCTACCCTTTCAGCCCTTAAAAATGTCTTTTTGTTTCCCAGTGGAAAATGAGAGACTGACTCAACCCCGTCTCTTCACTGTCCTTGGGGTTTGATAGCTGGATGTTACTCAGACCTGTCATTCCAGTGGCTGTGGAATGACCTTGCACAGGCTGTCTGAGCCTTGGCCTGAGGACAGTGGCAGCCATGTGTGAAGGCTCTGGAGCCTGACCCTAGTGCTGGTCAGCACAGACACCACAGCCAGACTGAAGGACGCCAATGACGGCTCCACAGCTGGGTGACCTTGCCAAGTTAGTCAACCTCTCTTTGTCTTGCTTTTCTTATCGGTAAAGTCCTTCTAGGATCTATGGGAAAATCAAATAAGTTAAAACTTTGGGAAACGTTTAGGGCTATCGTCAACACTCAGTAACTGCTTCTTCTTACAGATGAGTTCCCTATGACAACCCTTTATAAACACACCACCTGCTGCAAGTTACTTAACCCATGAGCCTCACTTACTTTGCCTTTGAACCTCAGTTTTTTTTTGTCTGTAAAACGGAGTTTCATAGCATACTTACATAATAAGATTTGAAATCAAGTTTAACTACAAAGCCAAACTCTCAAAGTCACTGGCCTCTCTGGGCAGGACGCTCATCCCCGAACCCATGTCTTCCTATCTGAGCTGTCTCTGGAGCCTCAGCCAACAAGAGATGATGGATGAATCTGGAATCACAAGAGGGGCAGTATTTTGAGGCTTACTGTAAGATTTGGGGGAGTCTTTCTGGTTTACTCCATCTTTCCATGTCAAGTTCTGTCTCCAGTCCTGAGACGCGGGCAGCTGCTGCCATAGTGTTGCAGAATATAAAACGCTGAGGAGGAGGAGGAGGAGGAGGAGGAGGAGGAGGAGGAGGAGGAGGAGGAAGAGGAGGAGGAGGAGGAGGAAGAGGAGGAGGAGGAGGATCCCTGGCGAAGGAGACGGGAACTGTCACGCACTCCCCTCACCCCTCACTGACTCCCAGGAGGCAACTGGAGATTGGACCCTAGTTTTCCCTCCAAGGTCACCTTCACGACAATTCCACCAGGGCTCTGGCTGGCAGCACCCGCCAACGCCAGGCCGTGATGGATTACTGCTTGCTCTGGCTACTGTTCACTGCACAATCCAATCTAGGAGACACACATATTTCTCAATTCAGGGACTTCTTTTATTTTATGAAAAATCAGCCGGCTGCTCAGGCGTGAGTGGCTGAACTCAGCAAGCACTATGGATTTTCTGAGCCTGCTCAGGCCCTGTTGCCTCTCTGAACCCCTCTTCCTCTGCCTAGCCCTCTCATTACCAACTTGCAGTCTCCAAGAGTGTGGAAGAAAGCTAGGCTTGGGAGTCAATGAGCCCTCATTTGGCCTCTTCTACTGTTTGGATGGAAGGTCACCCAAAGGCCATGTGTTAGAAGCTGCATGCCCATCTCTGCTCCAGGAAGACAGTGAACACTTTAACAGGTGGGGCCTAGTGAGGGATTTCAGGTCAGTGGAGGTGGACCCTTGAGGAGAACTGTGGAAACCTGCCTCTCTCTCTCTCTCTCTCTCTCTCTCTCTCTCTCTCTCTCTCTCTCTCTCTCTCCCATCTCGATCATGGGAGTCTCCTACTCCCATATACTGCCCCCCTTCCCTGAGCCTCAGTTTCTTCCTGTGTAAAGTTATGACAGTACTACACACACTCCTGGATTATTCAAAGTCATAAACGGGTGGCAGCTATGCTCCTGGCACAGGCACAGGACTCTATCAACATCCTCTCTTCTTCCTCCATTCCTGGTCGGTTTCTCTTCATTCTCTTTTTCTCTGCTCACCTCCCTTTCCCTTTTTTCCCTTCCCTGCTTTGCCATAGGCCATGTCACTCTGAAAAATTATGCAGACTGCCCTGTTTGGGGATATTTATAAACTGTATGAAGATGTATTTGCTGTGATTGGTGTAATAAAAAGCTGAATGGCCAATAGCTAGGCAGGAGGTATAGGTGGGATTTCCAGGGAAAGAAAGGAAGAGGAGGAGAATCTAGATGCATGGGAAAAGCCAGAAGACACACAGCAAGCAGGATGTGCAGGAGGAGAAGTAACAGCCACTAGACACATGACAGAATATAGATTAATGCAAATGGGTTAATTTAAGTTATAAGAGCTAGTTAGAAACAAGTCCAAAATATAGGCCAAGCTTTTACAATTAATAAGACGTCTCTGTATCATTATTTGGGAGCTAGCAGGACAGAGAAAGACTCATCACACTGCCCCAGACTGCTCTGTTCTAGAAGTCAGTTACTACCTCAGGCCTCTTGGATGAGCATTTTCAACCCTTTATCTGAACAACTGCATTCTGTCTTGTCATCAGGACAAAATCCTTATGATTCAGACCACGAGGTTTCCAAGTTTGCACCACTAGCTCCTACCATCATCGCCCTATCAGGTCCTAGGGAACCACGGTTCCTAGTTTTTTATACTTGGTCCCTCTGTGCTACCTCTGCCAACACTAAGAGAAAAGAAAGCATTCTTATAAGAAATGGCCAGGAGATTATCTCTAAGAAGTCAAGTAAATCCAACCAGCAGCCTCATATCACCCACAAGCCAAAGTTCTCAAGTACTCCCTGGAGCATGAGTTACTTGATAAAGAACTTTTAACTAGGAAGAAAACCAGAGAGATGCAGTAGACATAAAGCCAGAACCAAGGCAGTTCTGTAAGAGATGGTAAAGACTGCACACAACCTAGGAGATATGTCTAGGTTCCCTTTAAGTCGAGAAAGAACATAGGCCCTGGGTGGAAAGAATACCTTGAGTGTTGACACCAGCAACCAGAACACAGCATAGAGGCCCAGGGTGCCTGAATCACCTGTTACCATGTCAACAACAAGACATGGCATCTTCTCAAACACCCCAGACTCCATTGCTTTCCCCACTCAGACGCTCAGCCATTCTCTGAGCCCATTCGGGTACCTACAAAATCCATCCTGCCTCTCCATTCCCATTGTCCCTGTTTCTTGTCCCAAGCCACACATTCATTCTGTGGCCCCGCCGTGCCCTGATCCCAATCCACTTTGCATGACAACAAAGTGAACAATCTTTACAAAATACCATGCTATCCAGGCCTTCTCTTTGAAACCCTCCAGGACTGCCATTCTTCACAGGCCAATCTAACTTCTTATACGGCAAACATCTTGTGAAAAGAGCCAGGATGTACCTTTGGCTTTGTGAGCAAAAGACTACTGAACACATGCAACTGCCATAGCGAACACAGCTGGAGACAATAAGTGAGCAAGTGGATGTGGCTGTGTGTCAGGAAAATTCAACTGAGATTTACACTCAGTGGGCTAAATCTACCACCTGGTGTGACTTAAACCACCCCACAATGCCCTGGGTGACTCGGCCCCCACCTGGCTGAGAGTTTGCCGCCACCCATCATGCCCTGCTTTGTGCTACATAGACAAACTGCCCTCCAGTCCCCATCAAGCTGCTCATGATACTCCTTTGGAGCCCACCTTTGCCTCACTAGTTCTTACGCCTCTTAGGACACTCCACCCAGGTTTGAACAAGAAAGTTGGCAATGTCCATCAAACCCTGAAACACACATTCTGCTTGACCCACCATCTCGCTTACAGCTGGAACTCCATTCCAAGGGTTCAAAGTCCTTACCTGTAAGGACTGTTGCACTGGTGTTTGGAGTGTTAGAGGGTTTAAAAAAAAAAAAAAAAAAAAGAACCTAAGAGAATGATTAAATTATGACACACAAATAATGGATATTACTTCCACTAAAAATAATGGAGTAAAATAGGTGTGGTGGTGCAAACCTGTGTATTGAGGAGGTTGAAGCATGAGCTTTTCAAATTCAAAGCCAGCTTGGGCCACATCGTGAGTTTGAGCTCAGTGTGGACGACATAACAAGACACTGAATCCAAAAAATTAATGATAATGATAATTAAATAGATACAGCTATTCTGACTGGAAATTGTTTCCAAGATTATTGTGTGTATGGTGTACATGGTCATGCGGATGTGTGCACATGTGCATGCAGGTGCATATATATGTATGTCTTGTTTTGGGGACCAGAGCCATCATCCAATGTCTTCCTCAATCACTCTTCTCCTAATTTTTTTTTTTGTTTGTTTTTTGAGACAGGGTTTCTCTGTGTAGTTTTGGTGCCTGTCCTGGATCTCACTCCGTAGACCAGGCTGGCCTCAAACTCACAGAGATTCACCTAGCTCTGCCTCCCAAGTGCAGGGATTAAAGGTGTGCGCCACCACTGCCCAGCTCCTAATGTTTCTGAGACAGAGTCTCTTGTTGTACTTGAAGCTCATCAATCCAGCTAAATTGTCTGATGGCTAAACCCTGAGACCTGCCTGTCTCCTCCTCGGTCACCACCCACTGCCCCTGGTGCAGGGGTTATAAACACGGACCATCACACATGACTTCTTACATGTGTGCTGAGGATCCAAACTCAGGTTATCACGCACGCATGGCAGGCACTTAGCAACTGAACCATCTTCCCATCCCTGTTTCCAAGATGTTTAAGAAAACATGCCCTTTCACAAGAGCCTGGGTTTGATTCCTAGCACAAAGTTGGGGAGAGGAAGGGAATAGAAAGAAAGGAAGCCAAAAGAAGGAGGGCATAGAAAGAAGGCAAACAGAGAGGGAGAAAGAAAGGAAGGAAAGGAGGGAGGGACGGAGGGAGGGAGGGAGGGAGGGAGGGAGGGAGGGAGGGAGGGAACAGGATGCAAGAACTTGTACACGGCAAAATGTCATTTATGTGAAAATGCTTTCATGAACATGCATGTCTTATGTGACTGAACACCTGAAATGACACAATTACCTCTTAGAAACAGAACTGCAATTGAATCACAGGGTCGAAGATGCCACCCATGATTACAGAGATTATGCACTATGCAAGCCTACATGGAGCCCCACACTGAAGGTACAGGGGCAGCGCTGTCCTCTGTAGATGCACAACACAACAGCGGCCCGGATTTTGGAAAAAGCAAACCTTCCTTTACTCACTTACTCTACCTACCTATTTAAATATCTCTAACGCTAAAGTCTGAGATTCGGCCTTAAGTTAGCCTACAGTACAGCTATTTGCCTGCCAGGCTGTGAGTCCTCGAAGGCAAGAAGACTACCTTATTCACAGCAGTGTGATTTGTGCCACCCAAGAAAAATGCAAAAAATACGGAAAGAATGTATTTGCCTGACTTGAAGCCAGGTCTTGCCAAACAAAATCAGGGAAAAGCTTCTAGGCAAAGGTGTAGACAGAGGATCTGCATACTTGAGAGGTGTTCAGAGTAACAAACACACGCAGGTAGGTATTAGATTTTAAACCTCCTCTGAGTGCCTAAAAGCAAGCTGTGCTCTGCTGAGCAAGCCAAGTTTATTCCAGAGCAGGCATCCAGAGGGAAAATCGAGCTGTTCCATCATTCTGGCACTCCTGGTCAGGGGAAGAACATAGAAGGCAAACTGTCATTGGCCACCTAACCCAGGGGCAAAAGATGACTTCTAACAGGGGCCCTAAGAGAGAGCTTCACGGAGAAGCCGGCGCAGGACATGGTGCACAAAGGGTGATGGGAGTTTCGGCAAAGATGGAGCAGAAAGAGGCAGGAGTGGGCAGCGTCTTGAGCAAAGGAAGAAAAAGAAGAGAGTTTAGGATGCGTCCAGGATGCTGAAGCGTGGAGGAACATGCAAGGAAGGCCATAGATGAAGTGGGCAAGGTTGGCTGGCTAGATGGGGAGGGCTTTGAGCATGAGGCCAAGGAAGCTGGCCTGTTTCCACACCATTGGTAGAATCTGAGTTTCCAGCTGACATTCTAGGAAGCCGAGGGTCATTATCCAGGACATTAAGTGGCTAATGGGCCCATATCAGTGCCCTGTGCAGCCTGGAGCACAAACGTTTTCCAAAAGCTGTTTTTATCTCTTGGCAACTATGAGGCCAAGCCCTCCCAGCGACAAGCCCTGAGACACGGTGCTCCACTCTCCTGTCTGTTGCCCATGGCCGGAAGCCTTGAGAACTACTCTTCCTCCTCCTAAGCTCCCCCGGCCCAACCCCAACCCAGTGTGGCCATTTCCAGGAAACAAAGCCAAGCCCACGCCTGCTCTCTCTGACCTCATTTCTCCCCACTAATTGACCAGAGTGCAGTAATAATAGTAGGCTTCGGGAGCACTGGTCCCCCAGTGGGCCCAAGGCTCAGGAGAATGCCTCAATTATTAATCCTGCACCAGCTGCCAGAGCCAACGGGTGCCCAGAGGGGTAGTCTGGTTCAGGTTGAGAATGACGTCAGGGTTGAAAGGGCAACTGAGTAAGACCCAGCCTCTCTAAGGCCACATCCGCAGCCAGAGGACAGCAAAATCTACCTGCCATGGCTGTGGAGGCAGACCTGCCGCTCTTGGCTACGATGAGGAACAAGTCATTTCAAAGGTCCCAGAGACACCCTTTCTACAGACTTACTTCTAAGGCTCCTTCCCAAATGGGACATAACAGTGGAAAAGGGACAAAGGAGGATTTTCCTGGCCATCCTAGCCAGGTCCCAGCCTAGCCCCTCCCAACTCTTCACCCACGGTTCATATCCAACTCTTTCTAAGGAGTCGGGGTAAGGGGGTGGGTGAAGAAATGAAAACAATTCTCCCTCCTCTGCCTACCTCAGCAGCACTCAACCTTTCCAGATGACAACACAAATGTGCCTCCCCCAAGAAGACATCTGTGACTGCTTCTGCCCCCTGCTCTCGTTCTCTGGTCTACTCCATGGAGAGTACGGAAAGGTTAGATTTCAGTGTTCATTTGTGCCTGTGAGCAAGGTGTATCCTCACAAACTTGTCAAGGGTAATGCTCTTTGATGAAAAGGGAGGTGGGTCTGTGAACGTCAAGCCTGGCCTCTGTTACTAACAAGTATGTAACCTCAAAGAAGTTGCCTAAGCCCTCTGATCCTCAGGCTCTCAACGTGCAAACTGGAGGAGATGGTGACCCTGGTATCCCTGGGCACATTGTGGAGGACCAGCAAGCTCTGGTGCCCCAGCCTCCCAATAAAAGGTCCACTTTCCCCATGGGGACCACTACTTCTCACCAATCTGTATGCTCCTAAAAGAACCTCATCTTTTTACACTAAAAATGCTATGGAAAAACGTACCCAAGGGTAACTGACTGTCTCATTGCCCCAGGCTGCTGACAGGGATACTAGGCTGGCATTAGGGGCAGTCTAATGCTTTCTAACCAGGGTGGATTCCATGCTCCACAGAGAAATAACGGCACCTCTTAAAACAAAAAGCTCCCCAGCAGAGAGGCCAGGAGCCATGCATGACTCTGAGACACCTTTTAGAGGTTACTAGTCTGCAAGAGTAGACTGAAGGAAATGGAGCCAGGGTGGCCACCCTAAGGTAGCCCAGGTCTTGTAACCATCAGACATTTCTCTTGAATCCTAACTCCCCTTTAAAGATTATCAATTATCCTCTCGTCTTCACGGGGTTATGCAAAGAACTGTGATAATCCCTATAAAATGGCTGGCTGCCAATAAGAAGTAGCTATGTCTTCATGTTGGCTAAGACAATATGAGTACCATAAAAATCCACATATTTTAACCCTGTAATTCGGTGAGGATTACAAGTGCATATATTCACATAACAACCACCACAACTGTGAGACAGAACATTTCTTCCACTCTAAAAGCTTTCTTCTCATCCCTTTCAAGGAAGCCCGCCCCTAGGGATCATTGGCCTGACATCTGGCCTCATGTCCCCTTCTGGAATCTCATCTACCTAGGCTGACACATTCTGGAGCCCTTAGTGTGTCTTGCTTCTTCCCTTGGCAAGCCACACTTGAGACTCAGCCATGCTTGTTGAATTTATCAGTAGCTCACTCCTTTTCACTGAGGAGTACTTTTCCACTGTCCAGAGCATTCCTCAGTGCGGATCCTTTTATCAGTTCATTGAACACTTGAGCTGCTTCTATATTTTTACTACCTATGACCCATACTGCTGTAAAACAAATTGATACAAGCTCTGTGTTTGTCATTTATTATGGACTCACAGGAAATCAGAGCAGAACAGGTCCTCAATGATCACCAGATCTAGCATCTTCATCTTGAATATTACAGAGCTGAGCTCAGAGGACAAAGTTTATGGTCACTCTTTGACCCTTAGAGTATGGTCACTAGAATACAGAATCCAGGCCCTACAGTTAGTGAACCAGATCTGCACTTAGCAAGATCCTTGGACACTCTCCAGTCACACTCAAATTGGAGAATCCCTGGTTTAGGGTGAATCATGAACTAAGCCACCTGACCCCTCAGGCTGGAGCACCTCTTCCTACATCACTGTGATTGGCAGTAGGGCTTGTGGGCAATTAGGACTCACAACTTCAGGTTCAGGAAAGCCTCTCTAATCTGTGAGGGGTCTGGCTGGCTTAGCTAAAGGCAAAATTGCAGGTGCCTCTGTGTCCTCTTGGAAACATAGAACCTCTCAGTGTCTAGGTCAGCTTGGGTCCCAGAGGCCCTAGGATCCTTAATTGAAAATCATCATTATTTATTTAGATGACAATGCTGTTAGCATTCAGAATTAATGACAGCCATGTGGTCTTGGTTGAGGGAGGCAGAAGAGGAGGGGTGAAGATTTCTCAATGGGGCTTTCAGAGTCCGAAAGCTCTTAATAGACTCATCTCCCATAGATAGCACTCCACTATGCTGTCTACTAAATACAAACACGTTTTCCGTGAAGTGAAATCATGGCTATGAATTGTTTCCATTTTAAAAACTGTAAAATATTGTGTTGTTTCTCTCATAATGGATAATAATATCAGGATGATGAGTTTATATAGGTGAAAATAATATTGCTTGTCCATGGCATTCTTCTATTCTGTGATTGGCTAGGAAACACATAATAAACAGACTCACTTCCAGATGGACTACCAAACTCATCACCTAACAGAAACAGTATTACTGAGATAGACTTATCTTCAGGCATTTGTTAAATCCCATGGTGTCCTGCTAACTAAGAACACAGAGCAGGGAGGCATGGATGAGTCCCTGTTCTCTGGAAGTCTTTAGTCTAATGAGAACACAGGGTAAAGCTCAGAAAGAAGTCAAGGAAGTCTGTCCTTGATCAGGGAGCATCCTTGGTACCAGTACTTCTGCAGCTCAGGGAACAGAATTCCTGTAGCTGAACTGAGCAAGGCCTTAAAAAAAAAGAATGCGGGAGAATGCAGACATGGAGAACAGCTTGAGCAGAAGCGTGGAGGAGGCACGCTGCAAAGGGTTCCTATGTGGTTAGAGTGGGAGAGACACAGACACAAAAAATGAGCCCAGAGACAGAACTGGGAACCATCGTCAAAGCTAAGCTAACAAAGCAGGGAATTTCCTCCAAGACGAGGAGGTCACTTGAAGAATTTCAGTGGAACCCAATTTGGTCAGACTTGTATCTTAACCTTTAGGAAATGATAGACTCATAACACATTATAGATGGGAAGAAGTGGTCTGCACATGAGTGCCGAGCATGCAGCCCAGTCTCCTTCCCATGTGTTAAAAGCCTAGGTTTCTGGGTCCCTTTCCGGGAACAATTAATGAAAATCTCTGCAGTAAGGCATAGCAATCTGCTTTAGTCTTAGAATGCTGACTTTCATGTTTTACAGTTTGGTTGGAGTGGGTTTTGATTTGTTTGCTGTTATTTGAGAACATCGATTTTAACCTCTTCATTTTCCACGAGGGAAAAATTGAGACTTAAAATGATGAATGAGTTTCTAAAAGGTCACACATCCAGTAAGTAGCAGAGCCCGAACTGCCCTACTCAAAGGCCCTCCACACTCGCCTGATGGGCGGGGAGTTTTATTCTAAAGCACCTCCGACAGACATATCTACTAGAATTATCCTACCTGTAGCCTTCCTTAGAGAAAACATTCTGGAACTTTCTGCTCACCTTTCTCAACTAGGTGCCCTGCAACCTCCCTTCCCATACAAACATCAGCACATACCAGCCAAGGCCAGTTGGAACCAGCCTTCTGGATGTTCTTCTGCTGCCATAACATAGAATATCAGTGTCTCCTGGCATGTGCTGGATCCAGATGATGGGTGTCAAAAGAACAGATGAGGACTAGAGAAAAAGAGAATTGTCCTAATGCCATCTCGTGTCACAGAACACAGAGATGTCACTAAGGGACCAATTTCACAAAACAGCTACAACTGCCCTTACACAGTGTCTTCCTGTGCTGCCCTCCTCCTCTAGCCCCTTGTAACTCATTCCCATTGCTAGGCTATGGGTAATGAGACTTGGAATCATTGCTTCAGGTGCAGGTGGACCTGCTTTAAATAAAGACCCACATATAGAATTAGGAGTCTAATGATAATATGCAACCTTGAGCACAGTAGGATGGCTATAGTTAACAATAATTTATCATGTTTAAAATGACTAGAAGAGAGAATTTTTAATGTTTTCACCATAAGGAAATGATGAATGTTTGATGTGAGGATATGCTAATTAACCTGATTTGATCATCCCTTGTTGTATACATATATCCAGTACAGATAATTACTATGTGTCAATTTAAAGTAAGACAAAAACATACAACCTTTACATGACATATACTCTGTACCAAGCCCTGCTTAAAATGTCTTACTTTTTTAATCCACGTAACAAATCTTTGAGGTATTTACTATTATTGATCTATAAATATATAAATTAGGACCCAGAGAGGTTAAGTGGCTGGCTTGTCTTCAGGCTAGTGGGTGGTAGAGTTGAGATTCAAACACAGGCAGTCTGGCTCCAGAACCCATACTCCTGACCACAATGCTAAACCTTCTATATGCCAAGACCAGTGCTGAGAACTAGATAAAAAGATGTAGATGTAACCAACCTTCTTATTAAATAAGAAACACAGAACCAATGCAAAGAAGAAAGCCAAGAGGTCAGAGCTAAGAGCTAAAACCTTACCCTTCCTCCTGCGGTGGTCCTACCTCTCCGAACTAGAGCTACTTTCTGTGTTAAAGTCCTTATATAGAATTTCTGTTCTGCCTTCTCATTGGTTGTAAACCCAACCACATGACCGCCTCATCACGGCCTGTCTATATAGACCTCCAGGTTTTCTATGATTGGTATTGAAATTAAAGGCATGTGTATCCAATGCTGGCTGTATCCCTGAACACACAGAGACTTACCTAGCTCTGCCTACCAAGTGCTGGGATTACAAGCGTACACCACCACTGCCCTGCTTCCCTATGGCTTGCTAATGGCTCTGACCCCCGGGCAACTTTATTTATTAACATACAAATAACATTTTAATACAAATAAAATATCACCATAAAAAGATGAACCAGAGCCAGCATCAGGGAATCTCACATCTAATGGGGAATATAGTCACTAATACAGACAGTAACCACACAGTGTGATCATGGGTGGGGCAGAGAAGATTGTGCACAGCCTAGCACAGGGATCAGGGAACATCCTGTAAGAGGATGGCTTGCACTTCTCTTGAAGGAAAGCTGTCTGCCAGTGGCTGTTCCTGGGAAAGAAGCCATGAATATTTACTGTGCCTGGACAACTCAAATCCTGAAGATCCCTTCCCTCTCCTAATCTGACCTGTGTACATCACACTCTGACCCCCATTGAAAGAAGACTTGGCCAATCCCCACTTCCTGGATTCTGTGCATTCAGATTCTGTATTTTCTATAAGTCCTGTGTTATCAGTCTCCAAAATTCTATGACTGCCACATGGAAAAAGTTTTTTGCACTAAACTTTCTAAAAAGAAGACAATCTGATCATGTCCCAAACCCAAACTATAGTGTTCCTCCCTCCCTCTCTTCTTTGAAGTCTTTGTGGGGAAGAAGACACACAGCGGGGGCTGGCTTCCAACTCCAATAAGATTTTGGCAAAGGAGGGACATGAGCAGAGAAGTGGACAATAACCCCAGGTTATTCCTTGATTTATGGGGAGGATGCTCCTCAGATGAAATCATGGCTGAGCTGAGACAAACTGAATAGATGGAGCATGAAAACTGCCAGCTGCCTGTCTGAACCCCTTTAAACAAAGGAAAGGGTGCATGTAGATTAGTTATGGATGTTTGAGGGCATCCCATGCAGTGAGATCACCACACTATCTCTAGGAGAGACTTTATCAAGCACTTTCATGGGGCAGAAGGCCAGATATATTCCTCAAGAAAAGGCAAAGACCAAGAGAACCTGACTTCAGTCAGTCTTCTAAACTAGCCTTCAGGAAGAAAGCCAGAGTTCTGGACACTAGAAAACTGTGGGTTATCTGGAAAGAAAGGAGATTGGTGGTTGAGATTCAGCTTCTGGGTTCATCCTTTCTCTGGGTCTATTTCCTCAACTTTGATGTGAGGCTAGTCATCATGGGTAGACTCAGCACCATCTCACAGAGCTATTGAAAGACTTGGATGGGATAACTGTTGTGACTACTCTTTGCAAATTGATTCAAGATACAGATGCAAGTTTATGATAATAATGCCAATCTTGACTTCCACTCACTGATCCCTATCCAAGAATACAACTGCAGTTTTTGTTTCTATCTATCATGTTATTCGTACAGTTATTTCTTTATTTCATAC
Organism: Peromyscus californicus insignis; assembly: GCF_007827085.1. NCBI lineage: Eukaryota > Metazoa > Chordata > Mammalia > Rodentia > Cricetidae > Peromyscus > Peromyscus californicus. Next base: position 41,398,833 of record NW_026294573.1, read on the forward strand.
AGTTTCTGTATAGTGTATAGAAGTGCCATTCAGTTCCAAGAAAAGGGAGCAAAGAGTCAGGTATGGTGACATACGCCAGTAATTCTAGTTATTCAGGGGGCTGGGGCAAGGCAATAAGACCTGCCTGGGCTGGAGAATGGGTTCAAGGGCAGCCTGGGAAATTTAACTAGATCCCATGCCAAAGCTGAAAGTAAAAGGACAGTTGAGTATAGCTCAGTGGTAAAACACTTGTCTAATATGTGAGAGCCTCTAAGTTCAACCCTTAGTATTAGAGAGAGAGAGAGAGAGAGAGAGAGAAAGAGAGAGAGAGAGAGAGAGAGAGAGAGAGAGAGAGAGAGAGAGAGAGAGAGAGAGAAAGTGCATGCCCAGGAAAGTAACTCAACCATAATCCAGGACTTCATTTTCTGTGTCAAATTCTACATAGAAGGAGTGTAATCAATATATACTGCCTCATTATTAGTTTACAAACCATTTTCTCATCGATGTTTCCTCTGATCATCTCCAAAATACTTCCCCATTTTATAAGAAGGCAACTGACAAGGCTGGAAGTGGGAACAAGCCCAGCGCCACCCAGCCACAGATGGCAAAAAATGGAATCAGAACCTGAGGTGGCTAAATTTTGCCAACTTTTGTCAACAGACACAAACTATAGTTCTGAGAAGAGAGGATCTGAATTGAGGAATTGGCTCCATCAAATTAGCCTGCGGGCAAGCCTTTAAGGGCATTTTCTTGATTAATAATTGATACTGGAGGGCCCAGCCCACTGTGGGCAGTACCACTTGTGGGAGGTCGTTCTAGTGTGTATAAGAAAGTGGGGGCCCCTGGTAGTAGGATCAGAATCTATCCCTGGTGTACGAGCAGGCCTTTTGGAGCCCACTTCTATGATGGGACACCTCGTACAGCCTTGAGGCAGAGAGAAGAGCTTGGACTTGCCTCTACTAAATGTACCTCCCCATGGGAGGCCTTACCTTCTTGTAGGAGGGAATGGAGGAGTGGATTGGGAGGGGGAGGCTGGAGGGCGGGAGGAGGGGAGAGGGGGATCTTTGGTATGTAAAATGAATAAAAAATTTGTTAATAAAAATAAAAATAGCCGGGCGGTGGTGGCGCACGCCTTTAATCCCAGCACTCGGGAGGCAGAGTCAGGCGGATCTCTGTGAGTTCGAGGCCAGCCTGGGCTACCAAGTGAGTTCCAGGAAAAGGCGCGAAGCTACACAGAGAAACCCTGTCTCGAAAAACCAAAAAAAAAAAAAAAAAAAAGTTAGGGGGCTGGAGAGATGGTTCAGCGGTTAAGAGCACTGAATGCTCTTCCAGAGGTCCTGAGTTCAATTCCCAGCACCCACATGGTGGCTCACAACCATCTGTAATGAGATCTGGCACCCTCTTCTGTATACATAATAAATAAATAAATCTTTAAAAAAATAAAAATAAATAAACAAAAAAAGAAAGAAAGAAAGCTAACAAGTCACAGGGAGTAAGCCAGCAAGCAGCACTCCTCCACGGCTCCTGCCTCTGCTTGTACTTGAGTTCCTGCCCTGACTTCCCTCAGTGTTGGGCTATAATCCGGAAGTGTCAGTCAAATATCTTTCCTCCGCAAGTTGTTTTTGGTCAAGGTGTTTTATCAAAGCAACACAAAGCAAAATAGGTACCGAACTCAACCCCAGGTCCAGATGCTGTTTCTGCTTTTCTCCAGCATTCCAGACTAAACACCTTGGGTAAAGAATTCCAAGTGGGTGAAATGGCTCTGTGAGTAAAATCACTTCCCACCAAGCCTGATGATCTGAAGTTGATCCCCAGGACCCACAGGGCAGAAGGAACAAATATACTCTTACAAGCTGCCTTCAGATCTCCATATATGGTGTGACGTGATAATGTCCATCCAGATGCAAATAAGTAAATTAACGTCAAAGGAATTCTTTTATTTATTTTTTTTTAGACAGGTTCTCATTGTATAGCCCTGACTAGCCTGGAACTTGCACTGTAGACCAGGCTGACCTCAAACTTAAAGAAATTTACCTGCCTCTGACTTCTGGGTGCTGGGTTTAAAAGCATGCTCTTCCACAGCCAGCCAAGAATTTTTTTTTTCCAATTTAAGGCATGCTGCTCTGTAAATGGTAACTTCTCCTTATCAAATGCTCTGCATAGGCTCCATCAGTATCACCGTGACACTTCAATGCACCCACTCATTTCCATGTCTTATCTTCTAGAAGTCCAGAAACCCTTTAAGGGAAGGAACTCTGTCTTGCTTGCCCTGTGACCCCAGTGTCTACATATAAAATCCTGACAAACATAGGTTTATAGAATTGGACAAGTGAATCTGTGAGGGTGGGGGAACCATAGGGTTAATTTCTGAGTGGCTGCAGTTAATTGAAGGAAGCAGAAAAGTGCACAGTGCCTAGAGTCAAAAACACTGTCCTCAAATAGCACATCTTCCAAGCACCGTGCGGACCTGGCCTGCTGCAGGCCTTTACTTGAGGCTGGAAGGCAAAGGCGATTTCAGAACCATGGATAGCTCCATAGTGAGGTCCCTCTGGCCTGGAGCCTAAACAGGCCTTTCCACCAGATGTTCCTGCTTTCTCAGCCAGCTTAAGGCTAAAACAAACCTTTTCAACCAGGGTTTATCAGAGTTTCTAAATTACATACTGGGAAGAAATTTAATTGGTTTAATTAAGAAAGTTTATTTCATGGTAATTCAGTTTTGTTATGCTGTGAGACTTAATGTGTCCTCTGGTGGGAGCGTCTGTTATAAATATTCATGGCCTCTCTCAAATACCCTCTCTTGGCCCTAATCTCCCTCCCCTACCCCATAGAGTTGGGAAATGTGTCTGAAGAATGTTGAGAAAGGTAAAGCTTCACTGAGCAAGGACACTATGCCTCAACAAGGCCTGGTGTCGTGAACTCACTGTAGAGAGCTGGGAGGCTGGAGCTGTAAGACTTTGGAGATAAGTGTGTCACTCCTGCATTTTACAGACAGGGAAACTGAGGCCTTGGGGGAGAGAGTGGGCCACATACTTAATAGATGGCAGAACTAATGCCAGGGACCGAGTCTCCTGAATTTGAGTCCATTGCTTTTGCCTTACAAATTGTAAATTCAAACTGTGTTCAGGGTAACCCTAGAAGTCACCTGGTCACCTTTCTTCCATGTATGGAGGAAACTAAAGTTGAAGACAAGAGACTGACTTTGCCAAGCCACTTACAGACCCATCTACCTAACTCCCTCTGCGGAATTTTCCAAGCACCAAGAATCATGCTACTTTAGCCAGATAAACCTCTGTGAAAAACATTGGCACACCTAACACTAGTCTACTGAGGTGCTGAAACCCACGTTGCCTTTCCTTGGAGGAATTTACAGTCCAGCTGGGTGAACAAAGGTGGCAAAAATGGAAATAAGAAGCCCTCATTCACTGCTGAAACTCATCTCTCTAGTGCACTCCTCCTTCATGCGTCTGCGCCTTTATACATGGACAGCCCTCCCTAATGCAGCTGCCTAGCAACCCCCTACTCCTTCAAGACCCAGAAGTCTTTAGAAACTCTCCCCTGGCATGCACAATATGACTAGGTCCCTCTTGCCTCCATGCCCCATTGGGCATCCTATCTCATAGCGGTCGTCACACTGAACAGTTACTTTTTTTAACTTGTCTGTCTCCCACCAGGGTAAGCTCCTTGGAATTGCCTGTGCCAAGAGCATTGTCTGGCAAGGACTAGAAGCCCAGCAAATAGTAGCTAAATGGATGAGTGTAAAGCTGATTTAATATGGAGTTTCAGCTCACTGGGTTATAAACCTGGAATAGTTTTCTTTTTCCAATAACTGCTACCAACTGTGCTCTGTTGAACCCGCCTTTTCCTGCTGGGTAGCAGGCTGCCTAAACAAACTCAGTCTGAGGCCATAACTTCCCAGTCACTGTCAGTTATTAGAATACTCTCATCTGGGTTCTTGGGGACTCGGTGTGATTTACTTGCAATTTTTATTCTTATTCAAAGCTCTTTCTATGACACCTGTTATTCCCTGATCCCTGTCCCTACCATTCCCATCGAGTTCAAAGGAGGCAGACTTCCCTCCCTCCTCTCCTCTCTCCTTCTCTCTCCTCCCTTCCCCTCCCCTCCCCTCCTCTCTTTTCCTTGCCTCTCTTCTCCTCTCCTCCTCCTTCTTTGCTGCTCTGGAATTGGCATGGTGAGATAAGGCAAGAGGTGGAAGATCCCTAAAGTGACAGTCTCTACTGCCAGATAATCCCCTCCTAACTGTGCCCTAGCTGATGACCTGATTTGTTGCCTACGCCCTTCTTGCAGCTGCAGGGAGACCCCCCCCCCAGCACCCATAAGTTCTGCCAATGAGAATTCTCCCTAAGCAACAGCCTATGTCCCAAACTTCACTCACAAACCCGATCCCCCCTGCCCATCACAGCACATTCCAGCCTGACTAGGGTTTAGAGGGCTGTCCCTGCCCCATCTCTCCCTCATGCTCATCCCCTAATACACCAGAACCAAGCCAAGCAGCAAATGAAGAAAAACCTAGCTGTCTTCCTGACCTTGGCTTCATCTTATCTTCCCCAAGAGAATAGATGGGAGGGAACAGCTTTTCCCCCATCTATCCTCTTGTTCTAGGAGGAAGAGGTCAGAGTGGAACTGGTTTTTAAAACCAGGAGCCCCCCAGTCACTCCTTAGGAAGGTGGCCATCCTGAGTCCTGGTCATCTTGTTTAAAATGTAGAGACTGTGTGTCTTTTTCCACAGCTGTAACCCTAGAGAGTTAATGGGAAGGAAAAAAGGGCATCAGAGATGGCTCAGCAGGCAAAGGTGCTTATGGCCAAGTCCAGTGACCTGAGTTCAATCCTCAGGACCCACATGGTGGAAAGAGACACACAACTCCAGTAAGCTGTCCTCTGGCTTCCACATATGCACTATGGCACACTTCAATGCACATGCACACATGCAGGGGGATGAGAATAAATAAACAAATGTAAACTTTTTGTTAAGAAGAAAGAATTCTCTCACACTTAGTCTATCCTTCTCACTAGGTCTTAGGATTAGGGCCAGTGTTAGAATGGCTTAGGAAGGAGCCATTCATGGGAGTAAATGGCAGTAGATTTTTTTCAGGAAACACTCTGAAGATGAACACAGGAGACTAGACATAATTAAATTTATGAAGATTAAAAAAGTTGTCTTGGCACAAGGAAGAAGAAAAGGGATGTTATGACATTGGGAAATGGACATCACAACATTCAGCACACAGTAGACACTCAGTAAATAAGATGAATTAAATGAGTCTACCTGCAGCTACAAGTTCTCTTTGGGGATAGATAGATAGATAGATAGATAGATAGATAGATAGATAGATGTCTCCAGACATTCTGAAATCAAATCACCTCCCTCCTGTTATTTCTGCATCTTCTGGAGCCATTTGACATCTTTGGGGCTTTATTTCCTCATCTTAAAAAAAATATGGAATAATAAAACAATTCAGAGGATTGCTACAGAGGCTTACAGTGTACTTGGCCCATTAAAGCTGATAAAACATCAAGAATCTACCAAAAGAGTGATTTCCCTCCTGGACACACTACTGGACTCCATTTCCCAGCTGCCACTAGGCAACATGACTCTGAGTTCTCGCCAATGGAGAACAGGCAGAAATAAAGCATGCCACGCCCACACTTGACCCCCACATATCTCCTGCAACTGTCCAAGCCTTCCCTCATCCCAGCCAGTGAGGCTAAAAATGAAAGACTTAAGCAAAGTAAAGAAAAGGGCTGCTCTCAAGAGCCATCTGGCCAGAGGGTGAGGAGCGACCTTCAATCACTGAGCTCTGGAGGCCAGGTGCTCCAGCAGCAGCAGGCATTAATACCTCAGCTAATAGCCACATAGATTGTACTTGGTGAATGTGGACCATATTACTGGTCATATCTTATATCACACATTAGCTCATATGAACTTTATTTTCTCATAAAATTGATCTTCACAGTGCCCTTATGAATGAAGTGTGGAAAACAAAGATTACCACTTCATTCTGTGAACGAAGTATCTGAGATTGAAATAGGCTAGTGAATGGAGCTAACTACCAACTTAACACTAAAAGGGATTCATACAACCAAGACCAAAGGCATTCTGTCTGACTTGAACCCGTTCTCCTCTGCCAGAACCCAAACACTTGTTCTGATGGGACACAAAATCAGCCCTGTCCGGGCCAGAGGGTAATAGTACCAGGTGGGCACTGGGACTTGCAAAGGTCATTGGAAGGATCTTTTTTGTTTTGGTTTGTTCAAGACAGAGTTCTGTGTAATTTTTGGTGCCTGTCCTGGATCTCGCTCTGTAGATCAGGCTGGCCTCGAACTCACAGAGATCTGCCTGGTTCTGCCTCCCGAGTGCTGGGATTAAAGGCGTGTACCGCCACCCCCGGCATTATCTTAAGGAGTGAATCATTCCTGACAAGGCTTATAAATGATCAGGTAAGTCCGATGAGGTGTCATCATTGCTGATTTAGAAGCCCACAGGCCATCATGGAAGGAATGGGTAAGTAAAGATTCTGATTCTTTCTGCTACCATCTTGCTGTGTGATGTTGGGAAAGTCACTACGCCTCTCTGGACCTTAGTTAGGAGTAAAACTCCACAGAGCAACATCGGGGGTCGAGGGTAAGCCTTTCCCCAGAGGCCTGGAGCCCTCATGGCTGCAGAGTATGTGGTGAGCACCCTACTTCTAGGGCACTTCAGGATTCCCCCCACAAACAGGCAGCTGAGAGTGGGCCAGCAGCATCCCACGGAAAGGAAGCCCACACAGCTCCTCATGCTCCAAACCCCAGTCAAAAGGCATCTGTCACCAAAACAAGTGGCCTGCCATTCCAGCAGGGAGCAGGAGCTGGGAACAAATGGTGTTTTGTTTAAACAATTGTTTCCAATAGCAATTCCTTTTCCTGGATGGCTTTTTTTCCCCCATTATGCTTTTCCGCTAATTAGGTTGAGACACATAAATATTTTCAATGTACAGATAACAAATGCCTCCATCTGAGGTAATCAGCTGCCCTCAAATTGCCAACCCCAGTGAATCATCACTGCCAGGGATGGAGGGACCTGAGAACCAGGGATGAAAATGTGGGTTCCCAAAGGAGAGGGGGCTTTCCAAAGGATGCACACATCAGAGGCTGTGTGATGGTGTAGGCTACCTCAGCCTGAGCACAGGCAGGCTGGGAACTGTCAACCATATGAATCACGTCACTGTTAGCACTACGGTTATTATTTTAGAACTAGACACGGCCAGGTTTGAATCATTACTCTCTATTTACTAGTTCATCCTTCCCTTGTTCTTTCATATTTTTTTTTTGAGACAGGCTCTTGCTATCCAGCCCCAGTTGCTGTCAAACTCTCACAGCCCTCCTGCCTCAGCCTTCTCATTGTTAGGACTGGGCACCACCACACCCAGCTTCTGGGCCCTTCTTTTAAGCCTCATTGTTTTTTCCATCCACAAAGTGGATAAATAATTTGAGTCATCTCAGGATAATCAGATGGAAAAAATAAGTTTTTAAAGGACTGGGAGTATAGCTCTACAATGATAGCTTCTTGGCTATCAGGTGTGATGTCTTACAGTCTCAGCACCACAAAACAAGAGGCTGGATGTGGTGGGGCACACCCGCAAAACCAAGACTTGGTAGGTAAAGGCAAGAGTATCTCAAAGTTGAGACAAACCTGGGCTATAGATCAAGACCCTGTCTCTAAACAAATGAGTCAAGTAACCAAGTAAATGAATAATATATAATGCATAATAAATACATAAACATAAAATGACCCACAGGAAGGGATAACGTGGAGTTCTAAGCAGAGCTCTAGAACTTGGCTGTCAGGGTTTGCTTGTACGCTGCAATTCAGTAGATACACATAGCCTTGGGCCATGTAATCTCCTGGAACACTGGTTTCTTTACCTCCTAGACAATGGTCATGGTGGTGGAGGTGGTGGAGAGGGTGGTGGTGGAAATAAATGCACATGTCTTAGGGTTATATGACGTTAGGGGCACATAGCAAATACTATAAAAAAATGCTAGACATTATTATTTCTTATTTTGCCTCTCTCCTGTTCAGCTTCCCCATCAAACCCCCATTGCGGCCTGGAAGTTGGGTGGGTACTAAACATCTTACCCCTTCACACAGAGAGGGGCACAGACACATGTCTGGATCACAAAGGGAAGAAGTGACCGAGCTAAGACTTGAGCTCAGGGTTCCAGCTCCAAGTCCTAGGTGATACCTGCCTGGCTTCTAACAACTGCTTCCCAAAGCCACAGGCAGAGTGAGGAGACACAGGCCTCCACCTTCCTGTCCCTGCCCCATCTTGGACCTATTCCAGGCACCCTAGTGGCTGAAAGTAGACCCAAGGGGCACACAAGCCAAGGAGATGCGTAAGAACAGATCATGCTGCATGACGGGCTCTGAAAGTGGGCTCCTGGAATGGGCACCGGCAGGATGGGGCAATAACTTTAACTGGATTGATTTCACCTGTAGGGCCATTAACTTAATGCCTCCCACTTGGTTAGGAGGCAAGCCAAGCCTGGCTGCAGCTTCTTATAGACTGCTGCCTCTGCTGCACACAAGAGGGTTAGCGAGGAGAGCAGCACAGAGGAGGCCAGACTGGGTCCGAATGAGGATGAGGGAAGAACGGTGCCGAGGGTGCAGAGTGGAGGAGGAGCCCCCACGCACCAGGCACTTCACTTCTCTAGTTCTGACTCCTCCGAGGTGAGAGAAAAGGCCCTGGCAGAGCGATTGGCGACTGCGCAGTTACAGCCCCGGCTCTGGCGCCTACACTGAAGGTGTGAACACGAGTGAAGGAGAGGGGCTGAGCTCACAGTAAAGGTTTCTAGTCTGACTGTAAACATGAAGGCATGGGCTCTGCCCCTCCCACCACCAAGATAGTCTGAATTCACCACTCCACTCCCTTCCCACCCTTACCTGACCCACCCAGAACATTCACACTCAGCTCAGTCCCCATACTTCACAGACGCTCTACCCTCCTTCCCTCCTCCTCGGGACACTAAAGCCCTCTGCATGTGCACACTGACGACCCTAGTCCTCCACTTCTGCTCTCAACGTCCCTCTCCTCCCTGTACCCTCTCCAGTTCTGCAGGACACAAAGTCTCTTGTCCCTGATGTGTTCTGTATGATGGTCCCAGCAAGAAGCTTGTTATGGGATTAATAATGTCCACCAAAGTTCATACATCAAAGCCAGTGGGACTGTATTTGGAGAAAGGTGCTTTATGGGTGCCACTAAAGTTCCATGAAGTAATCTAACCTCTAATATAATCATTGTCCTTCTAAGAAGTGGAAGAGACACCGGGAGTATGCACCCACGGAGAAGAGCCATGTGGAGACACAGCAAGAGGGTAGCCATCTCCAACGATATACCACAGACCTCAAATGTTACAGGTTACTGCCATTGCTCTTGGTGGCCCTCCAGAACTGGATGGTAAAACCCTATTGCTGAAGATCCTGCATGCTTGAGTCATTGGACATGGAGAAATCAAGCTGGTATTTCATCTGGAAATGCTGCCATCCCTACTGGCTAGCTTTCACTGTGGTATAAGGTGCTATGCACACTACCAGGAAAAAAGGGATCATCAGTCTTAGCCATCTGTGAACTCTACAAGTTGCAATAATGACCAGTCCAGCAATGTATGCCTACCAGTATATGATAGTAACTAATGTCACGGAAGTAACCAGCCACTTTCTGATTGAATTTAAGGCTCATTCCACAAAAATGAAACCCACACTTTGCACCATGATCAGGGCCCAAAACCATCAGCTCTAGAAGAGGAGCTACTGTTATTGTTCTGCTAAATGGATGCAGCATTAAAACCATTACTAATTACTTGTTACTGTACCCATATATCAGTGCAACTCTCAACTCTCGTCAGAGAAGCTTCTTCTTGCAATAGATGGCAATTAACACTGAGACTCACAACTGGCCGATGTGCAAAGAATAGGAGATTTTGGAGAACTCAGCCCTAAATGGGACATCTACGCCACACCCCTCCCTTCAAGGCTCAGGGTTCTTCTCTGAAGAGAGGTGTGGGAAGATTGTAAGAGCCAGATGATGACTGCCAGAAGCAGGGTTCTCCAGACACAGCAGGACAGTTGCACACAGGAACTCACAGTGGTTGTGACCGCATACACAAGACATGCATAAGCTCAAGACAAAAATCCCGCTGTGGTGTTGGTGGGGGGAAGCATAAAGTCCCTCCCCTAGCTGAAAAGCTATTGCAATTGATAACTTCTGGGAGAGGAAGAGTCACTTTTCCCTAAAAGTGGGACCCTGGTAGATGGACCAAGGATGGTTTTAGTCACCAAATATATATAACTGGGCATGATGGGTTTTCTAAATAAAGACATAACTCTGGGTAGGTAGAGGGGATAGATCTGGGAGGAATTGGGGGAAGGGTGAATATAATCAAAATACATTGTGTGAAATTCTCAAAGAATTGTTTACTTCAAAATTATTTTTAAAAAATAACATGACCATCTAGCAGCCATGAAGGGTGGCCTCATCAGGACAGCAGCAATCGTGACAACACCTTGATCTTGGATAGGCGCTTCCAGGACTGTGAGGAAAATCGATTTCCATCATTGAAGTTGAGTCACGTTCTGTCACAGCAGCACAAATCAACTGAACCAAAGGGCTGGTGTCACATCTGTCTCCTCTGGGAATCTTGGTGGGCACCTCCTTCCTTTAAGACTATTCTTTAAGATGAGACGAGGAATCATCCCTGCTGAGGGAGGCGCTGGAAAGAGCTCATGGAGATGACGTCTGAGTTGAGCAGGTGCTGACAATCAGGGTAAATTCCAGCAGAGCACGAGCAAAGCCTAGAGGCTTGAAACAGCCAGACCTGCGCTGCAGCGGTTGGTCTAGAAAAGTAATATATATTGAGACCAAGGGGTGGAGTCAAATCATGGGCAAGGAGTCCCTTCAAACCACACAAAGAGGTTGTGTCCTTTCTAAGTAGGGCAGAGGGCAGCCATTGAAGTTCTAAGCAAGAGAGTAACACATGCGCTCTGTGTGGGACCTAGACTGGAAAGGCAAGGAGACAGGGGACAAGGACCCTCAGCTTGGTGAGGTAGAGGAGAAGAGGCAGTCCACGAATACCAGGAGGGAGAATGAGCAGGGAGTGTTCGCCTGGATGAGTGTAGGGAGAGGAATGGATGCAGTCTCCATTCTCAGCATGGACGGCTGCTGCATGGGCTAGACTGGGCCAGAGCAGAGCAGACAAATGTGGAGGTAGTTTACACACGGCGGTAAGGCACTATTCTCTACTTAGTGTCAACAAAATGCTAGAGATGTGACAGCTGCTCAGTAATGTTGGCCCAATAAATAAATGGAGAAACAAAATGGTCAGGTCATCATCTTTACCACTGCCACTGGTCTACAATGGGAAAGTTGCTCCTCCTCCATTGTAAAGCTGGCAATCCCCTAAATGATCTCTTGGACCTCCCAACCAGCTGTATCCCCACAGGCTCAGGCCCAGAATGCAGATCCTCCTGTTTGGGGATCAGGTACTGTAGGTGTGATGCCCTCCTAATCATTGGATCCCTGAAGTGACCATCCAGGTAAAGAGGATCATCAGCCTCAGTGTGGGGATAGAGAAATGGGCTCAGAGAAGTGCAGCAACTGAGTCTATACTCCTGTCCCGTGACTTTGTTTCCTTGAACACTGAACTCTCCACCTTCAGCAGAGGGCAAGAAGAAATTCCTGGAAGTTCTCTGCTGCTGTTTGGCTGGGAAAGGTTTCCATAAAAAGACATCTTGTCATTTCTCCTTTTTCTTCATATTTCAATGCCTTGGGCTACAGCTTTTAACTTAATCTGCTAGGAAATACAGCCTGACTGTGTAGCTTATCACTCTGATCTGAGGCCCAGCTCCCAGCCATGAATTCTCTACTTCTCATTGAGAATATTCATTCGTCACATTGCATCCAGGGCCTAGTTACTGTTCCCTGAAACATATAATTAGAATACAACTAGAAATTCACAGTGTCAGAATTTCCCCAGGCCTGTGCCCTTATTGTCAGATAAGGAAACTGAGGCCAGAGAGCAGAAGGGATCAGCCCAGGGTCATGCAGCCACAAAGTAACAGAACTGGGACTTGAATCTATCTCCCAATTCTGCAATCTGTTCTCTTTCCAAAATTCTTCTATCCCATAGATGAAACCAGAAAGCAATGTGGGTTATGACTATACATCAGCTCTCTGTTGCCTTCAGAAAACAATTTTTGGTGTTAATTTCTGAGGTTCTAACTACCCCCAGACCCTCCCTTCTATCATTTGTTGCTGAAAGAGAAAGGACCATGACTACCACATGGTATGAAGAGCCAGTGAAAGACTAAAGAGATGGCTCAGCAGTTAAGAGCATTTTCTGCTCTTGCAGAGGACTCAGGTTCGATTCCCAGCACCCACATCAGGTAGCACGAGCTGCCTATAACTCTAGTTTCTGAGGATCTGATGCCCTCTTCTGGCCTCTAGGGACACAGCAAGCATATGGTGTACATACTGACAAGCATGCACACATACATTTATGTAAGTATAAATACATAAATAATTTTTTTAAGAGAGCCAGTAAAAGAAGAAAGGGTGACAGCCAGAAAAGGACCAAAAAAAAGAAAAGAAAAGAAAACATGGATCAAAGGACACAGTTTGATCATCAGCTCTTATCAGGTGCCATGCTAGACAAGATACATCCTTTCCTCCTTTGATCAACTTGTCAACACTATGAGGTAGAAATGCTCAAATATTCATTTTAAAGATTAACAAATTGAGGCTCCAGGAGGTTAAAGTGATTTGCCCAAGGTAACTTGCTAGTGAGTGAAGTGTTAGTTTGTCTGACCCATATCAAGTGCCCTGTGACACAGACTCTCTCTAGCACACAGGCTACTTACCTTTTGGTAGGTCTCCATGCCCGACCCCCACCCCGTGGTCCTCAGCAACCCCATCAGGGAAAATGAAATAAGAGACACAACCAGAAGCAGCAAAGGGAGCCGTGAGCTCCTAGGCCAACTGAGCCCAGCAACAGAAGACTGACCAGAGCAGCAGGGGAGAGGTTTGCACACATCAATGACCATTTCCCACCCCACTCCTCAGACATCCGTACCACTTTGACAGCAGCCTTCCTAGATTGCTCCTGGGCTCCTTGGAAAGCCCTCCCACCAAAGGTAGGGCCTCTGACAGATTCCTTCCACCTTGCACTTGGCCCAGACCTTTGAAGATCTTGAAGCCACCCCAGCAGCAGACTGACACCTTCCTTTTCCTCCGAGAAAAGAGAAGAAAATAGGGGGTGGAGGGCTGGAGAGATGGCTCAGAGGTTAAGAGCACTGGCTGTTCTTCCAAAGGTCCTGAGCTCAATTCCCAGCACCCACATGGTGGCTCACAACCATTTGTAATGAGATCTGGTGACCTCTTCTGGCCTGTGGGGATGTGTGCAGACAGAACACTGTATACATAGTAAATTAATCTTTTTAAAAAAAAAAGAGAGAGAGAAGAAAATGGGTAAGAGCTCCTGGTCCCTCCCATAAATCTGCAAGTGGGGTCAAGATGCCAGCATGCTGGCTACTGTAATCCACGGTCCTGCAAGCATCTGCTCCACATGAAGACCTATGCAGAGATAGGAGCACAAAGATTGAGACAGAGGGTAAACCTAGCGGAGTGATGATACCCTGAACTGTAAAGGGAGATGATTGTCCTCACCTAATCCACCCACAACCCTCTGAGGTAAGGGTCTTTGTTAACCCCATGAAAGTTCTACCCTAGGAGTACTCAGTAAACTGGGACTATTATTACATAACAAAAAAGCATAGTCCTTGGCTTCAAAGAGCATTCAGCTTCCGAGGGAGACGTGTACTCAAGCAATGACATTAGCTGCCATTCACTGAACTACTGTTCTCCAGTACATGAAACAATGTTGTTTTCAGCATTTATAATCCCACAAGTCTTAACATCCCTGTTTGACATGCAAGTAAATGTAAACCCTTCAAAGGGAGAAATGAGTTGCTCCAGGCCACCAGTGAGGACTTGGAGTGCCTCCTCTCTACTCACTGCTCACATGTCAGGAAGCTCTAGCATGGACATCCAGACCTGTCTGTCACTCATCACTAGCTCTTTTAGAAGTCTGAAAGTAGGCACTGAGGGAAAGCAAACCCAGAAGACAATCCTACTAGCCTCCAGCAGAATCTCCAGGTACAAGTAGACAGTCTTGCCACAGCATGTCAGACAACCACACAGGCCTCCAGAAGACATTGGGAAGGACCAGGCCTCCTCCCAGAAGAATCTCTGGGAAAGACTGGCAAGTCCCAGACAGAGACTGGTGCCATAATCCAGTGACAGAGGGTTGGGTTCTCCTAGCGATCATGAAGGTATCAAGGAGGGGATAGCCTGTCAACAAGTATCCAGAGAAATAATCCATACCTCACTCCTTTGAGAGATTGAGGGAACATTCCTGAAGCTTCACCCTTCTGGAGTCTCCACTCTCTTCCATAGAAACAATTCTAGACCTGAGAGGCAGGAGTTCCATCAATCCTGATTTTTAGATGAGGAAATGGCTCAGTGGGGAGAGTTTGCTCCAAGTCCCATGGGTCATGGAGCTGAGTCTCCCCAGCCCCTACTCCCCCAAGTGATGTGACTTGGGCCACCTTGTCCAGTTCCTCTCCCTTTTGGAGAAGGAAAGAAGGAAGAAGTGAGTCTCCCCTGGACTTTCTCCTGGACTGGCTACAGGAGATAAGCTCACTGGAGAGATGGCTCAGTGATCAAGAGCACATACTGCTCTAGCAGAGGACACAAGTTCTGTTCCTAGCACCCATGTCAGGCAGCTCACAACCTCCTGTAATTTCAGCTCCAGGGAGGGTCTGACCAATCAGGCCTCCTCCAAGGGTACACACACACACACACACACACACACACACACACACACACACACACACTATTAAAAAATAAATATTTTTTGAGAAACTTCTAAAGCTTTTCAAAGTGTTCGTCCCCAGGTTCTGAAGGAGCAGACAGAACACAGCCTGTACTTTTAAACACTAAAACTGATCCCAGTTTGTTTTGGTGAGTAAAATCAAGAGGATCCCATGAGTTAATCCTTGATCCTGGGGCCCAGAGAATATTATGTAAAAGTCATTCTGTGGTGTAAGTTGAGAGTGACATTCTATCTTCTAGGTAAGGGCTTCTTCTGAGTCCTAACAAAATTAAGATTTATTTATTCAGCCATAAAGAAAAATTGAATGATGAGTTTTTCAAGGAAATGGAAGGAACTGAAAAACAATATATTAATCAAAGTAACACAGACTCATAAAGACAAATACCGTGCATTCTCTCTCATATGCGGATCCTTGCTTCTAATTGTTAAATATGTGCAGCTAGGTGGGAGTATGTGCAAATAAAGGCCCTAGAATGGAGCCTGGGAGGAGGGGGGAGGCTTTGAAGTTCAAGGACTGTGTGGAAAACAATAGAGAGCACAGGAGAGGCTACAGTAAAAGCGAGAAAAGACTTCCTTGTAGACAAGTAGTCAAGCAGTTTAGGTCATGGACCACTAACATGGAAGGGAGGATGCTGGGGGTGAACGGATGCAGCAGGGAGAGGAGAGAGAAGAACCAAACCCATCGCTCTGTAAGCTAATTTTAAAACAATAAATCAATAAAATTAGGATTTATCCAGCTTCTAGGATTACTAATTCTGAGAGGCCAGGCTGGTTGTCCAATATCCCCTACACCTTGAAGCTAAGGCAAGTTGTCCCAGCTTGCTTTTCTGTTGTTGTGATGAGCACCATGACAGAAAATAACCTGGGGAGGAAAGGGTTTGTTCCATCCTTCAGGTGACAGTCCAGGGGAAGCCAAGGCCGGAGCTTAAAACGGAAAACACCAAGGACCTCCACCTACCGTCTTCCTCTGACTTGCTCAGATTGCTTCCTGCTAGAACCCAGGACCACCTGCTCAGGGCTGACCTGCCCACAGTGGGCTTGGCCTCCTACCTAAATACCAACGAAGAAAACACTTCACAAAGTTGGCCATGGAGCAATCTGATTGAGGCAATTCTTCAGCTGACATTCCCTCTTCCCAGGTGACTAGGTTTGCTGCAAGTGGACAGCTGAAGCTGACTATGACACAAATCAATTAAGGTCAAGAATTTTCTGACTTCATCACTTCTCTAATGAACACTCTGCAGCGTCTCCTCACTATCCTCAGAGTCAAGGTCAAGCTTATGGGCTCAGAACTGGCCACTCTGCATGGGTTAGATTCAGAACTTGGGCGTAGACAGCTATCAGTCACCAAGTCCCTTTCATTTCCCTTCCTGGAGCACATCTGGACTATTCTCCAGACGTCTTTGCAGATGCCCATGTGGGTCATTTCTACCCAGCTCATAAAAGCCTCATGAGTTTCTGCAGGCTCTCTTTACTCCTCCACCAGCTCAATGTCACTGCCCAGACAACCTTGGGAGTCACAGGGATGCTTGTAGAGCTTCTATTACCCCAGATTACTGAGTAACGATGAGGAGCAGGACACCCTTCCTCCCAGCTGCCATTCATTGAACTTTATGTGAACAGGAAATTAACATTTATTATGCTAAGCCCTTGACCTTTCAGAGTTTTATCTGTTACAGTAGCTGGTGTTAAGTAGAATCTGAGACCTTGGTTAACAGAACTCCTTGAGGGAACTCAAAAAAGCTTTGCTGTATCTCTGTTCCTTCTGCCACACCCTCCTCGTTCTGTAGTTCTGGCTCCAGTCTTCCCTCCTCATGGAAAGCACAGTGCTCCCCACACTCCATACTAAGTGGCTCCCCGTTACCTCTGCTCCATGATAATTGACATTTAGTAAGTACTGATGACGTACCAAACTCTATCCTAGGATTTCATAACCTTTCTCTCTTCT
Source organism: Peromyscus californicus insignis (assembly GCF_007827085.1). Lineage (NCBI taxonomy): Eukaryota > Metazoa > Chordata > Mammalia > Rodentia > Cricetidae > Peromyscus > Peromyscus californicus. The sequence continues at coordinate 41,415,703 of NW_026294573.1, forward strand.
GACCTAGCAACCTGGAGTGGGCATTTCTATTCTTCCCATTCTAGAGACAGAGCACAAGCATTAAGTGACTTGCCCAAAGCCATGGAGCTAGCAAGTGACAAAGCCAGTACTCCAGCTCAGGGAGACTGGTCCCAGTGGTCCCACTCTCCACTGTAACATGCCCTGCCTCCACATACCCCCCATTACCATTCTCACACCCTGCAAGACATTCTCCTGTGGTAAGATTTTTAAGTGCAAATTAAATATAATGTGAGCCTTTAATTAAAGAGCACAAGTTATACCAAGCAGAGCACAGCGAGTTACAACATGACAGAGGGAATGAGCCTGGGGCGGATGTCCTGATATCTTTAGGATGCTTCTTGAAGGGACCAGTGCTTTCTTATTCTCACAGTGTATAATCAAGGTGATTCAAAGGTGACAGAAGTCCAAATCCATGACAGTGCTAGGGAGAGAGGGGAAGGCTCTTGAGTAAAGTCATGGGGAAGTGGAATGTTAGATTCACTCTGGGATGTTTAGATTTTTACAGCCGCATATTTACAGCTGTAAAAGCACCTTTATGTTGGTATTCCTAAGGGAAAATAACTTTGATAACTCTGTTATGGCAGGTCTGAGCTTCTCTAGCCTCTAGCCTCTTCTTCCCCATCCAAGCGGCCAGCTCTACAACTCCACTGTTTACAAGACAAGATGTCATGGGAGTTCCGCCTCCACATCCTAATGGAGCACATACACTGTCTTCCAAGACGTCTGTTTCTCCCAGTTGATCTCCTTAAGGAGGAAACCAGATCTGGTTTGTTGCTAAGACCTCCAAGACCAGCACGCAGCCGGGCAGAGAGCAAGCTTCCATTGCCTGACGACTGGATGGTGCCTCAAGTACCACACATCATCCTTCCTAAAATCTACCATGTGTTTCTCTTCCCTGCCACATCTCTTGGCAAACGTCCCCATCGCCATCAGAGTGGTCTGACCGCTCTGACCTATCTCCTGCAAATGGTCTGGCTCACTGTAAACCAGCCTGGCCTGGAGCCCACAGTCCTGTGAAACCAAACCACCCTCCATCACATGCTGCTGCTGCTGCTGCTGCTACCACCAGAGACCTTCAGCAGCCTAAAGAGACCTGGGTTCAAACTCCAGCTCCACTAGTCCCTAGTTAGCAGTATTAGAAAGTCATATGGCATCTCTAAGTCTCAGTTTCTTCTTCTATAAAATGGGAATAAAATCCAGTTCATAGAACTTCTTCAATGATTGAGATAATGCCCCAAGGCTGGCATGGTACTTGATAGAGAGAGCTGTTGTTTGACTTTCTTCTTCTGGAAGTCCCGAGAAAGAAGTAACAGTGGTCCTGATGTTAATTTACACAGGAGGAAACTGAGGGTCAGACAGCATAGTGACAGTCCCTGGACACAGGGGATAAAGTCTTACTGGTTCTGGTTTTGATTTGTTTTCTGTTTTTTCTGCCCTGAGGACTTGAGAGGGTCTGAGGTTTTCCAGTGATGTGGATAGACTCTTGTATAAGAGGAGCAAGCATTCTACCACTAAGCTACAACCTCAGCCAGTGACACTGGCTTTTAACCCAGTAATGAAAAATGGGCTACACCATATAGAGGGCTCCTTTAGTCCAGTCCGTGTCCAAATAAAAGCTGAAAATCTTAACAATACAGTCCCTGTTTGTGTGAGTATATAGAGAAGGCCAAGAGTGTGCCTTGAGCAGCACAGCTCCCCTGTGGAAGAAAGGGGACTCCAGGGACCAAGAGCATTGTGAATGAAAGTTCACACCCCAGAGGCTGGCCTTAATCATCTTTGACATCTCTAGAAAGTTCCAGTCCTTGGGACATCTCTCTTGTAAAGAACAACAGAAGAAATCCCCAGACACCACTAGGGCTTCTGATGAGAGAGAGCCTCTGTATCTGTCACGGAAGCAGCAATTTCTCCAGCCTGAGCCCTCATCTTCTACTGTTCCCAGGAATCACCTCCAGCCAGGCCAGCCCCTGCCAGTCAGGGTGGGCAGTGAGAACTGCCTTCAAGGATTCACTTCACTTCTGAGCCTGGAGGTCCAGCTCAGGTCCCCAGGATGGAGTTGAGAGGCAGATCCCTCCTCTCCATGGACAGGCTCAACTGCACCTTATCTGCACTCACCCTGATCCTCAAGCCCACTGTTAAGTCCCAATGCCTACAGAAAACCCTACTGATGTGCCTGCCTGCCCAAGTCACCTCCATCATCTAGGCTCCCACAGTATCCCTCATGTGACAGGTTGGCCATAAGGCCTATCAGAGAACACCTTGTATTGTTCTCTCTTCATTTAAGGTCCTGAATCTCCAGGACATCCTGTAGAAATCCCTTTGATCTGAATCTGGCTGAACTTCATATATAAATTATCAGAGACATTGACAACCATTAGCTCTTTAGCATCTAGTATATGCCAGGACCTGGTGATAGATTATAGGGAATGTAGAAATGGGATCCCTGATCTCAGGAGCTTCTAGACAGTGAGAACAACAAATACATTCACACATCACTGGAACCCAAGGCTATCAGAGGAAGACACATAAGAGGAAGAAACCTTACATAGTTGGGGGGTTGATGGAACAAAGGATGGGGCAGATTTCTTAGAAAAGTAAATGTTTGAGTAAAGTTAGTGGAGATGGTTGGATTCTGATAGATAGATGTGGCATAGAAAGGCACCAAGATAGGAGGATATCATGTACCAAACCTTGGAGAGTAACATTGCAAGGTGCATTTGGGAACATCCAGCATCTCCATTTGACTGGAATGGATAGCATGAGTCAGGACATAGAGGGAGCTATAACTAACTGAAAGTTGTTTAGAAGAAATAAACATAACAGGGTCAATATGCCCTCACAGGGTGATTAACTTGGCAGTGTGAGAATGGACTGAAGCACAAATAAGCCACAGAGAAATCCATTCCACATTCGCTACATAGGAAAATGGTGATGCCAAGTATTGGGTGGCTACAGATCAATGGGAATTCTCAAACTCTGGCGGTGGGAGGATTCATTGCTACCATCACTTTGGGAAACACTTTGGTCTCACACCTAGACCAGTGTTCTCCAGTGCAGCTGTTCTCAAGCTGTGGTCCAGGAACCTAAGGTCAAAACTGCATTCACAATGTATTTGAAGGCATTGTTTTGCTTTTTCACTCTCACCTCACATGTGTGCAGTGGTGTGTCTCAGACATGACATATGATTTTGCAACAGACTGAACATGGAAGCAGGATTCCGCTTTCTTTTATTAAGTCAGACATGAAGGGAGCTTCATGGATTTAAAGAAACTGCCCTTCTCCCTCAGTTTTTGTACTTAGAACATACAGGGCTTCCCTTTCAAAATATGTGATTTCTGTTAACTTGTAGTAAGTTAAATGTTGTGCAATTTAATAAATTATGTAAAGATGTTTATATTTTCCTCAGCTTCAATTACTAATGTTGGAAATATCTGTAGATAAAAATACGCAAAAACAAAATCTCTTTAGGATCCGAAGACTGAAATGTCTGATAACCACAGACTCATAAAAAAATCCCTCTACATATGTACTGGGAATATGAACAGGAGGCCTGTAAGAGCTGTCTTAGCAAGATATTCATAACTACAAACACTGGGGACAACTCAAATGTCCATAAGCAGAAGAATGGAGAAGATAAATGGTGACATAATCATATGTGGTAATATTACACAGCAATGAAAATAAACTAGCAACAGCTGAAAACTCAGGATGACTCTGAGAAACACACCCTGAATAAAAGCTAATGGGGACACAGAAGGCACCGTGCATTATACCACGGTCCTAAAGTTCAGAAACAAACTAGCTGACTACATTGAGTCCATCTCATCCTGGTCAGAACGGCAGTCATTAGGAAAACAACAATAAATGGTGGTGATGTGGACCAAAGGGACTTTCGCACACTACTGCTAGGAAGTCTAGCTGCTATGAAAATCAGTTACTCCGAACACTGAAAATAGAACCGCCATGTGACCCAGCCGTACCATCCCCTGGTATTTCTTCAAAAAACTCTGAGACTCGGTAGAGCTACTTTCACAGTAGTGTTTACTGAAGCTATATTAACAATAGCTGAGTTGTGGAACCAATCTAGGTGTTCAACAACAGAAAGATGCATTTCAAGTGGAGTGTACATACACAGTGGGATTTTTCAACCATGAAGAAGAATGAAGATTTGTCATTTGCAGGAAAATGGATGTAGCTGTACATGATATTAAGTGAAATTAGCCAGTCTTAGAAAGACAAATGTCCTATCTTCTCTCATTTGTGGTGCCTAGATTTTATATAAATACATAAAATCATGTATTGTGTGTGTGAGAGAGAGACAGAGACAGAGACAGAGAGATGAAGGTAGGAAAATGTCTAGGGAAACAGGCTGACAGGAGGAGGGGTGTGGTGGGGGATGTGCTAGACACATACACTTGTATGCAAATGTCCTTATGTAACATAGTACCACGTGCAATGAATACATGCAATAAAAATAAAATAAATAGGGGCCAGGGAGATGATTCAACTGTTAAGAGCACTGGCTTCTCTTGCAGATGACTCAGGCTTGGTTCCCAGCACCCACATGGCCATTATCCTAATAAAAGCCTTACCATGTTATATGGATTCTTTTTGTACAAGTATCTGTAACTCCAGTTCCAAGGGATCCAGTGGCCTCTTCCGGCCTTCATGAGCACTGCACACATGTGGTACACAGACACATATGCAGGCAAAACACCCATACATATAAAATAAAAATAAACAAATATTTGAAAAATAAATATGTATTTAAGAATCTATGTAAAGGATGATGCCAATAGACCCGAACATAGATGGGGGAAATTCCCGAGACCTCAATCCTACACAAAAGAACTACAGAAGTAATTAAGGGATGCTGAGAGTGGAAGAAACCATCTTGTCCAGGGAAGAGCACACCAAGTGGGTGCCAGATCCAAATGGCCAGCCCTGAAAACTGAGGAATGCACAGACTGAGGAATGTTGTATATATGTATTTAGGACTATATACATATGTGTGTATATACATACATGCACAGACATATGTATGTATATGTAAAACAATTTAAAGGAGGTCATGAGCCGGGCGGTGGTGGCTCACGCCTTTAATCCCAGCACTCAGGAGGCAGAGCCAGGCAGATCTCTACGAGTTTGAGGTCAGTCTGGTCTACAGAGTGAGATCCAGGACAGACACCAAAACTACACAGAGAAACCCTGTCTCAAAAAACCAAAAAAAAAAAAAAAAAAAGGAGGCCATGAATTTGGAACAGAACAAAGGACATACATGGGAAGGTTTGGAAGGAAGAAAGGGAAGGGAGAAATGACGTAATTATAATCTCAAAATAAAATTTATTTTTAAAGAATCCATGTAAATATGGTAAGGCTTTTATTAGGATAATGGCAAATTCACGATCCACCCTTCTGGTAAAGGCTGAGGTTACTTTAAAGGAGGAGACTGTAAATACAAAGGACTGCAGTTGATGATGTACCAGTTCTTAAGCCAGATGATAACTGGCTATTGCTGGGCTTGCTAAGTACTCACGGTATGTGCACGCTTGAAAAAAGATGTTTTGTCCCCTAGCTCCAACCCAGGTTGGAGCCTCTAAAGATGGCTGCTTGGAGACACTGATTACATATGCAGGAGATGTACAAAGTGAAGCATCTTGTCATCCTACAAAGCAGGGGACTACTTGAATCATCACTGAAAGGACTAAAAACCAAGGTGAGGAGACTCCCATTAGGCCAAACCAGAAAAGTGTGAGCATCAGTAAGATGAAACCGAAGTGGATTGAAACACATCATTTTTATTTCAGCCAGTGAGATTAAAAAACACCTCTCTTTGGCTGACTGTTAGGGAAGCAGTCATTATTTTAAAAATTGAAAGTAAATGGAAAGAATCACACATTCCTGTTGTCTTTCCTGAATGAAGTACCTGCACCTTGGGGAAGCCAGATCACTTAAGAGAGGATGCTACACTTCAGAAAAGCCAGCCAGCAAGTGAAGAAAACACGACAGGACAGGAATACCACTGCTGTGTAAACACTGAACAAGTAACGCATCTGGTCACTGACCATCCATGACTGCAAACAATGAAACTGGCCAGCATTGTGCTTCCCGATGAGACTCCGGCCACCAGCCACTGCCTCTAAAGTATTTTGCCCAAAATCTCAAATCTAAATCTGATGATGCCTCTTGGTTTAACGACTGATGCACAGAGCTTACAAGGAGACAGATGAGTGTGTTGGTATGATGCCACGGGACTCACTCAGCAAAGTCCAGCTATGAGAAATGGGATGGGAAAAAAAAATGTGGGTTCTTCAGCAAATGTGGTTAGAGAAAAGAAAAAAGGAAAAGAAAAATCAACAGACTAAAGGAGATTATCTGACTGGCAGAAAAACAGCCCATGCACTGTAAAGGAGCTCACTCAACTCACCCAACGACCTGGGATCAATCCCTGGAACCCTTGTAAGGATGAAAGTCTAGAATCAACTCCCAAAGTTAACTCTCGACTCCACACTTGCACTACAGCATGTATGTGCATTCTCTCTCTCTCTCTCTCTCTCTCTCTCTCTCTCTCACACACACACACACACACACACACAATGACATTTTTAGGTTACTGTATTTAATAGAGGTTATCAGTCAGTTGCAATCTATGGAATTTATTTAGATGCAGAGTCAAATCGTAAAAGGAAAAATAATTTGAGTTAGTCTAGGAAATCTAAACACTCACATATCTTATATTAGAGAATTTTAATATGGTAATGGTGTTATACATTTCAATGCAGTATTATATTTACAGATGTGAAGATATGTGCCTAGTGTTTCCTTCAATATAGTCTTAGAGCAGAGTAGGGTCAGAAAACAGGCAGGCATTGATGAGAGAAGATTGGCCAGGCTGATAACTGCTGGTGCTGGGTATTGAGCACATGCATGTTTACTACATTATTCTCTCTACCTTCATGAGAGTTTGCATTGTCCAGAATAAAACCTACTGCAGAGAGCAAAGACAAACTCAGGATATAGCTCATGGAAACCCACCCAGCAAGTACAAAAACCAGGCCTTGTGGTACAGGTTGGTAATCTCACCTTCTCTGGAGACTCACACAAAAGGACCACAAATTCAAGATCTGCCTGGATTACAGATGAGTTCAAGGTTATCTTGGGCACTCTAGTAAGTCCTTGTCTCAAAAATAAAAAGTAAAAAGAGTGATGTAGGGACGTATATAAATATAAATGTGTGTGTATGTGTGTGTGTGTGTGTGTGTGTGTGTGTGTGTGTGTGTGTGTGTGTGTGTGTGTGTTGTTTACTTAGAGTATACAAGGCTCTGGGTTCACTCTCAAGCATCCCCCAAAAAAGACAAAATGTATTTCTGAATAATAACAAAAAGAAAATTAATAAAGAAATGGGAAGGAATTGCAGTTGCTCAGATGGGGAGCGGAGATGTCGTTAAGAGAAAAAAAGGCGGACTAGAGGAGCAGGCCGAGCTAGACTGTGCATGTGTTGGCTCTGACATGTGCTCCCTTGTTTAAACACCTAAACTGAAATCCATGCATCCAGGAAGAGACATCTCTGAGTCATTTAGGAGAAGCATAAGAACGAAATAAACAATTCCATCACAGCTGTGGATGTCCACGACACTTCCTGTAATCACTCTCCTCTGAGGTTTTGGTCCATAAGCCAGTTCTATCTCTACAGCAAACAGCTCCTCCACCCCTGTGGTGATACGTTCAGTGAAGGAAGGATACCTTGACAGGGGAGTCAGGGAAGCCTCTCAGATTAAACAACTTCATCTCCCCTGACAGGGAGAAACTGGGGCTGGAGAACTGAAGTAGTCCACCAGATAGAGCTCATATGTGGTAAAGCTACCTGAGAAAGCAGGAAATAGAGTCAGAGGTCCCTGGAGCTGAGCCCACCCCTGCGTTTCCTAGCTGAGTGACCATGTAAGTTCTCATCTCTGATCCTCTAACTCCTCACCTGAAGGGTGGGGCCAGCAACCACACACACATCGCTCAGCATCAGGCAAGCAAATGTCACTTTCACCCTGTTAAGGCACATCACAAGCATTGCTCCTGGGGTTGTTACCCTACTATTTAGAAAATCCCAGGCCAGTGCCTACTGCACAGTGCCATTCCATCACAACACCAAGTATAGGCCTTGTCTGCGCACCTACTCACTGCCAAGCATGACTCTCTCCTCCCAGCATCCCTGGCTTCTGTGAGATACACACAAGCAAGTAACATTTTGAAACCAGAAACCCATTTTCATCCCAAATCCTCTGATCATGCTGTGAATGGGAACTGAGAACTGCTAGATATCCATACCTGGGACTTCTTCCAACTCCTACCTACTTCTTCCAAGCCTCCCCATGCAAAATAGGATCCTCTCAACTTAATCCTAAGAGCCCAGGACTCAAGTCATCCGGTGCCAAGCCAAGGAACGAAGCCTCTGCCTAGCCCTACTCTCTCATCACTCTTAGGACCTATCTACTCAAATAGCATTATTTATTGGGCACCTGCTGTATAATAGGCATACTTCTATTGTCGGGAACACATGTGTGAACAAAACAGACAGAATCCGTGCCCGGTGGAACTTATAATAATGTGGAGAGACAGGTGAGAAACATGAAAATGGATTGCGTTATGTGGTACATTAGAAAGTGGGGGGGAGGCCCAGGTAACAGAAAAATGGGGTGCTGAGTGAGAAGCAGTGAGTCACTGAGCGCTATCTCTGCTTCCTCAGTGCTCTGTCCCCTGTGCTCTCTCTTAGGGGTCTCCCTCACCTCACATGGTGTCCTCCAATCCATCCTGAAGTCAAGTTGATCCTGTTTACTTACTCACAGACTGGACATGTGTGAAACTCCCAAATGACTACCCACCGACAAGTCCACCCAGACCTCGGACTGCACAGTCACCTCTCTCTGTCCAGCCTCATCACCTTCCAGACTCCCTTGCATCTAACCACTCACCGCTGACCCTCGTACAGGGCTGCTGCACACCTCCCCGGAGAGGAGATGTGTGCTAGAATGAGGTAGTCTCTACAGCAAGGACAACCTCTAGCGAGCTGCCGGCTGCCAACACTCTCAGAGCAGGGCGGGTGTGTTCACCCTGGAGAGAAGCTCTGGACAAAGGACCGTATCCACTCCAGCCTCTTCGGGACCTTGGTCACAGCCATCTGACCTTTGCCGAGATAATGGGCTCCACCACTTGCTGGATATTGAGAGTCTTAAATGAGAGAACATTGTCTGGGTGACAACGACAGCTTGAACTTTCACACTTACCTCGTCTTCTCCCCTTTCCCCTTGGAGTGACAGTAAGGGAAAGAGATATCAACCCGTGAGGACAAGAGGGCAGGAGAAAGAAGAGTCACAAACAGAAGAGCGAGTTTAACTAACAACTTTTGATAAGATCAGAGAGGGAGGGAGGGGGATTGGCTCCAACTTTAGAGGGTGGTAGAACACGTCAACTTGTACACTCGGCCACTGCTGAGTGAGCATCTCACGGTAACCATACCCACAGCCTCAGCAGGCAGGCCGTACCGAAGAGCACCCACATACGCCTTCTCCAGCTAACCTGCCTGCATTTCCCAAAAGCAAATGCTATTCCCAAACCCCTCTGAGACCATTGTACTTGGTTTTGTAATTATGTGATCCAATTTAATATAAATAAACCAATAAAACATTATTGTGAAAAGGGCCTATTTTGATGAAAATTAAGTTGGGTATCTTGAAAGATTAAACCAAGGCAGATTGTTATTAAGGGGAAAAAAAGTTCATATGGATTGCAGACTATGACTATAGCAGATTGGGAAGAAACCATATAAATCTAAAGTAGTGGTTCTCAACCTTCCTAATGCTGTGACCCTTTAATACAGTTCCTCATGTTGTGGTGACCCTCAACCACAAAATTATTTTTGTTGCTACTTCATAACTGTAATTTTGCTACTGCTATGAATCATAATGTAAATACCTGGTATGCAGGATATGTGATATGTGACCCCTGTAAAAGGATTGTTCAAGCCACGTAGAGGTCATGACCCACCAGTTAAGAACCACTGACCTAAAAGAATCTGTGTTTGGATTGTTCTGTAAGTCCCTATAAACACAAACTGTGCTGTAAAGAAATTGAATCCAGAAATGGCAGGTGGAATTATATGCATTGGGAGTGCAAGAAAGGCTTCACAGAATTCTGGTTAATAGGCCTGCACTTAAGAAAAGGGGAAAGTCGTCTTCAGGTTTTAAGGCAAAGCAAAATGATTGAGAGTGTGATTCTGTATCAGTTACTTTTCTGTTGTGGTGATAAAACATCATGACCAATAGCAACTTATGGGAGAGAGAGTTTATTTTGACTGAAGGTTCCAGAGAGATAAGCGTCTATGAAGGTGGGGGAAGCATGGGGCAGGCAGCAGAGAACTCACATCTTCAAACTGCAAGCAGGAAGCAGAGTGAAGTGGGAGTGTTGAGGCTAACTCTCAAAGACAGCCTCCAGGAGCACACTTCCTCCAGCAAAGCCACACTCCCTAAGCCTCCCCAAACAACACTAGTAACTTGGGGCCAAGTGTTCAAATACCTAAGTCTATGGGAGACATTTCTCATTCAAGCCACCACAATTTCATTTTTAAAATATTTTTCATTCAAAACCATTTTTTTGGATTAGCCCAACTCCTATTGATTTCTACCTGCAGAATAGATGCCACAGAGAGGAAAGACTGTATATACCTGGCCTGAGATCCTGACTCCAGACGGGACTGAGGACAGCGGGATTGACTGAAACTCTACACAGTCCCATTCCACACTCCTTTTCCTTTGGGAACGATGGCAGGTAACAATGTAACAGACCTTTTGTTATCTGCCATGCTAAGAACTTCACACATACCCACAATCACAGTTTACACTAGTTTAAAACATTGAATTTTTTAACTTTAGGGTGGTACAAAGTGATGCATGTGTGGTAAAAACCACACCTTACTGGGCTGAAGAGATGACTTAGCAGTGAAGAGTATACATTGCCTTCCAGAAGACCAGAGTTTGGTTCCTAGCACCTACCCTGGGCTGCTTGTAAGTCCAGCTCCAGAGGACCTGGTATGATGCCCTCTTCTGGCCTCCATGGGCACCTGCACCTACATATACTGCAGAGAGAGAGAGAGAGAGAGAGAGAGAGAGAGAGAGAGAGAGAGAGAGAACGCTTTTAAAAATATAAAATACAATCTAAAAATATATCCACACCTGAAATTGTGTAGCATGTTGTTAAGAAATGATGTTCTGTAACCTAGGTAAATAAAAGCATTGTCTTTCAATACTTTCATTTTTACAGTGGGCTCTTGGAATATAGCTCCAACACAGATCAAGGAACATATGCTTTTTAAGATTTTATTTTATTTTTATTTGGGGCATATTAATTTTGTGTCTTATGCAAGTGCACCAAATGTGTGCAGTATCTACAGAGTACAGAAGGGAGCATCCGATTCCCTAGAGCTAGAGCTACAGGTGGTTGTGAGCATCCCAAAGTGGATGCTGGGAACCAAACTCAGGTCCCCTGCCAGAACAGCAAGTGATCCTAAATGCTGAGCCATCTCCCCAACCCCTGGAGTGGTTTTCTTAATGAGTCCAGTTTATAGTTAGGAAACTGAGGCACAGAGACAAGCGACTTGTTTGTGATCAGAGAGATAATAAGCTAGGATGGAGCTATAATTTATACCCAAGTAGATAGGCTCCAAAATCTGCCTCATAACCACACCCATCCTCCCCCTGCTGGAGAAATGGAACAGTCCCAGAGAGAAGAACTTCCCAGATTCTCAGAGGTGAGGCTGGGGCAACAGAACAAGACTCCAGCTGGGGAGGGAGGATGGCTGGTTAAGGAGCTCTTCCTGGTACTTAGGCACCGTCTGAACCAGAGGGCCAGTCCCTGCCTGGTCTACCCAAGGGGAATCAACCCTGCCTGATTTCACACACCAGCCAAGTTATGGCATCCTTATCCTTAACTATGGACAAAAGCCAAGGACAAGGGCTGGAGAGATGTTCAAATGGCTCAATGATTAAGAATGCATACTGCTCTTGCAGAGGACCCAGGTTCTGTTCTACAAACCCACAATGGGTGGCTCACAACTGCCTATAACTCCAGGGGATGCAATGCCTCTGACTTCCATGGACAGACACACACACACACACACACACACACACACACACACACACACACACACACACACACAGAGAGAGAGAGAGTTAGAAATAAATTCTTCTTTAAAGAAAATCCAAGGACCACTACAGATCAGAGATGCCTCCAGCATGGAGAGGGAAGCAAAGCCAGGGATATACACAACTGGGAAACTGGAGGAGACAGAGAAATTAGGCAACAAGAGGAGAAAAATCAGGAACATCCTCAGAAAAATAAAGAGACTGTCTGTGCTGTGTGGGGTAGAGAAGAACAAAATAAACAGTTCTTCGAAATTTGGACTGTGGTAGCCAGAACTGACTAGGACATAAACCCAGTGGATAATTTGGAGTAGACATTGAAAGTCGAGGGGAAGGGAAACAGGAGACAAAGGAAGCTGGGAGATCAGACTCGGGAGCTGCAGGGAGCAAGTGAAAAGATTATGAAAGAAAAGACAAGGTCTCACAAAACTGAAGGAAACACATATCCATACTGAAAGGGGGCCACTCAGGGCCACATAACGACAGAAGCCACCGAACTACGTGTGTTGTCCAATTCCAAACATAAACGCTGTCCTCGGATCCCAACAGAGGTTATAGCAAAAAGGAACGTGAATCTGAAGGCATTCAGCCTGTCTGCCTCAGCTCTAGGTATGCAAGCATGGAGCAGGGCAACGCATCCTGTCCTGAAGGAGGGCGCGTTCAACCTGGATCTGTGCTGAGCCGACTTACCCAACACAAATAAATCCACAGACTAGAGTTCCCCGCCCCTGCCCCACTTAGGAAGCACGGAGTGGGGGGGGGGGGGAGACAGAGAAAAAAACAAAAACCAAGGACAAGAAAAAAGTCCTGGAGAAGCCCACCGAGATGCTGCCGGGAGGCAGCTCCCCTACCCATAAAGGGGGGCGAGGGGAGTTAAACCCTGACAGAGCTGCTGTGGAGCATTTCGGATAGAGCTTTGGAAGAGACAAAAAGCTACATTTCCTTGCTAGGAATGCTGATTATTGAGTTACCTAAAAATAGTGAACCAGATACCCTGGCCAGGCTGGGGCTGAAGGGCAGCTAATTCTTTACTTATTCCAACAGGAAGACAATAGATACTGTTTAATGTTGGTAAATTAGGAAATAGCAGTCTAAGCATGTTATCTTGAAGTATGTAGGAAAAACCCAGAAAACACAGGTGGAAAATGGCTAAAATGGTTGCCACCGGAATGTGGAACTGGGCGGGAGGATTGGATAAGGGAGGGGACGACCATCACTCAATGAAAATCTTCCTGCTTGGGCTTGGCATTTCCTGAAGCATTTTTCACATGCAGTATCTATCTCATAGGCATCTTCAATAATTCCCCATCGCAGGATATAGAAATAAAATGCCAGAAGGGACGGTGACCTCCCAAGGTCACAGGAGAAGCCGGGACCACCAGCGCTAGCTCGGGGCTCCGCCCCCACTCCGTTCCCACGCCGGTCCACACCATTGGAGAGTGGCTAAAGGCCAGCCAGGGTGTCGGACAGCGTGCCCTGTCCCTGGGCTCCTCACACCGTGTCTCCGACCTCGGCCCGCAGCGTGAGCGTGGGTGCGGCTGGAGTTCTGTGGGCCACTGCCCTGCGCCGCCCGCTGCCTGCACACTGACCTTGGGAGGACACGCAGGGAAGCCGCGCGCAGTGCAGCAGCGCCCCCTGCCGGGCGCCGGGCGCCGAGCGCCCAGCCGGCCCTAAACCCTCGTGGAAGGAACCCGACCCTGCCACGCGCCACGCCACCCTGCCCCGCAGCCCCGCACGAGGGCTGGGGCCACTCTGGCCCACCTACGGGCCCGGGGCAGGCAGTGACAAAAGGGGAACCTTCCCCACAGTTGCAGGACGTATCAGCCAGTCAGACTCCTTTCGTGGACCAGTGCTGGGGCTAGAGAGGGTGACAAACACCCGAAGATCACACAGCATGCGTGACACACCGAGACGGGCATCCACACCGTCCCAGAGCCCTAGATCTCATGATTTCTAGCACCCCTCGAACTGGCCTTTGGACTTGGGGCTTATACTGCCAGGGACAGGGGAGAGAGATGGAAGGTCTTGCCTCATGGCCACGGACCCTTGGGTGACCTCAGCCTTGGTCAAGCCCATGGGCATGTGACCTCCAAGGGTCTTTCATGTGCCCGGTATGGGCTGTATTCCTCGTGGCAGCAGCTACTCAGAGGCACCAGCCGTAGATGCGGCTGACCCCTACCGACAAAAATAAGTCACTACACTAGGGACTCGCCCCTCGGCCAGAGAGTCCTGGGGATCCAGCCCAGCCCTAAGGTTAGAGAGCCTGGCGGTTTTGATGGGTTTTTTTGTTTTTGGTTTTTTTTTTTTTTTTTTTTTTTTTTTTTTGGTTTTTTCGAGACAGGGTTTCTCTGTGTAGCTTTGCGCCTTTTCCTGGAACTCACTCGGTAGCCCAGGCTGGCCTCGAACTCACAGAGATCCGCCTGGCTCTGCCTCCCGAGTGCTGGGATTAAAGGCGTGCGCCACCACCGCCCGGCGGTTTTGATGTTTTTACACGGAGAAAATCTCCTCAGCAGCAGGATGAAGAGACGCCTAACACTCTTCAGCTGCATTTTTCAAAGGAAGGAAAGAACCTGCAGAGCTTCCTAAAGAAAGCCAGATCTTCGCATATGTCTTAGCAAACTCTGCAGTGTTAAGATTAACAGCAGCCCGGGACAGTGGTGGTCTACGCCTTTATTCCCAGCACTGGGGAGGCAGAGGCAGGCAGATCTCTTGAGTTAAAGGCCAGTCTGGTCTGCAGATCGAGTTCCAGGACAACCAGGGCTACACAGAGAAACCCTGTCAGAGAGAGAGAGACAGAAACAGAGAGAGACAGAGAGATAGACAGAAAGAAAGAGAGAGAGAGAAATCAACAGTGAAGTTACTAAAATTCTGTCCCAACTTCTGCCACCATAAGGTGGGGCTGATACACAATACACAGACACTTGATGTATGTAATTAATTAACTGCATAGCAATTCCATGGAGTAAGTAGTTATGTAACAGTGAGGAACAGAAATGTCACACAGGATATAAGCCACACAAGGACAAAGGTCCAAGCCTTCTGGATCATTGCTTTTATTTGTCACAATAGGCTGGGATGCTACCAAGACCCCACTCGTTAGGGCTGACCTGGGGATCTCTGAGGTGGTACATGCAAAGTGTTTTGAACAGAGCCAGGAACACACTGAACACAAGATACCCACTGCTGTGCTCACAGTGTGCCAGACACTGACTAGGCATCTTGCTTCTGTGGCGAGCAGGCTAGCCCACCATTGTCCTGGTAGAACAACCTAGAAAGGCAGACAGACATTGAACCAGTCCATGGTGCTCGGAGAAGCAGGATCCAGGGTGCCAGGTGGTCCAGACCATACATAATCACTGTTGGGGGCCACTCCTTTGCAGCAGGCCAGTGCAGAAAGGTCCCTAGGTAGAGGGAAGAACATCTCTACCCTGGGTGAGGAAGGCAGATGTTTCTGGAGGTGCCAGCCAGGCAGAGATGATGTGTGATAGCAGAAGGGACCCACTGTGGCAGCCATCCACTCCACTTTGTCTACCCATAAATCCTTTTTTTAATACGTTTTGAATTGAAACAGAATTGTGTCAGCCCCCCCCCCTTTTCCTCCCTATAGCCTACCCCAGGTTCCTTCCCTGAAACAGCAGATATAGACCATCACAGAAAACTGGACACAGACAGAAAACCAGACACAGACTAGACACCGTGCAGAGATCAACAGATCATGGGGATCCCAGCCCCAACAGATACATCACACTGAGGCTCCTATACCTGTGGCTCAGGGGATATGGAGGAAGAAGGGGAGGAAAGACTGCAAACGCCATATATAAGGAAGTCTACTGTGAAACAGTGTCTCCTAGAAATGGCTGCACAAAGTAGACTAGAACAATGGCAACGTTGATGGATATATTAACATGGAAAGGGGAAAGTTCCACAGTGTTCCACCCCTAGGCAAAGAACTACAGGCAACTAATGCCTACTAGGAGGCAGAGAATGAGCCTCTCCCCATGAATTCATAAGTTCTGCTCTAAGAGCACATTGCCTGCTAGTTGGTGTGGAATCACAAGTTTACCTGGGGTAGAGAACTACTACCAAAGCCCATGGAGATCCAGGTGTGGTGCCTGTTGGAGCCTGGAGGAGTGCTAACTGAATCCAAGCCATTGCCCTAGGTGCCAACCAGGTTCATCACATTACTTTCCTACTGGCTCCTGGCTGCAGGCGACCCCACAGAACGGACTATTCCCCAGCTGAAGAATGACTAGGACTTTAGTACCCTCCTAGGAAAAACAAGAGGAGAATGTATGGAGGGAAGAAGGAAAGGTGGCCCTCTGTGCATCCTTCTGCTGTGTGAGGAGACACCTCACCTCCACAGTGGTTTTATTTTTAACTCTCATGGAAGCAGAGTGGGGTAGAGGTAGGATTCACTAGTTCTCATTTTTTATGTGTTGGAACCAATACTCCAGAGGTTCAGCAGTTATAAAACTAACCTAGATCAAACATCTGTTCAGCCAGAGGAAAGGTTGGAAGCCTACTACGCCCCTGCTCCCTAAGAGAGGCTAATGGGGGTAGGGTAACAGAGGGAAGGATGGGGTCAGGTGAACAGATGAAGGAAGTGTTCTTCCAGGCAGGTGAGGCAGAGAAGCCAGTTTCCCCAATGGTTCCCTTTCCTCCCTGGGCCACACAGACTCAGCTGGGCTCGGGCCGCCTCCCTCTGCAGAGTATTTTTAAAACCACCCACCTCTAAAACTCTTCTGTTCCTGTGCTTTTAAGTTCCTCTGAAAAGTTGGAATAAATTTGCCTGTCTTTTCTCCCAGACAAATGCAGAGG
The DNA here is from genome assembly GCF_007827085.1 of Peromyscus californicus insignis. Taxonomy (NCBI): domain Eukaryota; kingdom Metazoa; phylum Chordata; class Mammalia; order Rodentia; family Cricetidae; genus Peromyscus; species Peromyscus californicus. The sequence continues at coordinate 41,432,724 of NW_026294573.1, forward strand.
AGGAAAACAAAAAGAACACGTATTTTATGAGCGCAAATTTGGGACAGTGACACCTCCAATCATCATTTTATGGCATGATGATATACAGTAATTAGGTGTCGGGAGTAATCTATGGCCACAGAACACAGTCATCTCTGTGGAAAAAAAAAATACCTTCCTCACAGAAGGGAATCTGAGTGGTGGGGGGTGAGGGGACAGGAACACAAAGTATGCAGAAGGCAGCTGCAGCGTCAGGTCCATCTGCCAGCATGAGGTGACTGAGGTGGGACAGCGGAGAAGCAGGATTTCAGGGAAGGAAGAGGGGGGTCCTTCACCAGAGGTTTGGAGACTTGGAGTCTGGCCTCCAGGTTTTGACACCCCCGTCCTTGTGGGTAACTCCAAATAATACCCTCTGGAAAGCAGCCATTAGACCTGCCATGGCATGGAGCCCTCCCTCCTGGAAGGTTTCGTGGTTGAGTAGCCCTAGCAAGATCCATAAGAGCGGGGTTACTTGGGTGGACACAGAGACGCTGGAAAGGCCTTTGGACTGAGACACCTGCCCACTCCCACCCCACCCCCACCCATGCTATCAGGGCAAGAATGTGGATGGGGAGTCTGCCCGAGAGCCCACTTGGGAGAACTGCTAATGACTGGAGGGCTGCTAGTTTATTCTTCTCACTATGAGATATGTGCTGAACTTTTTCACTCTCTTCAGAGATGGTCCTGAAAGGTGCTTTGTGTCTGAGGCAGGGGTCTGTCTCACTTCTCCCACTTCCCAGAACCCTGGTTTCCTCATCAGCAAAAAGGACAAAAGTCTCTCTGTAGCTTCAATGAGGATTACATCTGATAAGATGGCCAAGTCCTAGGTCAGGGCTGGAATGTGCTTCCTCCACACTGTCACATGATTGGCTTCTCCTTTTTACCCTTCAAATCTCTGATATCACCTCCGTGGAGAGACCTTTCTTGACTACCCAGTGTGGAAAAGGACTTCCTGCCTCCCCACCTCAGTCTTTCTCTCCAGAGTGATGTCACAATCTGAAGTCTCTAAGTTTGTTTATTCACTGTCTTCCTCACAGCTGATAAACTCAACCAGGTGTGGTGGTTGGTTCACACCTGTAATCTCAACACTCAGAAAGCTGAGGCAGGACGATTGTCAAGAGTTCAAGGTTAATCTAGACTATATAGTGAGTTGCAGGTCTTTCTTAGGCTATTTAGTGAGACCGGGGGGGGGGGGGGGGTGCCCTCCCAGAAGACAATAGGCACACCATAAAATTCTTGTGGAATAAATAATAATCAATTAATAAGGTCCACAATATCGAGACGCTAAAGGAGAAAAGTCAGGCTGGGCATGGTGCCACACGCCTTTAATCCCCGTATTTGGGAGGCAGAAGCAGGTGGATCTCTGTGAATTTGAGGACAGCCTGGTCTACAGAGTGAGTTCCAGGACAGGCCTTTGTGAGATCCTATCTCAGAGAAAAAAAAGAGAGAGAGAGGAGGAGGAGGGAGGAGAAAAAGAGGAGGAGGAGGAGACACATGATTATATCAACAGATGGAAACATTAACAAAATCTAATTCATGGTTAAAAAGTCTCATTAGACTGGAAGAAGAGCTTCCTCGTCCTGATAAAGAGCATCTATAAAAATCCTAAAGCAGATATCAACCTTAATGGTGATAACTAGAAATCACCCTGCAAACGTCAGCAATAGGTAAGGATATTCCTCTCCTCGCTCCTTTCTAACATCACACTTGAAATCCTAACTGAGGAAATAAGACAAGAAAAAATAATGGTGTCAGGTTAGTAAGAAATAAAACTCTATTCATAAACCATGTGATAATCTATGTTGTAAACCTGAGAAAACTAACAAAATAAAGCACCCCCTCCCCCAAAAAGCTCTCTTGGAGCTGACAAGCAATTATAGCAAGTTTTCAGGATATGTAGTTAATATGCAAAAATGAATCACTTTTTCACATACCAGCGATTAACAATGAAATTACTAATTTAGAAAAAGTTGCCCTTTACATTAGCATCCTAAAATTGAAATAGTTATGTACAAAAACTAACAAAACACACAAAAGATCTATATGAAAAAAAAAAAAACATAAAACTCTGATGAAAGCAATCAAAGAACTAAACAGGGAACTTGACCATCTTTATGGACGATCAGCTCAGTTCTTTACAGTTTATAAACACAGAGAGATTTTATATGTGCTCCATGTGTGGTCTCATCTTCACATTGACCTTGTAAGCAGAAGGAGCATTTTACAGATCAACAGACTGAGGCTTGGAAAACTGTAGAAAGCTTGGAGTCACTGTGGTGGTTAATACCCAGTAGAGAGAAAAGAAGGAACTTCCATGTGGCCAGGGCTCTGTATGACTACATCAAGCAACTCTCTCAACAGCCTCAATGGAAGCTGAGGTCCACACAGCATACCTGGGAGCAGCAGAAGCCGGATTCTGAACCTAGACCTCCTGGAACCCAGAATCCAGTACCCTGACTCTGCCTCATCCACAATCTGAGACAGGAGTGTGTGTATTCACATTAGATGATGGTCACCCTGGTCCCTTCCAACGAGCATAGTGCTGACTAGTTCTACGTCAGTTTCACACAAGCTAGAATCTTCAAAAAGGAGGAAGCCTCAATTGAGGAAATACCTCCATAAGATAAGGCTATAGGCATTTTCTCAATTAGTGATTAATGTGGGAGGGTCCAGACCATTGTGCATGAGGCCATTCCTGGGCTGGTGGTCCTGGGATCCCTAAGAAACCAGGCTGAGCAAGCCATGGAAAGCAAGCCAGTAAGCAGCATGCCTCCAGGGCCTCTGCATCAGCTCCTGCCTCCAGGATCCTGTCCTGCTTGAGTTCCTACCATGACTTCCTTCCACGATGAACAGTGCTGTGGAAGCACAAGCCAAACAAACCCTTTCCTCTCCAAGTTGCTTTCTTCATGTTGCTCCGTCACGGTGATGATAGCCCTCACACATCCATTCAGTTTACTCCAACACAGTCCCTGAGCCCCTCTAGTGCTGTGCGGAATTACTTGAGTAACTCCAGAGTCCAGTACCAGCCATTCCCTTGTGGTCAGTGAACCAGAAGGAAAGCCACCACTTTCTGAAACCCAGAGGCAGGTAGAAGGTCTCCAAAGGCCAATACAGAATCAACCGATTATGTAACATTTATGTCTCCCTCCCTCTCCTTCCTCCTGCTTCCTCCTGCTCCATGCTTCCCTCCTCAATTCCATCCCCACACCCTAAAGACGCTTCCTCTTCCTTCTTCTTCAACCACCACGCATCACTCTTATTGACAAACTTCCTCGTCTCTGGTGTCTTCTTCACCAAGTGGAAGAGGGGGCTTAAAGTGGAGCCTCAGAAGAAAAAGCCAAAGGAGGAAGGCTGAAGTTACAGCGGCCCCTGGTACTACCTCCCAGATTGTGGATGTCGGGGAGACCACCCTAGGAACTAAGATTCTGTTTCTTCTTACCAGCCCTACTCAAAACCAGTAGGGAGAACAAAGGAAGAAAAACAGGAAGACAAGCAGGTGTAGGAGTAGGTCTGAGATGTGTGAGTAATATCTCTTAATTTTAGCCACCTCTAATTTTCCATCTTGTCATCTCATGCAGTTTCTTCCCTCCCCTCCCCATTCCCAGCTGAACAATGATTTCCAAATTAGTGGCTCATCCTGGCTTTATCACACAAGTCTGTGGGCAGCACACTTCTCTCATGGGAGACACCAAATAAGTGAGATCACTGACATGGGCCCCAACTTCCTCAGGAAAGGGACATCAGAGGGACTGACCTCCTGTGGGCGTGTGACCATCAGAGAAGTCTCCAGGCTTGGCTTCCTTGCTTGAACATGGAGATAGGTAGATGAATCCATGGAAATTAAAGAAGCTGGGGTATGTGTGTACAGAGCACAGGAATACAGGGCATGCTTAGTAACGTTCCTGATGCTATTAACCGGATGAGCAGCTTCCCAGCTTCACTCCACGGCAAGCTGCTGCTGTCTGGTGCTCAGACTGCCCCAGGGGCACTGGGCTGCTGGCTCCACATTTCTAGATTTTGCTTAGGTTTTAGCTGAAGTTCTGCTTCCATGGCTTTGGGATTGAAGAGTTGTTTGTGAGAGCAGCCTCCTCCTCCTCCTCCTCCTCCTCCTCCTCCTCCTCCTCCTCCTCCTCCTCACTTCTCTTATTCCTTTGGAGAACTCTGGCATTTTTCTCAAGACCCAGCTAAAATATGCCCTCCCCCAGGAAGACTTCCCATGTGGTCAGTGTCTTCCCTCAGTGTACCCTTGCCTCGCTGTGCAGAACTGTCACCTAAGGAAGACAGAAGTCCTCCCAGGCTCAATGCACCATGAGGCTCTGTCCAGCCATCTCCACACACAGATGGTCCATACTGACTTCCAGAGTGAAACCCCTAAATGGTGACAATTGTTCATTCATCACCCAACATTTCACCATAGACAAGTACTGTAAGCCTACTAAGAACCAAAGACCCACCCTTGTAAGTTTCCATCTGTAGCTAAAGAATCATTTACGTCAAGGAATCGTCTAGAGCTGGGGCTGTGACTCAGTGACAGTGACTGACCTGGCAAACCTAAGGCCTGAGAACCTGAGTTTGGGTCTTCAGCGCCCACATAAAAACCACACATGGCTGAACATTCCTGTAGTAGCAGCATTGTAGAGCAGAGACAGGCGAATCCCAGGAACTCGACCTAGACAAAACAGAAAGCTGCTTCCTTCATGAGAGACCCTGTCTTGAGGTAATGAGATGGAGAGGAAAAAAGGAAGACATCTGATGCCCTGCTCTGATCTCCACAAGTGAGTGTTGGTTCACACATGCAGCCACATGCTCACATGCATGAGCCACACACCATGCACCACACTCCCCCTACACACACCACACTACATATCAATACTACACACCAGACCACACCACACCACACACCACACCACACAAGCACACGTCACAGTATACACAACTTCACATACACACACACTATGCACATCACACCACTACACACACACACACCCCACACAAAAACCACCACCATCACCACCACCATCACTCCACACACAACACATATGAATACACACACAAAAAGACAAGAAATGAAACAAACCAAAGACAGAGTAAGCCAGCTGAACCAAAGGGGCCAAAAGCCAGCCTTTGTGCAGCCCATTGGAACTTCGCTTTCCTCGTTCCGTCTTGTTATGTTATTATGTTATATTATTATAACATAATTATATATTTGTTATATATTATGTTATATTATTATAACCTCATAAGTTAGCAACTATTATCTGCCCACAGAAAAAAGAGCTGGTGTTCTGGAGATGGGAGAACACAGCCCACTTCTTGCCAAGGAACCTGCCCTCAGCAGGTACTGAAGAGGAAGCATGGAGTCAGGGAACTATTGGACAGACACACAGACACACATGGGAGCTTCAACTGAGAGCCAAAGTTTAATTCTTTGTTTTATTATTCTCTTTACACTGATTGTTCCTACTCTGTTCTGTTCTTCTTCCCTGATGTCCTCTTTCTCCATCTTCCCTGATGTCCTCCTCCTCCATCCTCCCTGATGTCCTCCTCCTCCATCTTCCCTGATGTCCTCCTTCTCCCTCTTCCCTGATGTCCTCCTCCTCCATCTTCCCTGATGTCCTCCTCCTCCATCTTCCCTGATGTCCTCCTCCTCCATCCTCCCTGATGTCCTCCTTCTCCCTCTTCCCTGATGTCCTCCTCCTCCATCTTCCCTGATGTCCTCCTCCTCCATCCTCCCTGATGTCCTCCTTCTCCCTCTTCCCTGATGTCCTCCTCCTCCATCCTCCCTGATGTCCTCCTTCTCCCTCTTCCCTGATGTTCTCCTCCTCCATCTTCCCTGATGTCCTCCTCCTCCATCCTCCCTGATGTCCTCCTCCTCCATCCTCCCTGATGTCCTCCTTCTCCCTCTTCCCTGATGTTCTCCTCCTCCATCCTCCCTGATGTCCTCCTCCTCCATCCTCCCTGATGTCCTCCTTCTCCCTCTTCCCTGATGTTCTCCTCCTCCATCTTCCCTGATGTCCTCCTCCTCCATCCTCCCTGATGTCCTCCTCCTCCATCTTCCCTGATGTCCTCCTCCTCCATCCTCCCTGATGTCCTCCTCCTCCATCTTCCCTGATGTCCTCCTCCTCCATCCTCCCTGATGTTCTCTTTCTCCATCTTCCCTGATGTCCTCCTTCTCCCTCTTCCCTGATGTCCTCCTCCTCCATCTTCCCTGATGTCCTCCTCCATCCTCCCTGATGTCCTCCTCCTCCATCTTCCCTGATGTCCTCCTCCTCCATCTTCCCTGATGTCCTCCTCCATCTTCCCTGATGTCCTCCTCCATCTTCCCTGATGTCCTCCTTCTCCCTCTTCCCTGATGTTCTCCTCCTCCATCCTCCCTGATGTTCTCCTCCTCCATCCTCCCTGATGTCCTCCTCCTCCATCTTCCCTGATGTCCTCCTCCTCCATCTTCCCTGATGTCCTCCTCCTCCATCTTCCCTGATGGCCTCCTCCTCCATCCTCCCTGATGTCCTCCTCCTCCATCCTCCCTGATGTTCTCCTCCTCCATCTTCCCTGATGTCCTCCTCCATCTTCCCTGATGTCCTCCTTCTCCCTCTTCCCTGATGTTCTCCTCCTCCATCCTCCCTGATGTCCTCCTTCATCCTCCCTGATGTCCTCCTCCTCCATCTTCCCTGATGTCCTCCTTCTCCATCTTCCCTGATGTTCTCCTCCTACTTCTCTTATTTTTCTCTTATCTCTTTTATACCTCCTAAGACAGAAATTTCTATGCAAGAAAAGATTACCTCACAACCACAAGTTACATATTTCCAAAAACAAATTAAAATCTTTATACAAGAAGAAATCACATTATGATAACAAGTTCCACGTTTTTTTCTTAGAAGCCCACAAGTAGTTAAACATTTTTCTTTGTATTAATTTTCTCACCATAAAGTCTTCACCCCAAAGCAATGATTCTTTTATAATTAACAAAGTTTTAGGCAAGCAAGGTATTCTGTCTAAGCAACTTGTTATAGATTAACAAAGTATAAACAAGCAAGGTATTTTTCTCAGCCAGTTCTTTTACTGGCAGTCTCCATTTTGTGGTTACAAAGAAAGGATCAATAACTTTATTTATTTCAAAAGATAATTTTATAAAACCATCTAAAAATAATCACAAATCTAAACTTTTATATATAAAAAACAATCAGTCGTTTCTACCTTAAGTCCTCAAAGCACACACCTGCTCATCAACAATTTTTTTATTAAATCACACCAGGAAGCTGAGGGCAAAAATGGGTACAAGAAATTAATCATCACCTTTGGTCACCAACCCATCTTTAGCAAGAAAAGTATGTCAGCTAGTCATAACCACGCTGCCTTTGTTTTTGTTCCTTGACCTCGACTAGTCCCTCACTCGGCTATTAAAAGTATGCCTTTCTAAACTTTAAATTGTTCCTCAAGATTTTCTACCTCAAAGCCATTAACAAAAACACTAACAATCTACATGTCTAAATCTTTCTAAGCGTGGTGATTGAGTCATTAATCTGCTCCAGCAGCAATGCTTAGAAAAGGCCAATCACTATTATTCTAAGTATCATTGACATTGCCCAGTGAGGGGCTAGAAACCCCCTGAGCGTTTTCTTACGATTCAAAGATTATGAGGGATGGGGTGACCATGAGGGTAATAAGCAGAGCTGTGCTCAATAACAGCATGAGGTCCTCAGGAAATGTAGTCCTCCGGGCTCTGCCTCTCCAAGACACACCCACTAGGGTTATGTTAACTGATGAGCCATTTTCCATTAAGTTCCAAAGCCACTTCCTGTTCTTCCCACCTGGCCTCTGACAACTTCTCTCTCTTCAATATATGGACCTGCCTTCCCCTTCATGGCTCCCTTCACATGTGGTAGGGGCCACCCAGGACCTCCCCTCCCCACTGTGGGCTAGGCAGCCTTGACATGTCATCAAACGTTCACTAGAGACTGGTGGTCTCCAAACCTTCTGACTCAGCGACAACACAAGGAGGCACAGAGAAAGACCTCCAATATGTGCCAAGGTTTGTGTCACTGAGGCCACAGGTGCTGGAGTGAATTCCCAGAGACACACGGGGCCTCAGCCAGATGCCGGGGAGGAACAAGAGAAGCCTCACTTCTGTACTTCCTCTCTCAGTGCAACCTTGGGATGGACAGCTCGTAACAGAACACGGAGGCTACATTTCCGTCCCTAGAAAAGGGGGGTTTTAGAGGTGGCATTAATATTTTAGTCTTTTATCTCAGACTTTGCCATTAAAGAATCACCACCTTTTTCAGTCTCTTTCCAATTTTAGAGATCATATCCAACACGAAAAACCTCCCTCTAAAATGTCCACAGCAGCTCCAATCCTTCCTCGGTCTCCTAAAACTATCAGCCCTGAAAGCCACCTCCGCCCAGCCCCGCTTGGAAGGGGAAAGGTGGGGTGTGGCTGCAGAGGTGCTCTCTGTTTTGATGCAAGGTAGGTAGAATCCGTCAGTCCATAAGCAGCTTTCTGCCTGCTCCCAAGGACAGCAGGATTTCGCTGGGACTGTGGAGCTGCGCCACACCAGTTCCTGCCTTTTAGTTTGTTATTCGCATAGAGCAAAGGCACAGTGTGTGTGGTCCTCGCAGACAAGCCCTCGTCTGCCGGGAGCAGACATCACTGCCATCTTGCTGGCTTCCCTGCCCTGCCAGCTGGAGGGGAAGGCCATCTCTGGGATGAAGAATGACAAGTCCACAGACTCCGGCTTCCTTCTCTTGGCCCAGGAGGAGGCTCATGATTTCTGCAAAGTGGCATTCAGAGCTTTCCAGCTGTCCTCACCAGCACTGCCAACCGGGAGGCCACTCTAGGCTCTCCGCAGCTGCTGCCCCTGCCCATGCAGGCTCTGGCCCAACAGAGGGAACGACCTGGAAGAACTGGGTCCCTCAGACTGGGGTTCCAACCAGTCTGACGGTTGTGGCAGCTGATTACCTTCTCAGAACCTCAGCATCTTTAGAGGTGGAGGTCACCAGATTACACCACTTCTCATCAGTGAGCTTCCATGAGCACTTATTCCCCAACCCCGTCCTTCCGTGTGTGTGTGTGTGTGTGTGTGTGTGTGTGTGTGTGTGTGTGTGTGTGTCTGGGTATCTGGGTGTGTGTCTGGGTATGTGTGTGTCTGTGTGTCTGTATATCTGGGTATCTGAGTGTGTGTCTGGGTATGTGTGTGTCTGTATGTCTGGGTATCTGGGTGTGTGTCTGTGTGTGTGTGTGTGTGTGTGTGTGTGTGTGTGTGTGTGTGTGTACTGTGTGTATGTCTGTGTGTCTGGGTATCTGGGTGTGTGTCTGCGTATGTGTGTGTCTGTGTGTATGTCTGGGTGTTCGTGTCTGGGTGTGTCTCTGCTTGTGTCTGTGTCTGTGTATGTGTCTGTGTGTGTGTACATGTGTGTTGAACACATATGTAAGTATGAAGTGTATACAGGTGCATGTACACATGTGTATGGAGACCAGGGGTCAACTTCAGATATTTTTTCTCAATTACCATCCACCTTATTTTTGGAAATGATATTTCTCACACTGGGACCTGAGGCTCGCCATTTGATCTCGGCTAGTCAGTGAACCCTAGGAATTTGTCTCTGCTTCTCTGAGGATGAGATTACAAGAGCACACAGCCACACCCCATGTTTTAACATCCTATTCATTTATTTTACATGTATGGGTGTTTTGCCTGCATACGTGTGCACCACACGTGTGCCCTCAGAGGCCAGAAGAGAGTGTCAGATCCCAGAGGACTGGAGTTACAGATGGTTGGGAGCTACCACATGAGTGCTGGGAATCGAGCCCAGGTCCTCTAGAAGAGCAACCAGTGCTCTTAACTCTCCTGAGTCATCTCTCCAGCCCCGAATCCAACTTCTTATGTGAATGCAGAAATCAGACTCCAGTCCTCATGCCTGCATAGTCGTCAGCACTTCACCAACTGGCTCCCTATTCCCTTTTCCCAGCCTCTTTATACTCAGTAATGTTTGCTGGAAGCCTGTGTTGAGAGACAGCTCAGAGCTGTCACTCAAGGAGCTTCCCCTCAGGAGACAAATGGCTCCACTCAGCCCTGTCCCTCCTACAGACAGACCACGCATGTCCTACTGTCCTCGGTCCGAGCCCTGATATTGTACATTGGAGGGACAGTGGTGAACATAACTGCTTTCCAGCTCTTAATACTGGCATCCTGAGGCCAAGGCCACCACCCTATAAACCAGAATCCTGAGGAGTCTCCTCACACCCAATGCCAGGATCCACCACAGCTACCACCCTAATTCAAGCAGGTTCCAGCCTGTGTTGTCTCGTTTATCCTTAGCACAACCTTCGGGAAGGCCATCTGCCTTCTACAGATGAAGAAACTGAGGCCAAGAGGAAGAGGCAACAACTCAGAAACCAGAAAGACATCCCAGAGGAAGTAGCACAGAACAGGGAAAGGGAGGTCTACCCACAGAAAGGACAGTGTTCCCAGCACTTCCCCGACCCCAGTGCCTTCGCTCCCCACCGCCCGCCCCATGGCCCAAGTTCCCAAGGTTGTTTTCAAAATTCAGACTCCAGCCAGATGCAGGCAGGGGCAACATTTCTTAGGCCTGGGCCTGCTGTGGGATGTCATTTTGTATGCTGTGAATATGTGTTGCTCTGGTTGGTTGATAAATAAAACGCTGATTGGCCAGTAGTAGCCAGGCAGGAAGTATAGGTGAGGTGAGAGACGAGGAGAATTCTGGGAAGAGGAAGAGCAGAGTCAGGAATCACCAGCCAGACACAGAAGAGGGCAAGATGACAAGGCAGACCTGAGAAAAGGTACCAAACCACGCGGCTAAACATAGATAAGAATTATGGGTTAATTTAAGTGTAAGTACTAATCAATTATAAGCCTGAGCTAATGGCTGAGAAGTTATGAATAATATTAAGCCTCTGTGTGATTTTTTTTTGAGATAGGGTTTCTCTGTGTAGCTTTGGTGCCTGTCCTGGATCTCGCTCTGTAGACCAAGCTGGCCTCGAACTCACAGAGATCCACCTGACTCTGCCTCCCAAGTGCTGGGATTAAAGGCGTGCACCACCGCCACCTGGCACTCTGTGTGATTATTTTATAAAAGGTTGCAGGACTGTGGGTGAGAGATTTGCCCCAACCTCGGGCCAGGCAGGACACAGGAAATCTTCTGACTACATGGGCCTTATTGCTTTTTGAGCTAGTACCAGCTGAAACCATAGCCCTTCCAGGCCAGCCTACATACACATTACAGTTTCCCTTTGGAGGAGCAGATTATTACAACAAGTACACCAAGGTCTGCAGGTGCAGGTGGCAGGTGAGGAGAGGACAGGGCATGCTGGGAGGCTTCTCCCAGGGTGGATCTAGCCTTGCCCTACACTTTCAGAGTTAGAGGTCTAGGGAAGCTGGGAAAAGGATCTGGTCCATAGGAAGGGTGATGGGATAATGATGGGAAGGAGGTTCTACCAGGGAAGGTTCCAGTGCCCTTCCCATCAGTTCTGTACATCTTCCTCCAAAGCAATTGAATCTGTGAACATTTTCCCAGCTGTTGAATCAGGTAAATCCTGAGATCTCAATGACTCAACACAATGGAAGTTTATTCCTTGTTATCATTCCTGGATGGACAACTTTTCACATGCTCCTTGAGGGACCCAGACTCCTTCTACATTGTGGCTCCACTTCCCAAGAGTGCCTTAGGGTGCTCTCCATCAGCCATAGCTGGAGAAATGGGGCAAGGAGGACTTAAGATACAAACTTAACAATGACCTCTATCATTTCTGCCCAACTAACTACCAGATAAGTTGGAGAATAATCTCTGTGCCCTTGAAAGGGGGACAAGTTCAATAAAGGGAAAGCCTTTGTCACTGTAGATCACCTATTGGCACTTAGAATCACACAGAACCAAAGACCCATTGAATGTAAGCACCATGAATTCAGAGAATGTTTAAGTGTGGACTCAGAGAACTCTGAAGTCCCATAATCCAGAAGTGTAAGATAATCCTTCCCTAGAGTCTGGACAGTGGTAATAGAGATGCCCATCCCTTTCATCAGGTTTAGAGTCACTGGAGGGAAAGTGAGTGTCTTCTGCCACCTCATATGTCCCTGCACACCAGTTCCTGTTCATCGTAGCTGTGCCGGTCAGGGTTGAAGAAAGGTAAATGGCACCTACTGAGTTCCAGGCACTCCTCTAACCACCTTGGGTATTCAGTTCACTTACTTCTCATAACAACTCCGTCAAATAGGACTTGGTTTATCCCCACAGTTAACAGATGGGGGAAGTGAAGGCAAGAGACTAAGGAAGTATATTGGGTTGAGACAGTTAGGAAGCATTCCACGGACATCTGCAGACACATAAATGTTAAAACCAGGCAAGTGGCTACCCTAATCTGCTTCCCTTCATCCTCTTGCCAAAAGAGAAAGACAGCAATCATCTGGGCATGGCTGAGGTATGAGGATCCCTGCAGATGGAGGATAATGCATTTTGTCACTTGCTCCCCAAACTTCTCACATGCTGTTCCCATCACAATGGGAAAACTGGCAAGGCCATGCTAATTTCCAGGAGGGGGTTAAAGTCAGTTTGAAGCAGGAGCTATGGAGGGGCTTATCTACCCACTCACTGAAGAGACCTCACTGGCTCCATCTAATTAACAATAAACCAGATGCCCCAACACAATCCGCTTTTACATCTGTAACAGGCTGACAGCCTAAAAATGCCATCCTCCTCCTTGTGTGTCAGCTAAATGTCACCAGCGACATTTGATGCAATTCAGAGATGAAAGTAAATCCAATATTATCGCTGACTAAATAACCACAGGCCTAATCAGGGGGCCCCAGGCCCCAGAGCAGGATCGGGGGGAGAAGGCAGCCCTGCTTACAGGAAGGTGGGAGAACAGGCTGGTTCCAAAATGTCCAACCTCCAGCTGCCCATGGACAGCAAACCAACTTGATGCCCCACTTCTCCTGGGAAGGATTGGGAGTGACAACCCCCAAGGCCACCTGTTTAAGGACAGAGAGCCATGTCTCTTCTCTGGGACTCAGTTCTTCACCTGTTCTGGGAGCAGAGGCAAAGCAATGCCTTGAGAAAGAAACCAATGACATCATAGTGGGCGGTGATTTCATCATCTAGTCAGTCCCCATTTACTGAGCCATTGTCACATGGGAGCCCAGGCCTGGGTGCTGGTGGTGCTGCAGTGCTCTGATTGGTCATCTCATCTGTAGACTGTAAGCACCACAAACAAAAGCCCTGGTTCTCTCCTGTCCCAATTATGTCCCAGCCCAGCCCACCAGGAGCTCAGTCACCATCAGTGCGGTGAATGAGAGCACACAAGTAAATGAAGGAGTCTGCTCAGCTGCCATCCCCCGGGCCTAGGAGCTCCTCGGGAGGCTATGTGGTCCTCAAGAAAAGAGACCAAGTCGTCCTTGTCTCCTGGTGTCCAGTGTCCAGCAGAGCAATGACAGCCATGATACAAACTGTGATAGTTCCCACCATGTGCAACACAGATGAGTGAGGGTGCTCAAGAGGCTTCTTGGTGGTCCCAAATTTAAATATATATGAAAACCCCTCCACCAGGAGAGTGAAGCCAGTATCTCCAACGAGAAGCAGCTGGCCTCAAGAAGCTCCAGATGTTATCCTGAGGAGGACACAGTGCTTCCGCAGGGGGCTCGCCAGCAAAGTGAATCACAGGAAACATCAGACAGCCCAAAGTGAGAAACGAGTCTGTGGAAAATGGAGCTGGAGGAGGGAAAGGTGCAGGGAGTGTGGGCACACTGTGTCTTCAGAAACGTCACTGTCATGGAAGACAGAGAAACGCTGAGGACCTAATCCGAGCCAAAGGAAGCTAAAGAGCCATGACAACTATATACGATACGGAGCTCATGGACTTCCGGAAAGCATTAGTAACAGTTTCCTCTCCTGCTAACCAATTATTCCAAATTTGGTGCCTTAAAAACAACACAAATTTATTTACAACGGGAACTCCTTCGAGAGGCCATTATTCAGCCTGTAACAGTCAATAATTGAGAAAAGTGTTGAATCAGTTCAATGTATGTTAAGTGTGGTGAAGCTAATACTGTGTTGGCTTGTGTATAACCTTACTCTTAGAATACATGCACTAAAGCATTTACAGGCAAAGAGTAATGGTGTGCAGAACTTCCTCTCAGGCAGGTCACGAATTATGATTTGTGTGTGATGTATGAGCAGTAATGATAAGGTAGATGCAATACTATACCATAGATGCCTCTGTACAAATAATAACAAATGTGGCTACTCTCCCTTAAACTTTTCTGTAAATAGGAACTGATTTCCAAATTGTGGGGGCCTGTCTCCGATGGAGGTTGCTCAAGGGTGGAGAAGAAGGGGTTCCTGTGAAGAGCTCCTCAGAGCTCCTCTTGCAGACCGAGGAAACCCATGTTCGAAGGATGGCATCTGGCTCCTCCATGATATCCAGCCTTCTCTCTGACAATCATATCTTTAAAAAGAAATTCTCATTGTTTGATAATTTCACACATGTATAGAATGTGTTTTGATTAAACCTCCCCCATTCCCTCCCCTCCAGTTCCTTCTTCCTGTTTCCCTCCCCTCCAGTTCCTTCTTCCTGTTTCCCTCCCCTCCAGTTCCTTCTTCCTGTTTCCCTCCCCTCCATTTCCTTCCTGTTTCCCTCCCCTCCAGTTCCTTCCTGTTTCCCTCCCCTCCAGTTCCTTCTTCCTGTTTCCCTCCCCTCCAGTTCCTTCCTGATTCCCCCACCACTCTTTCCTCCCAACTCCACGTGATCTTTTTCTAGACCCACCGAGTCTACTCAGCACTGTTCGTATGTGCATGGGTGTAGGAGCACCTGCTACAGCATGGGTGCCCTCCCAGGGCAGCATTCCTGAAGAAAACTGCCTTTCTCCCGGTAGCCATCAATTGCCAAAAGCTCATGAGTGGGGTAGGGCTTCATGGCTCCTCCCCCACCCATTTTAGGATTTTAGCTGCCTTGATCTTGTGCACACAGTCCCAGCTGCTGTCAGTACATGAGTGCAGCCGACCCGTCCTGCCTAGAAAACAGTTTGCATTCACACACTACCTCTTACAATCTTCCCACTTCATCTTCCAAGATGATCCTTCAGCCTTGAGGGATGGGGTATGATATCTTATTTAAGGGTAAGCACACCACAGTCTCTTGTTCTCTGCACGTTGACTGGTTGCAGGTCTCTGTACTAATCACCATCTACTGCAAAAAGAAGCAGTAGCAACCACATCCCTCTCTCTCATCTACTCCTCTGTCCAATTACTTGCCGCCCCTCCACACTGCGCCACAGCAATTGACCCTTTATTAAACAATGCCCCCTGGCACCACACACATCTCGGTGTTGTTTTGTCTGATCCCTGCCACACCACCTTAGAGTTGAACACCACTATCTCCTAAGGAATAGTAAATTGGATGACCAGGAAACTACATAGCTTGCTCCAGATCACATAACAAGAGTCACATCTATGTGATTCTAAAGCCAGGCTCTTTCCAACATACTGCCCTTCCCCAATCTCCAAGTGCCGGTTCAGTGAACATTTCCTAAGCACCACCTGGGACTGTGTACAAATGCAATCAATATCCATCCCCAGCCTCCAGGAGCACCTCCAGGAGCAATGATCTTGCAGAGAGAGCCACTAGGGCTGATGCAGGTAAGGGGTCAGAGATAATTTGGGATCCAGACCAGTCAGGGTTCTAGAATCTGGCCCTCAGACCCTCAGAGCTGAGCAGGAAGAAGGCTGTGCCTGGAAATAGGTGGTGGTGCAGGCAGAGGTGAGCTGTCCTCGCCTGCACCATCATCCAGCCTGTACTAGCTAGCCTAGACCCAGTTTCAGCCCCTGCTGGCTGGGGAAAAGGGACTTTGACATTTTCTTAGTCTGGTCTCTGCTGCCCCCTAGTGGGAATTATAGAGATGACAGGGGACAAGGTCTCACCTAGAGAAGTAGGACCTGTGAGCTGCTAGGGGACTTGTAAACACAAGCTGGATTTGAGGTTCCAGGGTTGCGGGAGCACAATGAGAGACAATCAGTATCTCACAGATCAAAATTTGAGCTCTAAAGTTAACTGTGTGTTTGAGTTTTGCAAAAACAGCCATGGAGTCATCACAGACTGATCACAAACCACTATCCCTGTGCCTGCTCCCTAGAGACCTGTAGTACCAGGCTGCCCTAGGCTTCCTGGGAACCTTTGGGCCTCTGTTTGCTCTTATTTCATTGGGTCCCATCTTGCCTTTTCCAGATGTCTGGGTGGCCCTATGTGGATTTCTATGAACCTCAGGCACCTTTGACTTCTCAATGCCCTGTACCCCTGTTCCTCTAGGGTTCTGAGCAGACTGAAGAAGGCAGTACCAGCCAGTGTCCTGGTCCTCAGCAGGGCATCTCCATACTGTACCCAGACACTGGATTAAGCAGTCATTACTCCCTCCTGTCCCTTCAAGACACCACCCTGAACGTTCCCCCTTCCACTTCAGTGAACCTCACTCTCCCCACACAACACAAACCCCTCCTGCTGCCTCCCCGTCCATCTTAGAAGTTAAGAGTCCTGCTCATGCCTGACCTGTGCTCAGCACCTGGTCCTCAGGGAGCTCAAGTCGGCCCTTCTCTACTAGGCGTCATCAACACCTCCCCTCACTTCACAGGTGCCCTCAAGTCTCTCCCACTGAGCAAAGAGAGCTGGCTTCCCCGACCCTGATACTGAGCTAGCACCAGCCTGCTCTTCACAGGGGTGTCCACCCTCCCAGACACACATCCTCACAAGCACTCGTTCTGTATCACCTGCATCCAGATGTCGCCCCTCCCTGCCCCCGCCCCAGGTACCATTCTCCTAAGGACCCCAAACATCCTCATGTGGCCATGAACTTCTTCCATCACCCTTTGTCCTGGCATAACCACCTCCCCGCCTTCTCCCTGCCTTTCCTTGTGCTTCTCAGGCTGTTCCTCCTCTACTTCCCTTTCCCGCCCATGTGGGGCAGGGAGGTGGGGGTACCACTCTGGTGGCCTTGGGGTTGGGATTGCCCCCCTAGGCTTCCTCTTCTCCTGCCTCCTTTTCCCCCAAGAGGTTTCAGCTATGTGTAGGCCAGCTCAGACTCCTGCTTGTGAAAAACAGAACCCACTAAGTCGCAGAGACTACATTTGCTCCCAAAGAAAGATGGAACAGAGGAGGGCACACCCAACCTCATGAGTAGCCTGAGCAGACACTCCTGTACCTAGAGGCAAAGGACACGAGAGGGGAATGTTCTAGATATTCCGTGTCTGACAACAGAGGGGTTTGTGAGTATTGGGCACCAGGAAGCTCTCCCTCGGAAGTCCTTCTGTTTAGCTGCCTCACGGTCATCTTCCATTGACAGCTGTGGTTTGGTACCATCAAGTCACAGCCCAGCAAAGGGGCCAAGTGTCAAAGCTTTCAAACCAATTGTCAGGGGCTGGAGAGATGGCTCAGAGGTGAAGAGCACTGGCTGCTCTTCCAAAGGTTCTGAGTTCAATTCCCAGCAACCACATGGTGGCTCACAGCCATCTATAATGAGATCTGATGCCCTCTTCTGGCCTGCAGGCACACATGCAGGCAGAACATTGTATACATAATAAATAAATAAATCTTTAAAAAAAAAAAGTAAAAGTAAAACCAAACCAATTGTCAGACATTACATTCCTAAGAGTTAAACAATATAAACTCACAACTAAACGAGTTGTGTAGGGAAGAAGGCATTATGTAATCACTCAAAACGCATGACTCCATTCTTGTTTACTGTGTTGTGTTCACGTTCTGTGCTCTTCAGGGACACAGTTCTACTGCACCTGCCCGGTGCAGACACTATCTCACACGTGAGCTACCGCATGCTCCCTGACTCTGAACACGGCATCGGTAGCTTAAGATTAGCCTTGGAAAGAGCATTTACACCACAGACATTGGCAAATGCTTCCAATCCAGGCATGGGTCTTGTCGATTGTCTGGACGAGAAATCAGCAAGTGATAGAAATGTGTTTATATGTTGACTTAGGGATTTTTTTTTTCTTTTTCTTTTGTCTGTGTGTGATGTGTGCATGTGTGTACCTGTATGCACCCATGTCCCTGTGCATGTGTGAGGTGGCTACTGGATGCTTTTATTCTGTTCTCTCAATCTCATTCACTTATGGCAGGGTCTCTCACTGAACCTGAACCTGCCATCCCAGTGCTGGAGTGACAAGCTCACACAGTCATGTCTGGCTTTTCGTCGTTGTTACATCAGCAGTGGGGATCGAAACACAGGTCCTCCATGCTTGCTCAGGCATCTCTCCAGCCCCAATTTTTACATCTTTTAAAGCTGCAAAAAATACATAAAGTAGACTATATAGTGAGGACCGTGTGCTCTCCTAAAGCTGAAATTCTTTACTACATGGTACTTTTCGCAGTCTGCAGACTTCCTGGCTAGAACTTTGGCAAATGGAAACACTGTTGATCATATAGAGTGTGGCATGTCAGCTCCACACCTGTTGCATCACAGCTCATTAATTTTGAGAAAATAGTTTTCAAGTAATCGAAAACTATTATCTAATGCAGCCAAAACCGCCAAAACCACCAGCCATATGATTGACCAACAGGTAAAATTCCAAAGGATGTGCAGATGAAGCTGAAGGTGCTTTAAATTTAACATGTATAATTTGAGCCGACAAATGGTGTTCAAGAGCTGCTCCCCAGACTGGCACTAGTGGGGAGGACGGAACTTTAAGAGATGGACCGAAGTGGGAAGTCATTAAGTATTTAGGGGACATGACCTCAAAGATTATTGTAAGGCCTCAGCTCTTCCTGTTTATCTTTTGTTCCCCAGTCATGAGGTAAACCTCCTTACCACAGGCCCAGAGGAACCAAACAAACCAATTATGGGCTGAAATCTCCAAATCTGTGAGCCAACATAAACCTTTCCTCTTTATAACTTGATTATCTCAGATGTTTTGTTAGAGCAACAGAAAACTTACACACTCCCAAATACTTAACAACGAAGAGTTTTTTCCACCCTCTGATTATTTCTTTTGATATCCTGCTAGTCTGCTGCTTCTTCTTTCTCAGGATATTGATCATGTGTTGGGTTTCTTCATTAAATTTTTATCTCCCTCCTTCGTATCTCCTTCTGCCAAACACCTTTTCTCTGATTGGCTGGTGAGCTGGCTGCTTGGTTGCATTGACTTGGTCTACCTCTAGCTTCTGGGAGTGCTCCTTGCCTGCCTGGTTGTCCTTGACTGTCTCCATGTGAAGCGTTGCTAAAATAACCAGGGCTCCTTGAAGAGATGGGTGGCCAAAGGACATGGAGCAAAGGACATGGCCGCTGAGTCCTGCACATCTTTTTGTGACACTAAGTACTCAAAGACATCTAGAGACACACCAAAAGGATGTAAGAGCCAGCTCAGGGGCTCCTAGTGGACAGATTTAGAACAAATTGAGTAAACAAATACACATCAGTTATAACAGATTGACAGAGATCTGTGAGTCCGCAGTGACACCACTTAATAAATAAATATGTACAAGAAAGGAAAGCGTTTCCTTAGAGCAGAAAACAACTAATAAAGAAGCAATTGATTAGAAAACGATGGGGTAACACCCTGGAACAATAGAAGTGAGTCCCACAAATGATGTCAAAACCAGTGATAGATAGTTGTTCATTACAAAAGGAGAAACAATAACTTTACACAGAAGAAACTGGGCGGTCACATCTTTAATCCGGTAATCAAGGTTCAGCTCAGCAGCAGTGGGGTGAGCAGATACCACGTGCCCAGGAGGGTGCTCTAAGAAACCTGTGCCAGTGCTGAAGTTCCTGCGGGGATGCGTGGCCTGAACACCATGACTAGGTATCCTCAGACAAGCTCAAACTAAAGGACATCCTGCAAAATGCCTGTCGTGCTCCTGAAAAGTGTCCATGTCACAGGGACAAAGGAAGACTGCGAACCTGCTTCCAGTTCTAGGAAGTTAGCAAAACAGCATCTGTGCATTGCGGGGGTGCTCATACAATAAAGGGCTGGTGTGCAAGCATGGCAACCAGCGTTGCGGCACTCCACGTCCATGCAAAAGCCAGGGGGCTTCAGAACCTGCCTGTAACCCCAGGGCTTGGTAGACAGAGGCAGGGAATCCCCGGGGGCAAGCTAGCTAGCTTGACTGGCTGCATCGAGCAGCCTCTGGCTGCAAGTGACTCTGCCTCATAGACAAGGTGGAGAGCAACCAAGGAAGATGCCCATTGCTGACCTCTGGCCTGCACACTCACTCACACAGATGTGGACATGTATAGACACAGGAGAGAGAGAGAGAGAGAGAGAGAGAGAGAGAGAGAGAGAGAGAGAGAACAACCAGATACCATGCATGGCCTGGAGTCCTTTGCTGCTCACAAGGACCCTATTGGCACAATAGGAAAATGTGATCTGTAGACAACAGCCCTGAATCGATGTTGATTTCAACATTCAAAAGAACACCACAGCACTCGAGAGGCAGAGGTAAGTGGATCTCTGAGTTTGAGGCCAGCCTGGGCTACAGAGAGAGTTCCAGGACAGCCAGAGCTACACAGAGAAACCCTGTCTCGGAAAAAAAGAAAAGAAAAAGAAAAAGACTATCACAGAACCAAAACCAGGTGCCGTGGTCACACCTTTAATCCCAGCACTCAGGAGACAGATGCAGGTGGATCTCTGAGTTCGAGGCCAGCCTGG
Organism: Peromyscus californicus insignis; assembly: GCF_007827085.1. NCBI lineage: Eukaryota > Metazoa > Chordata > Mammalia > Rodentia > Cricetidae > Peromyscus > Peromyscus californicus. Next base: position 41,453,400 of record NW_026294573.1, read on the forward strand.
ACTACAGAGTGAGTTCTAGGGCAGCCAGGGCTACACAGAGAAACCCTGTCTCACAAAACAAACAAACAAAAGATAAGAACAAAGTCCCCACCACTTCAGAAGACGCTCTAAGTGGCTGGAGAAATGACTCTTGCAGGGAGCCTGGGTTTGGGTTCCCAGCAGCACATGGTGGCTCACAACCATATGTGACTCCAGTTCCAGAGGATTCAATCCCTCTTATAGCTCCTTAGGCACTGGGCTCACACACAACATGGTTCACAGAACGTGTCCTGTGTTTGAGTCTCGACAGGTAAGACTAGTCCCAGTGCTGGGGCTCCAACCCAAGCCTCACCCACACTCACTCTATACTCTCCTACTGAGCTCTACCCCCAGCCTGCCTCCAAAACTGAGGGATTTTTAAAGGAAAAAAAACTGGAAATTGGATTGGAACCAGCACACGCGAGTCTGAGTGTGGACCTCCTGGGGAGGCTGGCTGAGCTACCTCATTGGGTGTCCCCTGACATGCCCACTGTCACCTTCCTGTCTCCCACCTGAGACTGGGAGCCCATGAGGCCGGGAAGGGTGGTGAGCTGAACACCCAGGATGTGAATGTAAAACCCAGTCATCTGAGTGGACCACCAGGGCAAGCTGCAACTTCCAGAGGCCAGTGGAATCACACAATGCCTGGCTGTATCAGATATATCCTGTACTTAAAATGCACTAAGAGGGTAAGCCTCAAGATTCCTGCTATGTTAAAAAGGAGGGGAAGGGGGGCGGGGTGCCTGCAGCAGCAGAAGATTCTAGGGAAGGATATGTTCATTAGCTTGACTGCTGCGATCATTTCACAACGTCTATCCACAAAGCATTAATTTGTAAGCCTTAAATATATACAGTTTTGTCAATCATGCCTCAGTGAAGCTGTGGAAAGTTAATCCCACTGCTTCCTAGTCTCCTTGTCCTCACAGGTTTGAATACTTCGGTAAGATCTGCGCTGTTTTAGTGGTCTCAGGTGTTGGGCCGCCATCATAGTTCACTGCAAAGGCCTGGCTGTGATTCCATCTCTTCATGGTGACAAGTGCCCCTCGTACAATTAAGAATATTTACACTTAAGTCCAGGAGTTAAATGCCGTGAACATACATAACACAGTGTAAGAATAGCCAGGCTTCTTGGCAAGATGAGCAGGCTGTGAAAAGAACCTGGGTGAAGTGGGAAACGCTCCCAAAGGCGTTCTTGGTTCAAACCCCAAGGCTGTCTGCCCTTGGCCTCAGGACATCATCAGCCCTGAGCAGGAAATAAGGCGCTCCCACCCCTTTTTTCTTTAAACTTGTTTAACCCTTCCCTTGAAAGGGAAGCTTTCGGGGCGAGTCGTACAGGTGACTTTCTCCAGTGTTCAAGGCAACATCCTCTTTGCAGAATGGTACTAAGAACAGGGCCACGGCCTCGCTCCAAAAGCGAGATTTTTAAAAATGGAAAACACTTGCAGGGTACAAGGCAGGGCAAAGGCCGAGTGCCAAACCTACTCGGATGAGGACTCACCGGTGCTTGCCTCCAGCTGCAGCCTCAGAGGCTCCCAGCGCCGTGGGTAGATGCCCACGAAGAACGGCGTTTCCACCATGGGCCACAGGGGGGCAGCAAAGGACAAGAAGAAAGCCTAGGCGATGGGGCAGACCAAGGGTAGCCACAAAAACGATATAGCACAAAATGGGATCATGCACACTTGCCAAAAAGACATTGCGAAAAAGAAAGCTCAGGAGAAACAGAGTGATGAGGGAGGACTCCGCTAACCATAGTGATCCTTCATGTGTGAATAATCACAACCTGTGAGGTGCTGTGCACTCGATTTATCGTGTAGAGTTATGCAAACTGATGAATTGTCCAGATATTAGGATCGCTAGATGTTTAGTGGCCGAGTCATTTGACTTCTCTAGATTTGCTTCGCTTCCTTCCTCACAGGCTTGCTGCAAGGAAATGGGATAACATATCCAGTGTCCTAGAACAGTCTGGCACACCAACTGCCATCTTGATGCCCTTGTTTCTGAATGTTCGGGACAGGAAGAAGGGCCCCTGGGTTCGAGGTTTTTAACTGCTACTGGTGAGGGGGGGGGCATTTTTCTCATATTCCAGATGCAGTAACTGAGGCCCAGAATGACTGAAGGACTTACTTAGCACCCAAATCAAATGCTAGGAAATGCCAGGGCCAGGGCTCAAGATCAGGCCACTTTCTTCTTTCTCCCACTGTGCCCTCCCACATATCAGGGGACAGAAAGTGCCTGCCCATGCCAAGACACACTCCCCAAGCTCTTCACGTCCTGTCCGGTGTAGCTGGCACCAGGTCTGGGGCTGAGCCTGCCACTGGGGCGACACCAGGAGAGGGAGGGAGCCTGTTGGGACAACAAGATGCATGTGATCCCTGAGAGTCGCTCAACTACAGCTGGGTCATCCTGGGTCAAGTACTCACTAGGACACGCACCATCTCCCTTGCAGAATCCTCCCTTCCTCGGCAGGGCGGCACGAGGAGCCCAGATGTGTGCACAGAATATTCCAAGCAAGGACCTGGTTAATGCCTGAAAGAGGACAAGGAACAAGACGCTGGGCTCTTCCGCAGGGCCCTGGGCTGTAATAGAGAAGAGTTTCAGTTCCATCTGCATCTTCGATAAAAATCTGCTGCTTCTTTTTTGTTTGTTTGTTTTTGGTTTTGCTTTCGAGACAGGGTTTCTCTGTGTAGCTTTGGTGCCTGTCCTGGATCTCGCTCTGTAGACCAGGCTGGCCTCGAACTCACAGAGATCCTCCTGGCTCTGCCTCCCGAGTGCTGGGATTAAAGACATGAGCCACCGCGGCAAAATCTGCTTCTTCCTTTGCTGTGCTGTGGCCCTCAGACATACACACCACCATACAGTTAGCCTTTATAGGCAAAAATAGGGACTTGAGGACACAGGCCCTTGTGCCAAGCACTCAGGAGGAATGCATACATGGGACTCTCCCCTAACCGTGGAAGGGGAGTGAGCTTCCAAGCTTACTTCAAGGAGCCTTGGGGTCAGCTTTGGGAGGCTAAATGGTCGCCTCTCCTTATGCACATCCCCAACAGATGACCCCAGACTTTATCTCACGGTCAACTATGTCCCCTCAACAAATGACCTCCGACCAGGCATCTCATCCTCCACCACCTCCCACTTCCTCAGCAGCACCACCCACCTCCCACACCCACAGATGCTGCCCAGTCTTTCCCTCCACCGCCTCCGCACATTACTCTTTTGGCCCTGACTCCTACCTCTACCCCACTTCACTGAAATGAGAAGCCATGCCCACTCAAGGCCCCCTTCTCTCGAGGAGTACTGTGAATTTTCCAAAGGAACAATAAGAGAAACTCTCTACTAGCTAAAGCTACAGCTTAGCAGCACATGGACCGTCCCTCGTTCCAGAACCTTCCACACTCTTTTGACACCAGTCTCGGCCTTTCCCTCCCCTTCTCCATGGATTTCTCTGCAGATACCTCCAGAACTCTCGATGCGGAGTGTAGACCCACACACCAACTGATTGGTCTTCGTTTCCACCCTTGTGTCCCACAGAGTCTTCCAACTCAAAATGTCCAACTGAGCAGACTCGCTGCTCTGGCCTTTGACACTGTAGTACCAATACGCTCAGTCAACCGAGCCTGAAGGGCCCGGTGACTCGGTGCTGTGCTCATCCCGCGGTCCAAAACAGTTCTCCATCAGCAGAGGGCACTCAACACCGCATTCCTGCATGGGCCTGCGCTGAAGTCCTGCTTGCCCCAGACACTCTCTAAGGGGTTCCCTCTGGCTCTCGCCGCCCTCTGCACACAGCAGATTACACACACACACACACACACACACACACACACACACACACACACACACACACACACACACACGCTTGTGCACTGACAACTGGCAACCGGCATCAGCCTGCAGATGTAGTGCTTCTCCAGAGCTGTGGCTCAGCACGTAGCTTTTTAAAATGAATCGCTACCAACTGCATTAGCCCCCTAAGGCTTAGCCACAAACAGTTACAAAACATAGAAGTTTGTCCTCTGGCACTTCTGGAGGCTGGGAGTCTGAAATTAAGGCGTCCAGAGCCATGCTTCCCGCAAAGGCTGCAGGGAAGAATCCTTCCTTGCTTCCCCTGGCTCCCTTGTTATGTCTCTGTCCCTAACTTCTGACCGTGGAGCCCACTTCATGGAATAGCTCACTCTACTCCCAAGGATGCCTCTTAGATCTGTGAAGAAACCATTCTAGTGAAGCTCACTTGGTGATTCTGGGTGAATATTCAGCACATTTAAAAGCAGGTTTGTCATGAACGGCCACTTGCCCCAAATCTACTCGTGAAATCTATTCTATTTCCCCTTCCCAGATCTTTGCATCCTCTACTTAAGCCTTCCTTGTTACTTAGTCTCTCTGGGTCTGTGGATGAGTACCTTTTACTTTACAGCTAATATTCACTTATGAGTGAGTACATACCATGTTTGTCTTTCTGGGTCTGGGTTACCTCACTCAGGATGTTTTTTTTTTTCAAGCTCCATTCATTTGCCTGCAAATTTCATGATGTCATTGTTTTTAACAGCTGAGTAGTACTCCATTGTGTAAATGTACCACATTTTCTTTACCCATTCCTTAGTTGAGGGACATCTAAGTTGTTTCCAGCTTCTGGCTATCATGAATAAAGCTGCTATTAGAATTGGGGGAGCACATTTCGGGAGCAAGGTGGAAACCTAGTGCAATGGAAACTCCATGGAATCTACAAGAGTAACCCTAACGAGGCAAGGCCTCACGTGGAAGCCTTGGGACACCAACCCAGCCACAAAACTTTTGACCTACAGTTTGTTCTTCCTGCAGAATGTTCTGAGACCCGAGCCTAGCAGAATCATCATCAAAGAGACCAGAGAGACTTCATCCAGCAACTGATGGAAGCAGATGCAGAGTCCCACAGCCAAACATTAGGCGGACCTCAGAGAGTCCTGGGGATAAGCGGGAGGAAGGATTGGAGGGAGCAGAGGAGTCAGGGACCCCAAGAGAACATGGCCCACAGAACCAATTGACTGGGACTCATAGGGACTTGCAGAGATCAGGCGTCTGACCTAGGTCCTCTGCGTATATGTTATGGCTAAGTAGCTTGGTGTTCTTGTGGGACTCCTAACAGTGGGAACAAGGATGGTCTCTGACTCTTTTGCCTACTTGTGAGACCCTTTTCCTCCTACTGGGTTGCCTCATCCAGCCTTTATGTGATGGTATGTACCTGGTCTTATTGCAACTTGTTATGCCGTGTTTGGTTGATGTCCCTGGGATGCAGCAGGCTTTCTTGGACCACGAACTAGCTCTCAAATCAAGACATGGAGACTTATTATCAATCATGAATGCTTGGCCTTATCTTATGCTTGTCCCACTAACTCTTATAACTTAATTTAACCTGTTTCTCTTTATCTCTATTTTGCCTTGGGGCTTTTTACCTTTCTTTCATTCTGTATGTCCTACTTTTCCTGCTTCCTCTGTGTCTGGCTGGCTGGCAGCTGCCTGGCTGGCTAGCCCCAGGCATCTCCCTCTTTTTCTCCCTCACTCTCTTCTCTCTCCCAAGCCTAGATTCCTCCCCCTACTTATCCTCTCAGCCCACCAGCCCTGCCTATCCCTCTCCTGCCTAGCTATTGGCCATTCAGCTTTTTATTAGCCCAATCAGGTGCCTTAGGCAGGCAAAGCACCACATCTTTACGTCGTTAGACAAATGCAGCATAAACAAATGTAACACACCTTTATATAGTTGAAGGCCTGCTCTTTTCCAATGGGAGATGGAGGGAGGGTGGATCTAGGAGAGAGGGGAGGTGGGGGCAAATTAGGGGGAGGGGAGGGGAAATTTCGGTCAGGATGTAATATGAGAGAAGAATAAATAAATAAATAAAGCCCAGATCTGTCCCACACCATCCTCATCTCAGATTCCCACGTGGCCGCAAGCTGGGAAGTAGTCTTCTCAAAGCTATTACAAAGCTCTCAGCTCTCTGCTTCGGACAGCGCCTTCCTTAAGGGCTGGACAAACGCAGTCTCAGGCAAACTCATCCTCCTGAAAGCTACAAGTCACTTCCTGTGAGCAGGAGGAAGTGCCAGAGTAGAGGTGCCCCCACTCTCAACCCGATTACAGCCCTCTTATGTTATCTGCCTAGTTTCTACAGGAATCTTCATCCAATGCCTGACTGCACAATAATGACATACTTGACTCTTACTATGTGACACTGTCCATTCATCTGCCTGCCCAACACACACACACACACACACACACACACACACACACACACACACACACACACACATACACACGAACGCACACCAGTGTCTTCCCCATTCCTGAGTGTGCCTGCCAGCCTTTCAAATCATCCTCGATGCTCTCGGGACTTCCTTTGACTACCAGAATCCATTTCTGCCACCCTGTGTCAGTTCTCAACACCCACCATCAGAACACATGCCCTTTCATGGGTAGCTGCAGTTCCCCGACAGGGGGTGCTCCAGCCAGTCATGCCCCCATTGGCTCTCTGTCCTGAAGCCCCACTGCTTCCTGGAACCATCAGGTTAACTATCTGCAAAGAGCCTTAATCTCAGGACAGGCTTCAGGAAGAAACCAGATCTGAAGTCCTGACCTGGCCTGCTTGTGGTATTCATCTCCCCAGGCCACAGAACATAGGAGTAATGAGCAAACCCACAGAAACAATATTACCTAGTCAGTAATGTATTCGGCTATTGGGCTGGAAGTATAACTCCTTGGTAGAACGCTTGCCTAGCATGGGGGGGGGGGGGCTACTAATTAATGTTTTTTGGTGCTCCTCTCCAGTCCAGGCCTGGGGTAGGTGCTGGGATGCGGTGAGGAGAAATTCCCCATGTTTTCTATCCTTCTAAAGCTTCAAAGTGGGGAAAACAACTTTCAAGAAAACCTGGCTTGCTGCCTCTGGAATCCTACAACATGACCCTGAAAAATCTTTGGAATATTAAGAAGGTAGGAAGAGCCCAATCTAATAAAGAGAGAAAATCACAGTGGATGAGCTGCGGTTGATCCACACAGCAAACATCCCCCCCCCCCCCCCCCCCCCCCCCCCGAGCACTTGCTCAAGTCTCCTGACATGGGCACAAACGTGTGAACTACAAACAAAACACCACAAGAGCAGCGCTCCCACAGCAAGCACAGGCTGGGAGGCGGTGCTTGGAGGGGGCAGGGGTCACTCGAGCTGCCTTCCAGCATGCAGTTGCAAAAAGGAAAATCATTCCAGCAAAGGAAACTGCAGAGGGAGGGAGAGGTCTGCTCGGGAAGCAAAGAGTGGATGGGTGTGGCCAGGGCAGAGCAGAGGACCTGAAGGGAGAAGTGGACAGGACAGGACTCGGGAGCTCTTGTGACAACCTGAGACTTTTGAGTCTCTTGAAGACTCCGTTTTCTCCTCTGCAGAATGAGCATCCTGATAAACCGTGCTTGTGCGGGAGATCTCTGCACTGTCTGGAGCTTCGTGGGCCCTGGGGGAGCAGGGGTTCGCTTGTTCTGAGAATCACAGGGTTTTAAGTAGCCCACGGCTCAGTTGGTGTGTGCCCCCCCCTGGGGGGGGTACCAGTAGTGAGAGCTGCAGGGAACCCATAGCCCCTTGGCCTACCCAGACGTCACAGCAGTCTCACACCTTGCCTGCAACAGCTTCTTGTGCCTGTGACAACTTTCTCCAGTATTTCTCAGCCATGTGCAGTGCAGACCAAATTCAAACAGGGGGTGAGCCTGAGGGCTGCTCTGCCTGGCTCCCGAGTTGGGCTGAGCCTCGGGGGACCTCAGAGGTAGCCACTCACTATCATGTCATTTATTAACGTGACCCGCTTCTAATCTCTCTTCCCCAGCTTCTAATCTCACTTCCTCAACAAGCTGCTGTCAGGGTCGTCTCCCAGACAAAGCCCGGACACCCAAAGCCTCAGACTCCACTTTTGAGGAATCCTAAACTGAGCCCTTAGTACCAGAAATGACCTAGACTGTAGGCCTCAGGAGTAGATTTGAGGGTGACATTGTGAACAAGCCAGATAGCCAAAAGGACCCTGGTTCTGGTGTTCAGAGACTGTGAGTTCATCCCACTAACAAGCCCCCTGCCGGTCATGGACAGGGCAGACACACAGTTGGAAGAGGAATAAAAGATCCATCAGTAGTGCCAGAATGAAAGATGTGGTGGCACTGGTGATTATAAGAATGGCAAGACCCTGTCCGGCTTGGGTTAGTATATTCACTGGGGACCTGGAAGGTCTCCACGGGACATTTGTCTCCTGCTTGCAGCTAGAAGACACACTGAGCTAAAAAGTTGGGGATCAAGACTTAATTGTAAACATAATTAAATTGCATAAAAGACAGGCTCCACAACCCCAATAATTCAAGACCCCCAAAAGAAATAGGACTCTGAGATCTGGGATTCAGGTTTGAGAACCTTACAATCCCGCATTCCCCTAAGTCTATAGGTTGGTAAAGCGCCTCCCTGGACTTTAGAAAGAGTAGCTTTCCATCACCAGGAGGCCATGTCCTCACCTAATACAAATGTCTTCCAAATGACAGTTGTCCTGCTTCTCTCCATCACACACCTCCCTCTTCCACCTGTGACTGTGGTCTCAGCATAGCTTGATGAAGCACTGTCTCTTGCGTTGATGCTAATAGACATCAGGACTGTGGGTGCAGATGCACCCCGGGACGAAACAGGAGACGATTCGTGCAAGGGCGTCTTTTCCTAGGTTTTGTTGTTTTGAGGCAAGGTCTTGCTCTACAGCCCAGAACGGCCTCAAACTCATGACCAGACAGGACCTAGGTCCTTAAGAGGCTCAAGGCTTCCATTTTCTCCGTGCACTATGAACAGGACACACTCCAAGGAACTGGGGAGCAGGTTCCCTCTGGAAGCTGTGCTTGTAAAACTAGGCTGCTCAGTAGCAATTCCAGGAAGCAGGATTCTGACCTGTCAGAGGCCTGAGAGGGCATTTAAATGTCAGAGGCAGTGACTAACAAAACCAGACTGGTAACCTGAGATCTTACCTCAGGGCTCAGGGATGATGGCTGATGTGTCACGTGTTTCTAGAGAGGAGCTCTTTGGCTAGCCAGCTCAGTGTTGACTTCTAAACCAAAAATTATCAAGGGTATAGAAGAGGGGGACCGACAGCCAGCTGCCACAGTGAGCAATCAGAATCAGACTTGAGCCAATTCCCAGACCCAGAGCCGTGGATTAAGGCCCTCAGAAAGAACTCCACAGTGGCATAGCCAAGTAAGTTGAGTACGTGGTACTTCCTTTCCCCAAAGCCTTACAACAAATTACCAAGTTTATTGTAGATAGGAGGAAGAGGGACTACCAAGGCTGTTGTTTTCCAGCCTTATTCAGGTGAACGGGACATGCAAACACTAACGTATTTAGAACATTGTTTCGTCTACTCCGCACGTCTACCCTGGTCAGTGTTTTAGAAGCCTAGTGTAAGCGAGGCTGTATTTGGCCAAGTTCACTACTTTACAACAACATTGGCCAAAATGGCAGAATTCCTTTCATTAAAAATGCTAAATAACATTCCACCATGTTTTCTTTGTCCTTTCAATTGCCAGCTGGCTGTCTCTCGGCTAATGTGAATGGTGCTTGAAATAAACATGGAGGTGCAGCCATCTCTCTGAGGTACCGATTTCATACCCAGAAGTGGGGTTGCTAGAACACAAGGCAGTTCTAGGTTAAACTCTCCGAAGCACCTCCTCACTGTTTCCCAGGAAGCCTACGACAATTTACATCTCCCCTCCCCCACAGTGTATAGGGTGCCCTCTCCATACTCTTTCCCAGCACTTGCTCTCTTTTGTCTCTTGGGAACAGCCATGCCAGCAGGTGTGAGGCCTGTCCCACTGTGGTTTGATTTGCATTCTCCTGGTGGTTAGTAGTATTGAACGTCTCTTCATGTGTTAATTGACCATTTGTATATCTTATTTTGATAAATGTCTGCTCCGATCCTTGGCTCCCTTTTAAGGGACAATTTGAGTATGCATTTATTTATTTATTTATTTATTTATTTATTTATTTATTTATTTATTTCAGTTCCTCAGTTATTTGGGATATTTAAACCCCAAGTCAAATGTTTGGTTTGCAAATATATCTCCCATTCTGTGAGTTATCTTTTCACTCTGTTGAGTAAATAGCTCTTGCTGTGTGGCTCTTTGCCATTTGGTGCAATCTCCATGTCTCTTCTTGCATTCATTATTGTACTTTTGGTGTAGAACATAAAAACATCATTGTGTAGACTAGTGGTTGTTGTTGGTTGTTTTTATTCTTTGCTCTTTTGGCTCTTTGGGGGGCCCGCCACCCAGCTCCCAAATAAATCACACATGGAGTCTAATTCTTTCTTATGAATGCCCAGCCTTAGCTTGGCTTGTTTCCAGTCAGCTTTTCTTAACTTAAAATATTCCCCCTCTACCTTTTGCCTCTGGGCCTTTTCCTTTTCTTACTTCTGTATGACGTACTTTCACTCTGACTCTGTGGCTGGCTGTGTGGCTGAGTGGCTGGCCCCTAAAGTCTTTCTCTCCTTGTTGTCTCGCTCTTTCGTCTTTCCTCTTGCTCCTCCCAGATTCCTCCTTCTATTTATTCTCTCTGCCTGCCAGCCCCATCTATCCTCTCTCCTGCCTTGCTACTGGCTGTTCAGCTCTTTATTAGACCATCAGATGTTTTAGATAGGCAAAGTAACACAGCTCCACAGAGTTAAACAAATGCAACATAAAGGAATGCAACACATCTTTGCATCATTAAACAAATGTTCCACAGCATAAACAAACATAACACATCTTAAAATAATATTCTACAACAAGTGGTTGTATGGTGTATATTTGAATCTTTATTTTCATTTTGAGTTGGTTTTTTTTTTCAGCTCGATACAGTACAAATTCTTTTTTATTATTTATTTATTTATTTTGTTGTTTGTTTTTTGAATTGTACTCATGATATTCATTAATTACACTCATGATATACATTTGCAGTATTCATTCAATAATCATATTTATGATATTCATTAATTACATTAATTGTATTGATTTATTGCATTCATGATATTATGTCCTGATACTACTGTCCATTTGTGGGACTTTTCCAACACAAAACAGAGATTCTGTACTTAGGAAATCATTGCTCTATATTCCTTTCTTCTCAATCTTGAGATAACGTCTAATCTTTCTGTCTCTATAAATTTGTATATTCTATAGTAATACAATTCTATAGTATTTGTCCTTTTTTTTAGGATAATAATTTGTACTGCTAAAATCTTTTCAGATTATGGATTAGCCCATAGAAAAATGTCTGCCGTAAGTCAAACAGTGAAGGGGAAGATGAGTAGAAATCTCACTTACACAACTTAAGTAAAACATAGCTCTCTGAAAAGATGAAGATAGTTTTCTTCTGTATCCCAGAATCTAATCAATATTTATATGTATAATTCAGCTATTATTTGGCTTAAAGGGGCTTATTGGGAAATGTTATCATTTATACTATTTTCTACAGAGAAAATATTTTACTATTTAAAATAACCCTGGACTTTTGAATTATAACCTGTTTTTATGTTCAAGCTATCTGTGTATTATTTCTCCTGCGGTTGTTCATAAAATGTTTTCACATTGAGTTGGTTTTTGTAAGTAGTGTAAGACAGGATCTAATTTCATTTTTTCTGCATATAGATACTCAGACATTTGTTGAGGAGACTGTCCTTTGGTGTGCTGTTGGCAGGCACTTCTGTGACAATCAGTTGACTATACGTGATGGATTAACTTCTGGTCTATTGACCTATAAAGCTATTTCTATTTCATTACCATACTGTTTTGATTTTTGTGTTTTTATTTTACTGCATTTTGTAATATACTTTAAAATTTGGAGGTGTGGCGCCTCTTGATTAGGTTGCTTTACCTATTTGAGGATTTTGTGGCTCCATATGGACTGTAAGCTTCCATGTCTGTTCCTGTAAAGATTGCCATTTGAGATTTCAGTAGGAATTTCATTTTACCTGAAGATCACTTTGAGTAGTGTGGAAATTTTAAACAATATTAGTTCTTCCAACCCATGAAACCAGCTGTCTTTCCATTCATCTTAGTCTTCTTTCAGGCATATTTTTATAATTTTCAGTGTACAAGTCTCTTGAGTGGGTTTCCCTACATGCTCTTCCCTATCACTCCCCCCAAAGTGAGCTATACCACCCAGCCCCTTTTTGTTGCTATTGTGAATCAATTGTTCTCTTAATTTTCTTTTCAGCTTGTCCATTGCATTTAAAAATACAACAGGGGCTTGGGGATGTAGAAAGCCGTAGAGTGCTTGCTTAGTATGAGCAAGGCCCTGGGTCCAAGTCCGCACTCCACCAAAAAGAAAAGAAAGCAAGACCACTAAGGCTTGTACACTGGTGCCGTATTCCAGAACTTTCTGAGGTTGTTTCCTGGTTCGAACAGTCTTTTCACTGAGTGTTCAGGGCCTTTTAGACACATGATTGTGTCAGCTGCCAACAGATCCATTCACTCCTCTCTTGACAATTTTGATGGCTCTGTAGCTCTTCTGCTGTCCGGTTTCTCTGGCCACGACGTCCAGTCCTGACGCATTAGAAGTGGTTAGAGATTTGTACCAGTCCTTCCTTACCGGGAACATTTTTCTCCATTGGTGAGAACACTCCAAACTACATATTAATATCAGTATAATATTTTAAATTATGTGTAGTTACACCAGATTTTGTAAAGGCCAGTTTCATGCCAGTATACAATGCTCTTTGAGCACAACCCCCCAACATCACATTGCCCTCCCTTCCAAACCTCCCTCCTTCCTATTAGTCCTCTTTGATCCTCAGTTTCAGGACCACTTTATGCCATCAGTGCATGTGTGGTTTTGTGTATCTATTAAGTGTAGGACCCATAGATGAGGGGAAACAGGCAACATTTGTCTTTCCCAGACTGATTTAACCCCCCAAATGTAACCACCTCCAGTTGCATCTACTTTCCTGCAAATGATACAACTTCATCCTTCTTCATTGGCTGAAAAATTCTTTGACCCAAGACTTCGCTATGCAGCTCAGGATCCCAGTGTGAACCTGATATGTACCCCAGGCTGGCCTCAAACTTACAATCTTCCACCATGAAGAAACAGTCAGATGAATGCTGATGCTGTGAGTTCCTTTAGACTAAACGATGCACTACTGCTTCCCTCAGAAGCCCACTGGGTTGCCTGCATCTGCATCTATGTGGGGGAGGACCAGCGAGCCCAGCAGGGAGTGAGGCAATATTTCAGAGAAGAGAGGAAGGGCCAATGCTGGGCTTATTGTTAAGACGGCTGTCACCGTGGGCCACTGGAATCTTAGTCCCAAGGGGAAATCCCTGGAAGCAGTACAAAATACAAGACTCGGAATTATCCCAGCAAAAGGGCAAGAGAGCCGGAGAGTTTGTAAAAGTCACAAGTGGAGGACACTCTCCTATCACATATACTTACCACACACAACACCTGCAGTCGGTTACAAGGTTAAAAGTCCTTTCCTATTATAAATAACTATCTTCAGTAATGACTATGAAATATAAAGAAAAGTAACAGAAATGGTGAGGTAAATAGAAAACAGACACAGGGAACTTGCTTTTGTTGAACTTTGGGTGTTTAGCCACGCTATTAAATCATGATAATGATGATATAAGGGTCAATTCCAGCCTGACAGTGGTGGCACAGTCCTTTAATCCCAGCACTCGAGAGGCAGAGGCAGTCAGATTTCTATGAGTTAAAAGGCCAGCTTAGTCACAAAGCGAGTTCCAGGATAGCCAGGACTGTTACACAGAGAAACCCTTTCTCGAAAAAAACAAAACCAACCCCACCCACACACACACACACACAAAAAGATTCAATTCCAAAGGAAAAAGTAAAGGTAAATGCTTTTTAAATGCATCAACATAGTCTTTTAGGGAGGCATACGCTTGTGAATCTTTCACAGTAATAATCACTATCACTACATCCCTCTACAAACCTTCACTTCTGTAAGTTTGTCAGTGATGGCATTAAACAATCAGTATCACTTACTCATGTACCATATCCGTGTTAAGTGGACAGCGTGGCCTACCCGTCCATATGTCCATCTTTATTTCTTTCTACTAATTTAAAACTTTCAAAGTTTCCTTTACTTGAACTATCTACATGAACACTTTGATAGAAATTCTTTTAAAATTTTTACACGTGTGTGTGTGTGTGTGTGTGTGTGTGTGTGTGTGTGTGTGTGTGTGTGTACAGGCATGTCAAAGCATGCATGTGGAGGTCAGAGGCTAACTTGTGGGAGCTGGTTCTCTTCTGTCATCACGTGGGTCCCAAGGACTGAAGTCAGGCTGGGCGGCAAGTGCCCTTAATCTCTGAACCATCTTTGCCAGCCGTTTGGTAGAAATTCTCAAAGACCACTTCCATAACAAATCCAGAAGCGGCAGTAACACACATTGGAGGAATTAAATTTTTGTCTGTAGACTTAAAAAAAAAATCCCTCTACAACTCAACACAAAATTCTAGTATGCTTAATAATGTATTTTGTCCTACAAAATCAGATAAAATGGCTCAATGGCAATGAATATTGACATTATTTGAATCACTGTTTTATATAGGTATACAGTTCCTGGTAGAAATTTTCAAAGCATGCAAACATTCTTTTGATTCATTCTGGAATCCTGACTGTCTCCTTCAAATATTGATTCTTTTTTTTTCCCTGTCTGTGTCAATTCCTTTCACATTATGTTACACAACTGATAGCCTTTGTTCTAATTTTTACTGTCAACTTGACACAATTTAAAAGGGGGAATTGAAGAATTGCCCCAATCAGATTGGCCTGTGGTCATATCTGTGAGAGATTGTCTTGGCTCATGATTCCTGTGTGAGGGCCCAGTCCACTGTGGGTGGCACAGTCCCTAGGCAGGTGGGCCTAGGCTGTGTAAGAAAGCCTGCTCAACATGAGACAGAAAGAAAGCCAGTAAGCAGCATTCCATTCCCCCATGCTTTCTGCCCCAGTTCCTGTGCTGGCTCCCCTCAGTGACTGACTGTGACCTGGAAGTGTAAGCACCCCCTAATTCGGTTCTGGTCATGGTATTTGCCACAGCAACAAAATGAAAGTAGAATAACCTTCACCACAATTGTAATGTTTTTATCTTACAATAGGCATTTCTCTATATATTATCCAATGCTGATTTCAGTTCTTTACAAATATGTTTGTGTTTTATTAACTCCATTTAAAATTTCAAGCCAAATAATAAAATATAATTCTGAAAACAAACCATGTGGAACAAATTATGAGTGGGAAGTCTTGTCTACACTTTATTTTAAGGTGCTCAATATTTCAAAAGCTAACATTAACTTTTCAAATTGTGTTCTTCCTGTACAAACAGCTTCATTTATTGTGGGATATTTTGATTGCACTCTGACACTCCCAAAACTGCCAATAAAGTTAAACCTTGAATCAGAGGGTGGAGTCAACATCCAGCTAGCCAGAATTAACTATAGAGTTTTTGGCAGACTCAGATTAGGACAGAAAGACACAGGAAAGAATAGAGAGGAGCTTAGAAAGATTCTCCAGCTTTTTTGAACTGGAAATGTAGAAAGGTAGGGTCAGCTGATGGTTCCTCCATCGCTCCTTGGATCTATCAGGTTTTTACCCCCAATATCTGACTCCCAAGTTTTATTTAATAATAGAACAATATAAGTAATCGATTCATCTGGTGCTTCCGTCATTTACTGGGCAATCATTCCATGGCTATGTTTATATTCAGCAGCCTTTTACTCTTCTCTTTGTTTTCTAGTGCTGAGTTTCCTGGCCAGGGTCTCAGGCATTGTAAGTGTTACAGCTCTGGAGGGAAAGTTATCCTGACTTGTCGGGAAATCAGGCTCTACCTAGAGCTGCAATAGGACAGCTCTGGAGGGAGAGGTATCCTGACCTGTTGGGAAGTCAGGTGTGATACCTAAAAGCTGGGGTGCAGTGGGGGATGGTCTCCCTGCAGGACATAGCAATCCTACTCCTCTCCCAGAGAGAGCCCTTACAGCTGAGCTTTGCTCCAGTCCCACACCCTTAAGGGAGGGAGCTCACCTGCAGAGCCCTGCTTCTTCTTCTCTCCAGCATGGCCCAAGATGTTGCTTCTTCACTCTGCTAAAGGGGAACGCCCTGCCAAAATGTAGCAATCTCCTCCAGCTCCTGTGAAAAGTTGTTACTTTTTTCTGCTCAGCCCTCCTAAGGGAACATCTCAGCAAGGTTTTTTTCTGCTTAGTCCCTTAAGGGACGTCTCAGCAAGGTTCTTCTGTTCTGTGCCTTCGAATGGAGATCTTCACCCAAGATTCTTTTAAGAAAGAGATTTATTTGGGAAGGAGTCCAGGAGAGTGGCTGCCTCTGCCAGGGTGGGAAAGAACAGCCCATAACTGAACAGGCAGAGAGGCTTATATAGGGTTTATTAGGGGCGGAGTTTCTCCAAGGAGAAGATTTTTCTGCTCAGGGATTGGTTAGTTTCATTGGTCAGGGGCAGAGATGGTTGTGATTTCAGGGCCAAACTGTATTTCTTTCCCTGGTCCTTTATAGCCTTTTGGTTCTAATTTCAGGGCCAGGGCATATTTCTTTCACTGTCTCTGATTCTAGGGCCAAAGTGTGTTTTTTTGGCTCTGGTTTCAGGGTCAGGGTGTATTTCTTAGGTTCTGGGTTCAGGACTAAAGCGTTTCTTTCACTGGCTCTAGTTTCAGGGCCAGGGTGGGTTTCTTTCACTAGTTCTAGATTTAGGGCCAGGGCATATTTCTTTCACTGGCTCTAATTCTAGGGCCAAAGTGTGTTTCTTTGGCTCTGGTTTCAGGGTCAGGGTGCATTTCTTAGGTTCTGGATTCAGGACTAAAGTGTTTCTTTCACTGGCTCTGGTTTCAGGACCAGGGTGGGTTTCTTTGGTTGGCCCCTTTTCCCTACAGGCATGTGAGGCAAATACTCTGCCACTGAGCATTTAAGATTTATTATTTTTATGTATCTATGTGTGTGCTTGCACGAATTTCTGTGTACAGTGCATGCTGGTGCCCATGGAGACCAGGGGGTTTCCGAGTAGCCAAGGTAAGCACTTGTAGCCCAGAGAAAAGCAGAAGGCAGGTCACCTGGTGCCCCTGGGTAGAGGGTGGGTTGTGAGTGCAAGCAGGGACTTCAGAAACCACAAGTACTAAGAGATTGATTGGTCTAGTGTTTTAGTGGTTTTAGTGTTAAAGTGGACCCATCCAGATCCCCTGGAACTACAGTTACAAGCAGTTGTGAGCTATGTGGTATGTGTAATAGCTACAGGTTTGTTTTATTTGTTTGAATAGGTAAAGTGAAATTAAAAGAGTGGATTTTGTTTGTTTGTTTGAGATAGGGTCTCACTATGAGACCTTTGCTGAGTTAGGGCTCCCTACTTATACCAGGCTGGCCCCAAACTCAAAGATCTGTTTGTTGGCCTCAGCCTCCAGAGTGCTGGGATTAAAGGGGTGTCTCTCTCATGCCCGAGAGATGGCATGAGCATTGAGGTTCTGCAGGCTTTTTTTTTTTTCTTTTTTTTTGGTTTGGTTTTTGTTTTCTTTGCAAATTTTTTGGGGGAATGATACACATTTCAAAGACAAAAACAAAAACAAAACAAACCTCCAGAAGTTCCCTAGAGCCTCCATGTGGGTCAATCACTTTTCTGAATCTTGACTCTGGAAGTTGTAACTATTTCTTTTTTCTTCTTCTGTCTGTGGTGTGATTTTTCTGGTGCTTTAGGCTTCCTTACTCTTTCTCCAAAGCCCCTCTTCCTGCCATGTGGCTGCTGGCCAACTGTGTGGCTGCCCTCCATGCTGGCTTAACTCAAGTGACATATTTTTCCCTTTTCATCTGCATCTTCTTCCCTGTCAGCTGCAGAGAGCCACAGCTTGCCACCTTTGGGTTCTCCTTGTGAAAGCTAATGAAGTTGTTGAAGTTGCCTTCTTTGAATAGACTTTGACTCTACTTTACTTTCAAACTTTTCCTGCCTTGGAATTCTGTAATCGGTGGAGAAAACATTCCTGCTCCAATAGATGGTGTCATTGTGAGAGTTCAACTAAGATTTTACACACACACACACACACACACACACACACACACACACACACTCATTAAAGCCATTATGTACAGAGCCAAAACATGAGAATGGTTGTGATCATTCAGCATCTCTCTTAGCTTCTGGGAACAGGGGAGCCCCCAGCCATGACCAGTGTGTCTGAACTCCCTGACTGGTGTTTCCCTCCCCTTTCTGTTCAGAATGAGAAGAACAGTAAACTCTTTGCCCTCACCAGAAATAGTGAAGTTTCTTCCAGACCCTTGGGTCAAAAACAGTGTCATACGAAGCTATTCCTCAACCACCTCTATTTGCCGGACATATATGCTCTTTCGGGTGATTGAGGCTAAACTAAAAGAGAAGGGGAACTTCCCATTGTTGCCTCCCCCATCTTCCTTTCCCACTTGGCCTCTCATCCTGGCTCTGTCTCTTGCTGTGAGTTCAAAGGACTTCTGAGGGGATGAGAGGAAAAGAATCAGTGATCATCCTGAATTAATCAAGGCCTGTAGAATGGAATCCCAAGTCCTGGCAATACATCACTCTCAACCCTGTCCCTGAATGAGCATCTCTCTCCAGAGAGGGCTCCAACACTGTGAACCCAAAAGCATCACTCAGATTACCCTAGAATTTCTCACTGTGGAGACAAGATCAGAGTTAGGGGATGAGAGAGAAATAGACAGAGGGGTTTGGCATGGGTAGGCTCTAAGCCGCCCCCTCCCACACACACACCAAAATGGCAGGTGCCAGCAGTGCCTTAGACAGTTGCTCTCCTAACTGGGTAAAAGTGCCACACAAAGCTACCAAGGTTTTAAATCAGGATTAACTATTCTGTGGGAGCCCACAGAGGTTTCCTGGTAAGATCTGAGCTTGCTTTACCCAGCAGGACTGCATAAGAGGATGATTGGACCACGGGCCTGGGTACCAGGTGTTTGGAAGGGTCTACACTTGGCTGTATCTAGCAAGGGGGAGGTCTTTTGCCTTGCCCTTTGGTATTGTTATAAAAAGCTCTTTTGAATAAAGTTCTAGGCTGTTGGGTATTGAGCCAGGCCCTCCCAAAGCTATTTTGTGTTTCTGTCTTTCTTCTTGTCTCCATTTATCATTCAACCTAATATTTCTTATACCGCTCTCCTCCTCATAGGAACCCTTTAAAAGGTGGGAGCTGGCTTCCCACAGATGGTGCCAGAACTAGGGACTTGGGTGCAAAGGATAGTAAATGAGAGTAGGAGTACCCCGTGGAAGCAGTTGAACATATCTGGTTTTGTAGTAAAAGTTAAGGTGGTGGTATTTTATTCTTCACAAGCTAAAACTGTATATAGTAAGGACTAGGCTGCAGCAAGTATCTCTGTCTGTTTCTCTCTCTATCTATTTAGTAAGTTAGGTTTAAAGTTGTAAAAAAAAAAAAAGTCTTGGTGAAGGCTTAACTTAGGGTAAGAATAGTTTTTCCTCTGAGTGTGGATGGGACCTGGGACGCAGAAAGCAGCATCCATAGCAGACTTCACACTTGGCAATCTGAGTAGCTTCAGAAGCTCCAGAAGTCACCACCAAGGCAGATGCCAGAGCCAGCATAAGCAGCAGCAACCAGGCATCGGCAGCTGAGACCAGAGGGGCATTAGCACAGCACTGGTGGCAGATGCCCAAGAGACAGCATGAGCATTGAGGTTCTGCAGGCTTTCTGCTGTGAAAAAGCCACTGTGAGAGAGGTGAGCAGTGGACAGCAGCTTGGAGAGCAGCAGCAGAGACTGCAGACTCCCCAGAGATATAGTCCCTGGCGATGAGAGCCCAGCAGAGACACCACCTGCCCCAGGCAGAGAAGCAGCATCAGCAGGTAAGAGTGGAGACAAGCAGCTGAGAATGATGCAGCCCAAGCTCCCAGCAACAGAATGAGGCAGAGTCATGGGGCTACTCTGGGAGGGGCATTCAGCCATGCAAGCAGGGAAGTGTGTGGAGGAGGACTTCCAGCAACACAGGTAATGGAGCTGAGGATGCACCAGCCACAACTGGCCGAGGCTGTGTTTCCTGCCAGACCCAAGGTGCTAAGTGCAGGGTCACTGCCAGTGGAGCAGGTAATGGGACCCTTGGAAGCTGCAGCTTATAGTGACTGGGTTTCCTCTATTGAGCTCCTATGGCACAAAGTAGTTGAGAGCCCTTGGAGTCTCAGGAGTGGGATTGTAAAAACCTGAACAGAGCTAGCAGCTGAAGCCATGCAGTTTCTGTTTGCTGGCTGTAAGAAAGTCTCTTTGGAAAGGACTCTGCCCCAACCAGCTAACAGCTTTGCTCTGGAGCAGTTTTCACCTAGGGAAAGCTAACTGAAATTGCCTCTGTGGCTGAGAATGAAAGTTTCAGAGATGCTTGTTTGAACTAGAATTGTTAACTGCAAAAGGTTTTTGGTTGTGGATTTCTTCATATTTGGAACTTTAGGATTACTATCAGAAAGCTTTCTAGAACTTTAGGACTAGTACCAGAAGTCTTTTTGAATTTTTTGGACTTAAGAAATGAGATAGACAGGTGTGATTCAATTGCAATAGGACAATTTTGACTTTACTTATGTATATAGACTCTACTTACAAACTGTTTTGTGTTAAAAATGGAACTGTTTTGTGGAACTGATTTTATATAAAAATAGAATTGTTTATGAAACTTTTGTGAAGAAATGGAAGAGTTTTTTTCTTCTACCTAAGTTCAAGATGCAGTTTAAAAAATTATAAAGAAATGGGGGAGTTAATATTCCTCAGTCTATTTAATTTAATTAAAAAATTCTCTTGTCCCTTGAGTGGATTGATGTTAACTTGTTTTACTCTATCCTATGTTTTTTATAGTTCTATTAAGAAATTGCTTTTTGATGTTTGCTAAAGTTTCAAAAGCGTTAATGGTTATATTAAGAGTATTGCTTTTGGATGTAGGTTTGTAGGAATTGTAATTGTGTATAGTAATATTTATGTTAGAGTTATTATGTTAACCTGTTGGTATTGATGAATCATGGTTTGATGAAACTAAGGGAGTATTTAAGTTTGATGCAGATGCATCAGAAGTTTATCCTATGTTTTGTTAACAGGAAATGCAAATGGTTCTATTAAGAGATTGCTTTAAAGGGTAAATAGTTTTATTAAGAAATTGCTTTTGGATTTTTGCTAAATTTTTTAAAGTGTTAATGGTTCTATTAAGAGTTTGCTATTGGATGTAAGTTTGAGAGAATTGTAATTATGTATAGCAATATTTATGTTAGACTTGTGTTAATGTTTGGTGAAGCTAAGGGAGTTTTTAAGTTTGATGCAGTTGCATCCAGAGTTTATTGATTTATCTGGTGCAGTTGCATCAGGAGTTTATTGATTTAAAAAAGGGCTTGGTGCAGCTAAGACTTCTATAGACATCTTAGACTCATTCAAAAAGGACAGTCCATCTTGGTCATATGCTACTCCTTTACTGGGAAGTGTGGTATCCACAGGGATTGCTGTGGTTGTTCCAGTTACTTGTAAGCTTATAATGGGGATCCCTTTAAAATATTAAGAAGGGGGATCTGTGTGAGTCCACAGAGGTTTCCTAATGAAACCTGAGCTTGCTTTACCCAGCAGGACTGCATAAGAGGATGATTGGACCACGGGCCTGGGTACCAGGTGTTTGGAAGGGTCTACACTTGGCTGTATCTAGCAAGGGGGAGGTCTTTTGCCTTGCCCCTTGGTATTGTCATAAAAAGCTCTTTTGAATAAAGTTCTGGGCTGTTGGGTATTGAGCCAGGCCCTCCCAAAGCTATCTTATGTTTCTGTCTTTCTTCTCATCTCCATTTATCATTCTACCTAATATTTCTTATACCTCTCTCCTCCTCATATGAACCCTTTAAAAAGTTGGTGTAGCAGGAATCTTAAAATTTCTTATTAATAAAATCAAACCTGAGCCAGGTATTGGGTTGAACACTGGAAGATCAGAGAGACAGAACAAGCCACAGCTAACCTCACCTGGCCAACTTCTCAGCTGGTCTTGTTTCCTCAGACTGGAAGCCTCTGTGTCCTCATATTCGAATGGCTCTCAGCTGAACTGTGTTGCTCAAAAGCCTGAATGCTTAACCAGCCAAATGCTTCTAGTTTCTGGTCCTCACGCCTTATATACCTTTCTGCTTTCTACCACCACTCCCTGAGATTAAAGGCTCGCTTTCTGGGATTAAAGGTGTGATGAGTCACCATGCCTGTCTGTATCCTTGAACATATGGATTTCTGCCTCTAGAATGCTAGGATTAAAGGCGTGTGCTACCACTGCCTATCCTTTATATTTAATATTGTGGCTGTTCTATCTCTGACTCCAGATAAGTTTATTAGCATGCACAATATTTGGGGGAATACAATACCACAGGTTGGAGCTGGCATCTCACACTATTCTTTTTTTTCCCAGACAGGGTTTCCCTGTGTAGCTCTGACTGGAGCTTACTCTGTAGACCAGGCTGGCCTAGAACTCAAAGATTCATCTGCTTTTGCCTCTGGAGTACTGGGATTAAAGGCATCCACCGCTGCCACCTGGCTGGATTAACTATTCTTAACAAATTGGTTTCTAAGGAGTTTGAATTCCTGACAACTTGGAAGGCCACAGATCTGTCTGCTCTCAGCCCACATCACACTTAGGTGGCACCAAATGGGGCCAAGGTTGTTTTCTCCTTCCCAGTTTCTCCATATGCTCTTAGAGCAACAGTACCACCCATGGACACTGAGCATGCTTTCCTGTTCCTTCTGCTTCTCTCATAGGTTCTTTTCCCCATGACATCTGGTGCCTAGGAGCCAAGTGGGGATCAAAACAAGATCCAGATGACAGCCCTTGTTGCCCAGTTATTACTAATGGTTACTATTATTATTAATTATATTAATGGTTAATATTATTATTAGTTCTGTGGACTTCTCTTCCTTGAGTAAAGACCATAGACACAGAATTCCTTCCTTTATTTCTTTTTTTTTTTTTTTTTTTTTTTTTTTTTAAAGATTTATTTATTTATTATGTATACAGCATGTATGACTGCAGGCCAGAAGAGGGCGCCAGATCTCTCATTGTAGATGGTTGTGAGCCACCATGTGGTTGCTGGGAATTGAACTCAGGACCTCTGGAAGAGCAGTCAGTGCTCTTAACCTCTGAGCCATCTCTCCAGCCCCTCCTTTATTTCTTTACTTTGCTATTTTGGGCCCAAACACTTCAGGGCACTTTCTCCTGCTATCTTCATACTAGCCTACCTTGATTGTTTGTTTAGAGAAGAGGGTTAACTATACTCATTTAATCTGAGAGATGTGTAGATCCCATGGGGATTCATACTCTGAAAGTGAACAGGCCAATTTTTATCATGGAACTGAGCCCACTGGCAGAAAGTAACCTTGTGTCATTGCCCACCATTTTTGATAATAGTGTTACCAGGATGGTAGTGACTGAAGGGACTGACTACATGAATTGGTCACCATCTTGGCTGATGACATCATCAAGACAGTGGCAACTACACAGCATATCAATATAGTGGCACCCATAAAACTTCCAGTGCCACTGAGCCCTCAGGGAATCACTGAAGCTCTAGAACTCCCTATACCATAGGCATTTGGTCAAGCATCCCAATTCTCTTCCACTATTCTCTGTAGTTTTCACCTTCCTGGATGCCTAATGAGATTCTGAACATAAAAGATCAAAACAGACTCTATCATCCTGTAATGAGTTCAGTGCACTTCCAACTAAAGAGGTCATACCAGACCACTTCTTTGGATTTTGGATTTTGACACATTATTTTGCATTATTGGTTTGGGGACCAGGAACAATTGGAATTTTCCTAGCCATGCACCTCCAACACTGACCAGTGGGGGAGCTGATACTACTAGATAACCAGAACTGGAAAGCTCATGTGAATTTGCAGTGGCCCAGGGCTGAGTCTTGAGAAAGCATGGATGCCAGTGAAGACTCAAATGATACATTGCCAGGTGCTGACAGGAAGCTGAGACAGCCAAGACAGGGTCAGCGTATTTGGGCAGGAGACTGGAGATGAGGGTACTCCTGGATCTTAATGCCCGCTCTTTCTGCTGTCATCTTCAGGCCTGTTTTTCTGCAGAGATAAATTATTTTCTTTGTCCCAAACCCCCAGACTCCACTCCACAGTGTTTATCTGCTAACCCTGATCACCTCCAGCCAGGATGCCCTTGTTTGTTTTCTCTTTCCAGTTGAGATGACTCAGGCCAGCTGAGATCTTTCTGAATTCCTTTAGATGCCTTTGTTTGTTTTGTTTTCTGTGTTCAATATTCTCTATGTTGTGGGGAATACATACTGAGCATCTATTGTGAGTGCTTTTTCTCTAGATTAGAGAAGGAATGTAGACTGACAGGTTAGAGTTATAAATTTGAGGAAGAGGGTCAGAGAAACGTGCTTAAGGGAACTATTGTAGGTCCAACCCACAAAGGGCTGAGGCCCTTTCTGACCTATACATGAGGTCAGGTTGACTTCCCTGATACATGACAGTCAATATTTACTCCAGGGTTTCTTTTAGACAGTGGTTCTAAAAAAATGCATAAGGAATTCATAGGATATTGGAGTAAATTCATCCAAGATTTCTGCTGGCACTCTGCTGAAAACAGCAGAGGTATCATGGATAGAAGGTATAGTGGGGAGGGGGGTTTTAGTCCACTTGACACAATCTAGAATCACTTGGGAAGAGGGAACCTCAGTAGAACAACTACTTCCATCATATTGGGCTATGGACATGTCTGTGGAGTGTTTTCTTGATTAATGATTGGTGTGGGAGGGCCCAGCCCACTGTGGGCATTGCCACTCTGGGGCAGGTGGTCCTAAATTGTATAATAAAGCAGATTGAGTAAAGCCACAGAAAGCAGACTAGTAAGCAGCTTTCCTAAATGATCTCTATTTCATTTCTTGCCTCCAGATTCCTGCCTTGAGTTCATACCTTGGCTTCCCTTGAGCATGTATGTAACCTATAAGCTGAATAAACCCTTTCTCCTCCAAGTTGATTTTGGCCATGGTGTTTATCACAGCAACAGAGATAAAACTAAAATAGAAACAATACCAGGAGTGGAGAGTTGCTTTGATGGATCTGACTGACCATGTGGATGCCTTAGAGTGCTTTATGTGAGGAACACTGAACTAGAAAAGCCATTGAGTGCCCAGAGTTGAATGAGCTTTGGGGGTACTTGAAAAATAATACAGAAAGAGTTATTCATATTTTCTCTTATATGTGGATATTAGTTTTTAAACTTTGGATATGTGTGTTTTTTTGTTTTTTTGTTTTTTTTTTTTTTGGTTTTTCGAGACAGGGTTTCTCTGTGTAGCTTTGCGCCTCTCCTGGAACTCACTTGGTAGTCCAGGCTGGCCTCGAACTCACAGAGATCCGCCTGGCTCTGCCTCCCGAGTGCTGGGATTAAAGGCGTGCGCCACCACCGCCCGGCCGGATATGTGTGTTTTAATCCAAATAACCACAAAGGTGAGATCGTTAGTAAGAGACCAAGTGAGAGGAAGGTGTTTTCCAAAGGAAAGGAGATGGAATGTAGTGTTGTGGGGAGACGAGGATAACTGAGTGGGGGAGGAGAAGGGAGAACAGGAGGGAGTATGAGGAGGGACTTGCTAACACTTCAGGCCTTTTGAGGAGCCATATGGAAGCCTGATACTGTAGAAGTGTTCTAAAACATATGCATGTGTGAAAAGAATTTAAATGGAGCCACTGTATAGTGGGGAAGGCAATGCCACCAAGTAAAACCTCCAGTGCCGGGAATGGGTTACATATTGTTGAGTCATTGGCCAAAGGGTCCCATTGACCACCCCAAAAAGGCTATTGGTCACTCTCCATAACCTGATGGTAAAGACCTGTTGCTGAAGACACACCTTATTTAGGTCATCGAACAGAGAGATCAAGCCAGTGCTTAACTGGGAGCTTCCCCTACTGACTGGCCTTCATGGTGATGGAAGGTACTTTGTATGCCGTGGGAAGAGAAGAGTAACCATCAGTTTCACCCAGCTACAAAGCCTTCTACCTACAACAAGGACCTGCTTACAATATATACTTGTGTAGTAGTGGAACAGATGTTGTGGGAGCTACCAACCACTTTTGGTTGAATTTGAGGCCTGTTCCATGAGGTGGAACCTATGCCTGACGTTTGATAGGATGTCCGTGAACTGGAGACTAGATGGATTACAGGACAAGGGAAAAGCCTGCTACTGTTGTTCTGCTGAGGGACATGGTGACAAAAGGACTCCAGTGCAGCATACAAAGTACCTTCCAGCACCAGGAAGGCCAGTCAGTAGTGGTGAAGCTCCCAGTGGGACACTAACTAGCTTGATGTCTCTGGTCAATGGTGTCTTCTCTTCAGTAATAGGCCCTTTCCATCAGGTTATAGAGAGTAACCAATAACCTTTGGAAATTGCTATACCCATAGACCAGAGCAATACACTCAACCCTCGTCAGATAAGCTTCTTCTTGTAGTAGATGGTAGTTAACAAAGAGACCCACAGCTGGACAGTGTGTAGAAAATGAGAGACTTTTGAGCTCTCAGTCCTAAATGAGATACCTTTATCAAAGCCTTCCCCTCGGTGCTGAGGAATCTGTGCAGAAGAGGAGGTGGATTTATGTGCCAGAGGTGGTGGATGATTTCAGGAAAACAGTGTCTTTCAGACACAATGGGATTAATGCACATATGAACTCTCAGACCTATGTTGGTTCAGGCCAGACAAAACCCCAGCACTGAGACAGGGAAGTGGGCACAAAGTTCATCCCTAACCAAGAAGCTATTCACAATTGGTACCTGCAGGAGAGGGAGAATCAGCTTTCTCCAGAGGGATGATCAGGGTCTATCAACCATACTTAGGCAGGCGCCAGGCCCAGGACTAGTTGGCAGCACAAATCATACTCGTGGTTTTTTTGTGTGCCTTTTGCCTTGTTTTGGCTGTTGTGGGGTTTTTGTTTGTTTGTTTGTTTGTTTTTGTCTTTTTCATTTTATTTTTTCTTTTGAGTTTGTCTGTTTTGACTTTTGGTCAAAAAAAAAAAGTTTTTGTTTGTTTTGTTTTTTGTTGGTCTTCCTGTCTTTTTTTTCCCTCTTAAGAGAGAGAGAGAGAATGTGTGAGTGCACAAAGTTGGTGACTGTTGGGGTCGGGGGTGGGGGTCTGGGAGGATTTAGGGGAGAGGAAAGAGTATGATCAAACTATGCTGTATGAAAAAGTTTCAAATAAAAAATTGGCAGGATTTGAGACAGGGTCTCTCTATTATGTAGCCCTTGCTTTTCTGGAACTTGCTATGTGGACTAGTATTGTCCTAAGGATAAGCACAGAGAATCTGTTGGTCCAGGGAACAAAGGTTACATTTCAAGCAGGTAGAGGAACTTAATAGTGTATAAAAAGTCTTCCACACATTATTGATTTTGAAGCAGTCATAGAGAGCAGCTGAGGCTTGTCATATGTCAGGGTTGGAGTCCCTGCACTGAGGTCAGGCAGCTTTCCCAGCTAGTTTTAATGTCAACTTGACATAAGCTAGAGTCATCTGAAAAGAGGAAACTTCAATTGAGAAAATGCCTCCATAAAATCAGGCTGCAGGCAAGCCCATAGGGCATTTTCTTAATTAGTGATTGATGTGTGATGCACCAGCCCATTGTGGGTGGGGCCACCCTGGGTTGGTGGTCCTGGGTTCTATAAGAAAGCAGAAGAATAAACCATGGGGAGCAAGCCAGTAAGCAGCACTCCTCCACTGCCTCTGCATCAGCTCCTGCCTCCAGGTTCCCGCCCTGTTTGAGTTTCTGTCCTGATGGCCTTCCATGATAAACTATAGTATGGAAGAGTAATTGTAATAAAATGTTTCTCCCCCAACTTGCTGTTGGTCATGGCTTCATCACGGCAGCAATAACCCTGACTAAGACAGAGGCCATTAGTGAAAGTGCAGCCTCAGTGGCAGTGGAGGCCCCAGGATCAAAGGGGTCATGTAGCAAGATCAGAGTCCCTGAAGAGGCTATGGGTAAAAGTGCTCCTTCAGTTTGGGTAGAGACCTTGGTATATTAAAGACAACAGACCATGAAATGACCACCAAGGACAGTGGCAGGTGTACAGAATATCTGGCCAGAGGCTGCCATAAAAACTGTCTGTTGTGAATGGCAGAGCTGGAAAGATGTGGAGCCCAGAAGACTGAGTGAGTCCTGTAGCCAAAGTTTTTTCTGGTCCTGCTGCTCAGCTCCCGTGGCCCTGAGGCCGCTTGTACCCAAGTAAACACACAGAGGCTTATATTAATTAAAACCGTATGGCCTAATGGCTCAGGCTTCTTGCTAGCTAGATCTTACAACTTAAATTAACCCATTTTATAAATCTATACCTTGCCACATGTGTAGTTAGAGTTTTCCTGCCTGGCCCACAGTCAGGACAAATCTCTGTCACCCGCCAGTCCCACAGCCACTCAGACCCGACCAAGTAAACACAGAGACTTATACTGGTTACAAACTGTATGGCCGTGGCAGGCTTCTTGCTAACTGTTCTTGCAGCTTAAATTAATCCATTTCCATTCATCTATACCTTGCCACATGGCTCGTGGCTTACCGGTATCTTCACATTCTGTTTCTCATCGTGGCGGCTGGCAGCGTCTCTCTGACTCAGCCTTCCACTTCCCAGCTTTATTCTCCTCCTTGTCCCGCCTACACTTCCTGCCTAGCCAATGGCCAATCAGTGTTTTATTTATTGACTAATTAGCAACACATTTGCCATACAGAACATCCCACAGCACACATGGCTTGTGGCTTACTGATATCTTTACATCTTGCTTCTCATTGCAGCGGCAGCTGGCAACTCCTGACTCAGCCTTCCTGTTCCCAGAGTTCTCCTCTCTGCTTGTCCCACCTATACTTCCTGCCTGGCTACTGACCAATTATCACTTTATTTATTAACTAATCAGAGCAACACATTCAGAGCATACAGAGCGATATCCACAGCAGAGTCCAAACTATAAAGATTAGGTCAGAAGTCAATTAAGTAGAGACTAAAAGAACAAAGTACAGATGTAAGTGAAGAATTTGTTCTTTAAAAATATTAACATGATTGACAAAAATCCCTATCCAAATTAGCAAAATCAAAAGGAAACCCAAATTAATAAAATTAGGGATGAAAACAGAATTACTACAACAGAAACCATTAAAATCCAAAAGATATCAGAGAATGATCTGGAAACTTGCATTCCAAAAGTTGGAAAATCTGGGGGGAGGGGGGTGGGAATGGATAAATTTCTAAATGCATTCAAAGAAAAAAGATATAAAGAGTTTAAAGAGATCTGCGACAAGGGATGTGACAGAGGCAGCAATTAAGTCTCTCAGTGAAAAAAAAAAATCTCAGCAGCAGATTCATTGCTAGTTCTACCAAGACGTCAAAGAAGATCCAATACTAACACTTCTCTAAATGTCCCAGAAAATAGAAAGGCGAGAAACATAATCAAACTTATTCTGTGAAAAAGTATAGCCCTGAAACCAAAACTAGATAAGGAGAAAAATAAGAAAAAACTACAGACCAATCTCCCTAATGAAACATAAACCCAAAAATTCTCAACAAAATACAAACTAAATTCAAGATCACATTAAGAAACTGCACATCATCTCCAAACTGGTTTCATGCCAGGCATACAAAGTTTGTTCAACATACACAAATATATGTGTATATATTGAGACAGGGTTTCCCTGTGTGGTTTTAGTGACTGTCCTGGATCTCGCTCTGTAGCCCAGGTTGGCCTCGAACTCACAGAGATCCGCCTGGCTCTGCCTCCCGAGTGCTAGGATTAAAGGTGTGCACCACCACCACCACCACCCGGCTCAAATCAATATATTTAAGACACCATAATAACAAGACTTAAATACAGAAACCATATCTTTTTGATAGATGTAGGAAAGGCATTTGACAAAATTCAACATGTCTTCATGATGGAAGTCCTAAAGAAAGTAGAAATAGATAGAGCATACTTCAATACAATGAGGGCGATGTAGAACAAACCTATAATAGTCAATGTTATAATAAATTGGGGAATTTTGAAAGCATTTTCTCCAAAGTCTGGAATGAGACTGGGGTGTTCACTCCCTTCACTTTTATTCAATGTCGGGCTCAAAGTCTTGGCTATCACAATAAGATAAGAGAAGATGTTAAAGGGATACAGATTGAAAGGGAAGAATGGAAACTTTTTCTATTTGCAGATGACACAATTCTGCATTTACAAGACCCTACAGGCTCTACTAGAAAACTTTCTGATCTGATAAACACCTTCAGGAAACCTTCAGGATACAAAACCAACATGCAAAATGAGTGCCTTTATAGACACCGATAACAAGCTTTCAAGTAAGAAAATTAAGAAAATCTCCCGTTCGCAGGAGTTTAAAGCGTTAAGACACCAATAAAAAGAAACCATAGAAGACACTATGTGATGGAAAGACTTCCCGTGCTCCTGGACGGGCAGAATTAATATTAAGGTAGCTATACTACCAAAAACAGTATATACATTGAATTCAACCCCCATCAAAATTTCAATAGTATTCTTCACAGAATTGTTTTTAAAACTCCTAAAATTTGTATGGAATCGCAAAAGGCCACAGAAAGCCAACATGATACTAAGCAAAAAGATACATAGCTGAAAATGTCACATCATCTGGCCTCAAACTGTGCTACAGAGTCACAGCAACAAAGACAACATGTTACTGGCACAGAACAGAAATGTGAACCAATGGAACATAACAGGCAATCCAGAAATAAACCCACACAGCTCTGGATGCCTTATTTTTTAAAATGTGCCAAAAAATATACACTAGAAAAAAGACAATCTCTTCAATGATGGTGCTGGTGAAATTGGATATCCATCTATAGAAGGATGAAATTAGATCCATATCTTTCACCTTGCATAAAAATTAATTCAAACAGGATTTTTAAAAAAAATCAAAGACCTTAATGTAAAACCTGAAATGTTGAAACTGCTGAAGGAAATGATAAGAAAAACATGTCAGGATTTAGTATAGCAAGAATTTTCTGAATAGAATCCCAATAACACAAGAAATAGCCCCAACAATTAACAAATGGGAGCTCTTTTGAAATTAAATTAAAATGAAATTTAAAAGCTTCTACATAGCAAAAGAAACTATCAACCAAGTAAATAGACAACCTACAGAATGGGAGAAAATCCTGGCCAGTTATAGCTCAGACAAGTAGTTCAGTTCATATCTACAATATGTTTTATATTTTTGACTAGAAAATTAAACACACACATACACATAGCCTAAACTACAACCTGCCAATCAATAAACGAACTGGCCAAAGTACTGAACAAACAGTTCTCAAAAGAAGAAACACAAATGTATAATAAATATTTTAAAGTGTTGACCATTCTTTAATATCAGGGAAATGTAAATTACAACTATTTTGAGGAGCTGGATAGATGGCTTAGCAGTCAAGAGCACATGCTAGGCTTGCAGAGGACCAAGGTTTGGTTCTCAGCATTCCACCTGGCAACTCACAATCTTTCCTAACTCCATTTCCAGGAGTTCTAGTGCCATCTTCAGGCCTTTGCATGCACTTGTTACATAGACATATACATAGGCAAGCACTCATACACATAGATAAAAATAATTATTTTTAAACTATTTTGAGATTCCAGCTCACTCCAGTGGGAATGGCTATCATGGAGCTATCAAATGATGACAACTTTCATCCAGTGTTACTGGAAGTGTAAACTGGTGTTGTCAGTGTCGAAGTCAGTGTGGAAGCATCTTAAGAAACTGAAAGCAGAGTCACAAGTCCTAATTATGCAAAGGACTCTACTCCCTACCCAGGTGTCCTTGCACATGTTTATGCCATCCGTCACTGGGAAATGGAATCAGCCTGACTGCCTATCAGCTGGTGACTGAGTAATGAAAATAGGTATACATTTCTCTATCCCCATGATATATCTCCCTATCATGGTATCTCTTTCATTGCTTTCCCCCTCCCTCCCTGTTCCAGCTCAACCATCCCATTCCCTCATGTTCTCATTCCCTATCCCCTACCCTCCATTGCCCTCCCCTCATCCCCAGTTTACTCGTGGAGATCTTATCTATTTCCCCTTCCCAGGGTGGTCCATGCGTCCCTCTTAGGGTCTTCCCTGTTAGTTAGCTTTTCTGGAGTTGTGGGTTGTTGCCTGATTATCCTTCACTTTATATCTAATAAGTACTTATGAGTGAGTACATACCATGTTTGTCCTTCTGAGTTTGGGTCACCTCTCTCAGGATGATATTTTCTAGAGAAACCTGGTGCTAGGAAAGTTGCCAGGAATCCCCAAGGATGACTCCAGCCTGGACTACTAGCAATAGTGGAGAGGGTGCCTGAACTGAACTGGCTTACCCCAGAGATCAGACCGGTGAATACCCTAACTATCATCACAGAGCTTTTCTCCAATGACTGATGGAAGCAGATGCAGCCAGTCACCAGGCAGAGCTCCAGGAGCCCAGTCAAAGAGAGAGAGGAGGGATTCTATGAGCAAGTGCATCAGGATCATGATGGGGAAACATGCAGGGATGACCAAGCCAAACTAGAGAGAACTCATGAAAGTTGGATCAATGGCTGTGGAACCTACATGGGACTGGACTAGGCCCTCTGCATGGCAAGACAATTATGTAGCTTGATCTGCTTGCCCCCCCCCCCCCCGGCGGTAGAATCAGAATCCATCTCTGGTGCATGAGTGGGCTTTTTGGAGCCTATGATGGGACACCTCATGGAACCTTGAGGCAGGGGGAAGGGCTTGGACTTGCCTCTACTGGAAGTGTCTCCCCATGGGAGGCCTTCCCTTCTTGTGGGTGGGAATGGGGGTGCATTGGGAGAGGGAGACTAGGGGGGCAGGAAGAGGGAAGAGGGGGATCTTTGGTGTGTAAAATGAATGAAAAAGTTTCTTAGAAAGGGGGGGAAAAAGAATTGTCAGAAGCAACATCCTTACATTATCTTCACTCTAAATATTTACTGGCAATTAAGCTCAGAGTTTCCTTTCCTTCAACTAACTATAGTTAAAGATGGCATAGGGACAGGCTGGGGAGGTAGCTCACAGTACGCACATTGCTTGCCTAGTATGCAGGAAGCCCTAGTTTCCATCTCTAGCATACCATAAACTGGGTGTGATAGGACATACGGCCACCTTTAATCCTGAGTGCTGGAATTAAACGTGGATCTCTGTGAGTTTGAGGCCAGCCTGGTCTACAGAGTGAGTTCCAGGACAGCGAGGGCCACACAGAGAAACTGTGCCTCAGAAGAAAGAAAGAAAGAAAGAAAGAAAGAAAGAAAGAAAGAAAGAAAGAAAGAAAGGAAGGAAGGAAGGAAGGAAGGAAGGAAGGAAGGAAGAGGATAGGAAATTACAAAATTTGCAATGGCAAATGGGTGGAACTGAAAAATATGTTAAGTAAAATATCATGGCTCAGAGAAACAGATACGGGTTCTCTCTCTTATGTGAATCCCAGTTTCTAATTATTAAATGAGTATACTTATATTTAAGTGGGAGTTAGTGTGGGTAGAGACCAGGAAACTAGAAAAGGGCTAATGAGGTGGTAGGAAAAGAGGCTTTAAAGGAGGGGGTGGGAAAAGAACACATTTGGTATGAAAACAGAAGGGGAAATACTGAGAGTGGGAGTATAAGGTCAGACAAGGGAGGCAGGGAGATTCGGGAAGCAGGTAGGAGGGTTTTCTGACACGTTTTTAAATTTCAAAAACTTCTCATGAAAATTTCAAGTATATGAGAAAATAGAGAAAAGAATACAATAAATCTACCACACGACTTTATTAACATTTACTGTATAGGTTTCATCTAATTTTGAGATGAGATATGTAAAAACAAATTACAGGCCAGGCATGGTGGTGCACACATCATCAGAAAAACCCAGATGTATTGAGGTTCTTAGGCAAAAGCTAGTGAACTCTCACTCAATATGGTCTCTTATAGCTCACCATGAGGAGGATATTGAGTCAGTGACAGCTCAGGGCGTCTCCTCAACCCTCAGCAGAGAGAAAGGAAAGCCAATGACACCTTTATAAAACTTTCACCCTGGGGGTAACACACACCTTTAATCCCAGCACTGGGAGGCAGAGGCAGGTGATTTCTGTGAGTTCGAGGTCAGTCTGGTCTTCACAGTGAGTTCCAGGACAGCTAGCTAGGGCTGTTACACAGAGAAACTCTGCCTCAAAAAAAAAAAACAAAAAAAAAAACCAAAAACCAAAACCAAAACAAACAAACAACAACACCACCAAAGCAACAAACAAAAACCTTTCACCCTTACACGGGGGTCACATATCAGATATCCTGCATATCAGATATTTACATTATAATTCATAACAGTAACAAAATTACAGTCATGAAGTAGCAACAAAGTAATTTTATGGTTGGGGGTCACTACAACATGAGGAACTGTATTAAAGGGTCGCAGCATTAGGAAGGTTGAAAACACTGTGCTAAAACAAGGACTGGAATTTAGGGCTGGAATGAGCAGATGTTCAGCAGTCCTCCAGGCTTGGGTTTCCAGCAGGCTCCCTCCCCTGCAGAAGCCTGGGTACCTGAGCTCTGGCAGCGCTGGCCCATGTAATAGCTATTGACACCCCAACCTGCTCCTCCAAAGGCAGCCGGTTTTCTTCTGAAGAACCATTTATCCTAACTATTGGCTTCTGTGCTTTGGTTAGGGCACACTGGCAGCCTGTCCCTCTTCAGAGGTGAGACCATGGATTAGCCCCAAACTTGCAGTCATGGAACTGGTCCTGGGGAAGACAGGGGACAGAGTATTCACAGTGAGTCAGCTCCAAGATGGTTTATTCAAATATGTGACAGGGAAGGTAAGCGTAAGCCTGGAGCCACTGGCAGCCCTGACGAGCCTTCCTCTCTTCATTTGGAAAGGCTGCCTGATACCCTGGGGTATAGCTTATCTGAAATGTACAGAGAACCGCTCAGCTGACAGCATGTGAGCAGCTGGCTCGTGTTCCTAAAATGCACCTGGGACATTTAGTTTTACAATTTCACAAAGGAGGAGGAGGAGGAGAAAAGGGAAAAGAAAGACTAAATCATTTTAACTCAGTGTGACCTTGGTGATACGTCACTCGCAGGTAACAATCTTGTCATAGTTTCTGACCTGTAAATGTTAGGTTATAAACGGCCACACAGCCCCCCTTTGCCTGCTGGAGCACCTGCCTCAGAACCACAAGAGGTCTGACACCCTGAGGCCACCCTGAGTGAAGGACTATATACTGGCGCCCAGTCACAGTCTTCCCGCCATCCATACCGAGGCATCAGACAGTGACTGTCACTGTCTCAGAGCGTCCAGGGCAACACACCCACCAGCCTAACGCCACCAGGATATGTCAATCTACAACACATGGAGCAAAAAATGCTCTAGCCATGACTAGACCAAATTCCATACCCACACAATGCTAAGATGATAAGATGTTTCTTGTTTTAAGCTATTACATTTGGGAACATTTACTATGCAACAAAGGAAAAGGCAGGAGCAGGTCTTCCTAACTGCACTAATTGGGCAGAGATTGATATACTTTTTGGGGGGAATATAAGCTCGGAGAAAAAGAAGTCATTTGGCGCATGTACAGCTAAGACCCTGAGAGGGACCTGCCTGGGTGAGGAGCCCTGAGGCTTAAGCATTATTAGTGTCATCATGAATCTACCTGAGAAACTGAGGCTCAGAGGGGTTGAGGGAAGTGCTCAGAATAAGGGGTACTCAGAAGGGCTTTCCAAGCAGAGGGACTTCTGGCTACAAAAATGGGTAGTGGGCCATGTGTTGGGTGAGTCTGAGGAGCTTGGAGTGACTGGGGTGCAGCGGCCCAGGGACAAGGAGCGGGGAGAGAAGAGCAGCTGGCATGAAAGGGTCAGAGTAAGTACAGGGCAGAGGGTTGAACGGGAGTCTCCATGCACATAAGGAGCTCCCCAGTAAGTCCAGGGAGGGCTGCCCAGGGTCCTCCCAGAAGGGTGGCCTCCATAGGGTACAAATCGTCAGGAGAATGATTGTAAGAGGCCATTTCTCTTGGCATGAACAGAAATAGTGAGAGGTGGTACCTCCACATCTATCCCACACCCAGAGCCTCCGACAGAATATTTCTCTAGGGAGTCTCGGCCTCTTCCTCCTCCCAGCCCCTGCTTCAGTCCAGCCCCGAGGAGTTGACTTTCTCTACCTTCCCACCCCCAGATAATCGGTAAGTCTTTCAAACTGTATGTAGAACAACAAACATTTCCTCTTACCATCCAATCTTGCCTCTGCTTGAGGGGCTCATACCACTAACTGCCCTTCCCAGCCCACACACCTGGGAATCCTCCAGGAAGCGCCCCCCCCCAAGCTGGGACCAGCAGTGAAAGCTGTCCCTCAGCAGCTACCTTCCTACTCCCATGTCGTCTCCTCAGTTTGTCCATTCTCCAGAGAACCTACCAAACGCACATGTCTCTCCCTCTCTGCTGCCCACAGCTCTCTGCCCCTCACTCTAAAACCCACATCCCTGGGACTCCTCAGGCAGAGACTCACTGGTTCTCTATTATTCGGCCTCTGTTTAGTCTCTATAGCCCCTCTGCCTAGTCCTGAGTCCTTCACCAACTTCTAACCAGGTTACACTGCTGCCTGGTGATGCCGTATCCAGGTTCATCTCCCCTTAGAGCTGGTTCTAGAATCACCCACTCTGGTGTGCCCATGGTCCCGGTGGATCTGGGCAAAGTGTCTTCCATAAGACAGGACACTCAGGACTTAGAAGTGCAGCTTTCTCCTGCCGTCCAGTCCTTCTGAGGAGCTGGTTTTCTTTTAAATTTGACAATACCCACACCAAAGGATATGAGAATCATAATAGTAAACACCCAGTGAGCAAGCACCAAGCTAAGAGCTTTTTACACATTATTTACTCCTCACAGTGCCCAGCGAAACAGACTATACTATTCTCACCAGTTAATAGAGGTGGCAGCCAGGTTAAGCACCTGGCCTCTCTTGCCTCCCTGGGGCAGCCTCTCTGAGGCCTCTCAGCAGAGTGAAGTGACTCCTCATGGTTTCAGTTACAACTGTAGCTTCATCACCAACCAATGGTCTCAGACATACACTTTGTAAACTCGGTCCTGTAACTGGATCTAGCATACAGCTAGAGTGTATACTTTGTATGGGTGTTGAATAACCCCAGCCAGTGGTAGACCATGGATGCCAGCTCTTAACACCTTCTCAGTTGTCTGGGTAGTGAGTGGCAGTGGAGGAGGAAGAAGATGAGAATTTTAAAACTGCTATTTCCCAGAAGCCGTCTCCCCATCAGCCTGAGCTAGCCGCAGTGGCAGGGGTCTGAGTCTTCCTAGTGCCCAGGCCAGAGCCGGTTCCAGCTGGCTTCCTGAGAATTTGAGAATAGACATGGACAACAGAAATCAGGAAAGGGAGTCCAACGCGCTTTCTCCTATGTTGGTGCTGGCTCCGCTGACATCTCAAACAGGCAAGGGCCTAGGGACCTGCATCCTCCCCCAAGATGCGTCCCAGCTGCAGACACTAGAAAGAGCAGAGGAACCTAGTCACTGGCTTGCCCCAGCCGCCCATTCCTCTGCCAGGAGACACCCCAGGGGGAGTAACCTAGGCTCTGAACTGGCTTCCTCCAGGCCTTTCATCACGAGTCGAGTCTTGATATCTCTCTTCCAGACTGCGCAGTGGGTTGAGTTGTGGGTCAGGGACACACCACCTTAGCAGGACTTTGCCAGGCTGTGATTGACTGCTCTGAGTTTCAGGACCGGGCCTGAGCCACTAAGATGAGCCACACCATGGAGTTTTCAGTACCCACTGCTCGGATTCCCTCTGCTCTCGACCGACCCATGCCTGAGCTCTAACTGGGTGCTGGCGGCCCCAGCTTAGGGAAACCACTACCTGTGTCTTCTGGACAAGCCTCGAAAGGATGTTCCTGCATCCCCCCCCCTCCACCGTATGCCAGCAAAGCCAGCTCTGTGCAAAGATCTAAGAGAAAAGCAGACCCACGGGGATCGTGGAGGGGAGATCCTGACACTAGTCTTCATGACATGTTTCCTCCTTCGTAAAATAGGGCAAACTTCACTGAGGGTGAACTAAAAATAACCATCTCGAAACTCTCGAGGCCCAATTATTCTTGGGAATGAACTGGAGCTTCCCGGCTTGAATTTGACCTGAACACCGGCTGCAATCCAGGCGCTTCAGGGGACCCAGTGTAGGTCACTCCTGAAACCCAGGGAGCCTGCAGATCTTAGCTTCTCCTTCCCGGCCGCCCTGCGGTCCCCGCAGAAACCTGGGGTGGTGGTGGGAGCTGCCCGGCTGAGCTAGGCCTGGAGGCCTTGGGAAAGCTGGAGTGGGAGAGGATGTAAGGCTTGAGCGGACAGCGGCCGCGGTTTGCTGGGAGCTCCTGCGCACTCAGTCCCTCGTTCCTCTATTTTCCTAACTTCCCCCTTTGACTTAAGCCCTCCACCTTCGTTCTTTCTCTGGACTCATCCCTTTCTTGCCCGCATCTTTCTTCTCTCACTCCCCCCTCCTACCATCTCATCGTCACCCTCACACTTTATAACCAAACAGCCAAACCCCCTTTCCAATTAAAGTGGAATTAGGCAACTCAATCAAATTAGTTCCCTATTAAAGCCCTTCTTTATTAAACCGTTTTCTTGTCCTGCTATTAAGTTTCACCGCCTGGCGGAACTCGAGCCTGCCCCAGAAGTTTACCTTGGGATGTCTCCGGGCCCAGTCTAAGGGAGGGGGCACCCTATTTCCTGGAGTGGAGGAGTGACCCTGCGGGAGAGAGCAGGAGGGAGGGATGTGAGGTCGCAGATGGGGCAGCTACTTCACAAAAGGGGTGCCCGGTGGCCCGGCCCGAAGGGGTGTCCTCGCTTCCACTCAGAGTACACGCCTCGGGAGAAAGTGGCATCCCACGCCTCCCAATAACTCCCAAGCCGCAGGCCCTGGCAGAAGAGGTGTCGAAGGCCGCCTCCAAGCCGCCGCGTCCAGCGCCCTGGCCTCCAAAGCCAAAGCCAAGAGTGCACTGTGCGACCCGGACCGCAGCTGGGTCCCTGTGCCGGGAAGAGCCCGAGGCCGGGCCAGAACCTGCGGGGTGGGGAGGTGGGGAACAGAGGCGCTGCCTGCGGTGCGGACACCCGCGGGGGACGATCCCGAGGCTCAGCCTTGGTGCAGACACCTGCAGAGGAAGAGCCCGAGGCTCTGCGTGCGTGCGTGCGGGCCGGCAACCTGCGCCTGGCCAGGCGACTCAGGTCCTGGGCGCGAGGTCAGCACGCTCATCACGCCCTCGCCGAGCCTCTTCCGAAGTTTCCAGACGCGACCCCACCCCCGCGCCTGTCCCAGGGGCCACCCGCAGCTTCCTGTCTCGGTCCCTCCAGGGTCCTGGCACAGGCGCGAACCGCAGCTCCCGGGCACCTCAGCCCCAGTGGGAAATTAAAAGCTTTTCTTCCCAGCCGCCAGAGGAGCGAACGGGATTCGAGCGTTGCTTTATTTAGAAAATAACATTTATTTCTAGCTCATACCTATGCAAAGGAAAGCACAAAGTGAGCAGTTCTCCGCAGCGTCGCTGGCTGCCGAGTCCCGGCTCTGTCACCCGACGCTCTAGTCGTGCTCCAGCGCGGCCTGGCCCGCTCCAGAGAACAGCCGCAGGCCAGGGCCAAGGGGCGGGCAGGGTTCCTCCCCAGCTTACAGTAGGTCTCAGCTATAAAACCCCATAAGTACAATGCGCGAATAGTCTAATTTTCCCAGTTTGTCCTTTTTTTTTTTTTGCTTTGATTTTGAATGTTT
This sequence comes from Peromyscus californicus insignis, assembly GCF_007827085.1. Lineage (NCBI taxonomy): Eukaryota > Metazoa > Chordata > Mammalia > Rodentia > Cricetidae > Peromyscus > Peromyscus californicus. The sequence goes on from NW_026294573.1 coordinate 41,493,156, forward strand.
TTCACGTTAATACCGAGGTCACCTACAGATTACAATTAATAACTTAGAATTCCATTTTATAACATTATACACTGGCTTGTATATATATATGTATAGCTTATATATAGATTTATACATATATAAAAACTCACACTGCACCAAGGAAACCCATGCTTATCGGCATAAGCAACAAAGAGAGCGACAAATACCGCAACGAGGAAAGTGCACCTTAGAACGTTTCCTTTTTTTTTTTTTTTTTTTACAATTGATATCGATATATATGTGTGTCCCAAAGACTCGACTCAGTGGCAAGAGATGTATACATCCTAAATTTATATTTGTTAGAGAGGATTTTTTTTTTTAATGAAAGGGGAGTGGGAACTGGAGGACACACACAAGAGGCTGATTTGTCCTGCCATCCACCTGAGCGCGGGCTGGCAAGGCGAGCGGAAGCAGAGGGAGCAGCAGGGGCAGGCGCGGCCGCAGCCGTCCTCGGGATTCTGAGGCATCCCCGGCCTGGGGGAAGGTGGCCCGAGGCTGGACGAGCACCCGGACCCCAAGGCCCCTCTGCGAACACCTGCGCGGTTAGCCGAGGTGCTCCCACGCACCCCTCAAAACAAATCCCCAAAGCCAACGCTGAGCGGAGGGCGCGGGGCAGGGCGAGGAGGGGCCGGTGGCTGGGGAGCGGGCTGGGTCAGTGTTTGGGGCCGCCGGGCTGCGGGGGCCCCGTGTCCTACTGCTTCTCGGGGGTGCCATTGACCATGGGCCCGTACAGCCCGCTTCCGTAGCCCGGCTCCTTGTGCACCGCGGCGGCGGCGGCGGCGGCCGAGCGGTCGCGCATGAGGTCGCTGAAGGCGTAGTCCATGGGCGGCCGGAAGCCGAGCGTGGGCACCAGGCCGGCGGTGGAGTAGGGCGCCATGAAGGCCAGGCCGCGGCTGTGGGCCGCCGCCGCCGAGTAGGCCAGGCGCAGCGGGCTCAGGCCGAGCGGCGCGCCCAGCGGGTAGGCGCCCGCGTCGGCGCCGAAGTGGCTGGCGTTGGGCTGCAGCGGCGAGAAGGCGGAGCGGCTGCCGAGCGAGCCCAGCGCGCCCGGCGTCATGGCCCCGGCCAGCAAGGGTCTGTGGTGCGGCGGCGCGGCGGGCCCGGTCTGCAGCGGAGCGGGCAGCCCGGGACCCCCGGCGGCCGCGGCGTCCCCGCGCCCGGGCCACGCGTCGTCCACCGCTACGGCCGCGCTCACCGTGGCCTTATCCAGCGGCGCGCCGGGGCCCAGGCCGGCCGCCAGGCCTCCGCGGTGGTGGTTCAGCACCTGCTCGATGGCCTGCACCACGTCGCCGCCGCAGCCCTGCAGCACCAGCTCCAGGACGCCTCTCCGGTGGCCCGGGAAGACGCGCGTCAAGATGTCCAGCGGCGTCCGCTGCCGCGGCCCGGGGCCGCCGCTCAGCCCCGGAGTCGGTGGGGCCTCCGCCTCTTCTTTGTCAGCCTCCGAACCCGATTCGGAACCCAGGGGGCTCGAGGAGCCAGGGCTGTCCTCCTCGCCGCCACCGCCTGGGCCCGCGCTACCGGGACAGCTGCCACCTGCCTCCTTGGAGGCTCGGGCCAGAGGCGACCCTGAAAAGGATTCGCCATCTCCGTTCTCCGAGCCTGAACCCGGCCGCACCTCTGGGGACGAGGTCCCGGGACCCGAGTCTGCGCCGTCGGGCGACAAGGGCTTCACTGGCTGTGGCTGCGGACTGTCGGGGCGGCCGGCCTGAAGCAGCGTCTTGGGAAACAGATCAAACTTCTGCAACTTGGCCTCTGAGGGAAAAACGGAGATGTGAGGAGAGGTTAAGAACACTTGGGACTGTTGGATGCAAGCTTCCTCCCATTCTCAACTTCCAAACTAGTCTTTGACTGCGCTCCAGAGCCGCAGTTTTATTTTTATAACCCCCCCTCTCCTTCTACCCCCTCTCTCTGCTCCTAGGCTTTTTCTGTACCCAGAACCCCAACCTTACCTGGCACCCTGAAAATAATGTTCAGTGCACCCTTCCCATACCTGTGCCCCAACACCTCTACTCTCTTCCCATTTCCTAGAGAAGTGGCCTTCAAACCAGAGCAAACAGAACCTCTACCTATACCTCACAGTGTGTGGACGACACTAACTACTCCACTCAGGTTGCCAAAGCCAACCCTACCTTAGGTATCACAGCTTGGAAGAGAAGGCGCCTTGGGGGCCTAGGTCTTAAGCCTCTCTACAGATAAAATAAGTTATATCCTATTCCTAGTCCACATATTTCAAAATTAAGACCTAAGAAATTCCCTTCCAATCTGAGAGCCGAACCCATTCCTGAACCTAATTGTCTTCCTCACAGAAAAACCTTCTAGAGTCCAGAAAGTGGTGGGTTTATGCTGGGAGTAGATAGAAGCATGGAAAAGGGGTCCAGGAAAAAGGAAAGCGTGCCAACCATGAGAAAACCGGCGTGCTTTGGGGGAAGGAAGCCAGGACCAAGGGAACGTAGCGAATGTTTATCCAAAATGCCTTAGGAACCAAAGGAAAGGAATCTTGCTGGGCAGTGAAAGGGGGGCGTCTCCAGTACTTAGGGAAGCAACGCGGATTAGAAGGATTGCAGAGGGTCCTTTCAGAAGAGTTGGGAAGGAAAGCATGGGGTGGCCTGTGAGAAGCTCAGAGCAGAACAGATCTGCGGCTTCCGGCTGCTGGGGGAGGAGACCCAGCAAAATGAGTTGGGCAGTAACTAAGGAGCTGCCCCCTGAGCAAGCATAAAGCTAAAGTGTTGCCTTGGGGTCTGAGGTGAAAGAGAGGAATAAAGTGTAAAAGGGCAGACAGCGTATGGGTGGGTGTAGAAGCTGAGTGGCTGGTGAGCTACAGTAAGTAGCCACAACTTCTGGGGAAGGGAGCTAAACTCGGTCACCAAGGAAACAATCCACTAGGCCCGTGCGCATCCGAGCTGGGTCCGGGGCTCCTCCTTCCAGACCCCATCCCCACCCCCACCCCCGCCCGACCCCGCTCTCACCTGCGCCCCCTGCGCCCCCTGCACTCCCCGCGGGCGCTCCAGCTCCGGGCCCCCCGCCGTCGGTGGCGCACACGGAGCCAAAGACTTCATAGGCGGGCCGCGGTGGGATGATGCCGTTGGCGGCGGCCAGCGCCAGGCCCTCGGCAGTGCCGTACAGCAGCTGCAACTCGCGCGCCTCGTTCTCCTCCTGCGCCTGCTGCCGGCGCAGCGCCACCTGTGCAGCCATGACGCGCTGGCGCTCGGCGATGAGCGTGCACTTGGCGCACAGGCAGTCCTTCCAGCGGCAGTAGCGCTTGTGGCCCTTGAGCGCCGACACCACGCCGTGGTTGCGGCAGCGCGCGCATTTGGGGGTCCGCGGGTACTTCTCCGCGGCCCTCAACAGCAGGGGAGGCGCCCGCAGCAAGCCCCCGGCCACGCTCACTGGTAGCGATGCTGCGGCAGCCGCCGCCGCGGCCACTGACGCCACTGATGCCACGGGAGGTCCCGTCGCTGTGGCCGCTGCTGTCGCCGCGCCCGGCACGCTGGGTAGCTCCGAGCGCAGCTCCATGACTGGACCTGCCGTGGGAAAAGTGGGGAGACCCGAGTGAGGACAGTGCAACGAGCCAGACTTAGCGCGGCCTGCAGAAACGCAAATTTAGGAAAACTTTGGCTGTCCAAGTTTGGTTAATAGCGGGCAAGTTGCGGGGAAGGTGTGTGTATTCGGAACCTCCTTGTAAACACGACGACTCCTTCTCCTCACCAACACCCCCCTCCACTCCCCTCACTGATGCTCTTATATTCGATTTACACGCCAGGTGGAAGAATTCGTTTGAATCAGTAGTTCCTCCAAGGGGGAAAAAGACGACCAAGTTTGGAAGTCATTGGTTCAGTTGAATGTAAGGAGGACTTGAAAAGAAAATATTATGTCCAACGCTTAGGTTAATTGGGGTGAGACGAGAAAGGAGAAAAGTGTGCCTGAAGGGGACTCGGATGACAGAGAAAACTTGGGACCAACAAGCTGGTATCAAAGGCAAAGCAAAAAGACACGGAGCAAAAAACACCATTCGGTTTTGGTGGAAGGGTAAAGAGGAGAGAAATGTGGAGGTGAGGTGCAGGGTTGAGCAGGCTGGGTTGGGGTCTTGTTTGTCGCCTTTAACGTGGGAGCAGCGGAATTCGAGCTAAAAAGAACTGAAGAACTTCTTCCTATTAAAAGTAGAGTGAGAACTGGAAGACAAATTTGGAGGCAAAGCTCGGCTTTTGGCCCCGGGACCCATTTAAAAAAAGCATGAGTTCGGGACATGCGGTGGTTTGTGCCTCTAAAGGATAGGAGGGAAAATAGATGTGGAACCGAGTTTAGAAGAGCTGAGGGGCATTAAAGAGAAAACCCATCAGGGGGAAAAAAAAACTTTCTTTGGACAAGCCATCTAGCTCAAAGATTAGTTTGAATAGCAAGGAAAACATCCCGAAACAGCTGAGACGGGTGACCCGGACCCAGGTCCACGGGGAGCGGCAGTGATAAATAGGAAAACCTGGACTGCAAAAGGGTAGGGTGGGGACAGGACGAGACCTGTGGCGTGGGGTTTAGACAGTTAGTCTGGAGTAGTCCAGGAGGAAGGCAAAGCTTCGAAAAGTTAGACTTTGCAGGACCTCCTTTTCCCTCAACCCCTCCTACCCAACCCCCACCCCTCCCCAGTTTAGGGACCCAGTCCTTAGACACGCCCTCCTCATTCTGGGACCCCTTGGGACCCCGCTCCAGCGCAGGTTCCGGAGTTTTGGTCTTCAGGCTGGGGTTCTGGAACGTGCACTCCCCAGCAGGCCTCAGCGAGGCCAGGGAGTCGCCTCCGAAACTGACCCCGAAGGGACCGGAGAGTCCCACCTGCGCCGCAGCTGCCGAAGGCCCAGCAGGCCCAGCTCCCGGCTGCCGCTGCGGCCTTCACTCCCCGCCACCCCGCCGGGGCTCCCGAGCCGGGACCCGCTCCTGGGGTCTCCGCCTGAGAATCCCAGAGCTCAGTGTGCCCGGGGCCTCTACCCCCAGACCCTCAGGCATGCAGTCCCTAAGGCCCCTGGGGCCTAGGCCTCGCCCTCGGGGGCCGCCACTCGGGTGGCCTCCCCGGCTCTGCGGCCGGCCCTCCTCTACCTGCCTCGGGCCTCCGGGCTCCTCCTCCGCCGGAGCTGCACGCACCGCCCAGCTCTGCTCGCGCCGCCGCTCTCCCGGCCTCTTCCCTGTGCCCCCGGCCCCTTATCTGACCACGTCACCCTCCTTCAGCCACCATGTCCGAACTTCCGGACAACCCCCCCCCCCCCCGCCCCTCGGAGCACAGCAGTCCAACACTCCGGAGGGGACTCGGGACCGGGGACCCGTCCGGGGGCCAGCTGGTTGGAACCCGCGTCCCCTCGGTGCGCTCCGGACGCTGCGCTCTATCCGGGCCTGGTAGCCCGGCGCTGCCAGCTCTCAATGAGCCGCTCGCCCGCTCTATTGTTGCTCCTCAGGGCTCCATTAGACAGAATTGGACAACAATGTGGCGCCTGCCATTGGCCAGGGGAGGCAGTCGGCGCTCTGATTGGCCGGGCCCGCGCCCGGGGAGCCCCTCGTTCTACAGTGTCCGAAAGATTCGAAACTCGGAACGCTCCGCTGAGTGCCTGCGGGAAGGGAGGGGGCGCCAGGGAAGGAGTGCGCGAGGAGGAGCGTTGCGAATGTCGTGACAAGAAGTTTCCGTGCGCCCGAGAGCGTGTGAATTGCTCCTAATTACCGTGTCCGGTGCGCCTCTCCGCGTAGACGTGTGTAACCCCTCTACTTCTGGGGCGCCGGCTCCGCTGCGCCACTCTGCCTTGGCCGGGGGCGCTTGGCAAGGCCGAGCTTCCCCAGTGGCCCTGGAGGCCTGGGGCGGGACGGGGGCAGGTGACAATTCAATTACCGCTGTCGGAGTGGGAGTGGAACCCGGGTGCCGGGGTGGGGGAGGGAGGGCGTTCACCGCAGACTTGCCAAGATGGTTTTGCTGGCTGCCTTCTGACGGTGTCGAGTGTGCTCCCAAGTCCGACGTGCTCCGAGGTGGTTGAGAGCTGTTTTGCTCCCCCTCCCCCTCCCCCTGCCACCTTTAATGCTTAGTTCCTTGGTTTTGCAAAGTCCTGCCACCACGGGCTGCGCAGAGGGTAAGTGTGATTTGTAAGGAGTGGCGTTTTTTAAGCGAGGAACCCAGAGGAGGAACGAGGGTCGGTGCGCCCCAGCCTCTCCTCTCCCCGCGCCCCAGCCCTGTCCCTTGGCCCCCTGTGCCCTTGCCTTTCTTCGTTTCTCCGCATCTCGCTCCCCTTTTTGTGGTGGTGGTGGTGGGATTCTTTTTGTGGATATTTGAAATTAACGAAGTTTACTTGTAGATTGTTTTAAACGAAAGTAAAAGGCAGCGTTTGCGCTTCCCCAGGTTCTCTCGGACGCAGGATGCACCGGCCAGTCGGTCGGGCCACAAGACCACAAGGCTGCGCAGGGGCGGGGGGCCTTGGACCAACTTTGACTTGGCCTTCTGCGACCTGTGCTGACGTCACGGCCCCAGGAGCCGTTCGGTCAGCGGAGGAGGTAACAGGTTCGAATTTTGTATCCTTTCATAGTTACCCCCTTTCGGAACAGACGTCGAAGTCCTTGGGCGGGGTCGCCTTCGGATTCTCTAGCTCGGACTCTCCTCCTGCCTTTGCGGCTAACATTCTGTTACTCTCATTTTTTTGTTTTCTACTTTTCTCTCTTCTTCAGAGTAAAGAAAATTCGTTTAAATGAAAAGCGAGGCCATCTCCTCATGTCCTCTCCACCCCCTACCGTGTGTTTTTGCATTGCTTTTTAGAAGCCCCTGGGCCTCGGGAGTCGGGTCTACGCCGCCGACGCCGACGCCCACACCTGTTAGGCGCACGGAGCCTGCCTCGGTCCGCAGCCCCTCCCGCCAGGCGGACCCGCAGCTGGGGCAGGAGGAAGGCGAGATCAACAGGATCCCATAGCAGAACCACGCGCCTGCGAGGGTCGGGATGCGCCCTGTCCAAGAAGCCAACGGAGGATCCGACCCGAGGAGACGTGACGGGGCGATGAACCTCAGAATCTGGCGGACAACTTCCAGAAAGTTTGCCAGGCCAGTCTCAAGGGAGCTGGGACCCGAATCGTAGAGAATAGCAACCTGGTTGTGGGGCTACCGAGAAAGTTCCTTCTCTGCCGCCGGAGAAAAGATTTGGTAGGGAGTGAAGAGTCTGGAGATACAGGTGGAGTGAGGGTGCGGTGGAGTCCTCCGCGTTAGGCGTTCAGGGTCCCCCACCCACCCACCCCTACACAATTCCCCGGGGTCAGACGGCAGAGTAACTCTACCTATGCCTGAGTGCTGGCCTGTTGGCGGGAGGGGCGGGAAGGCTCCGTGCGCTGCGGGATTCCACGCGCCCGCCTGCTTCTAGAGCATTTTTTGTTTTTGTTTTTTGGGGGGGCAGTTTTGCAGACATTTTTTAAACCCCCAAACCAAGTAACCTACCCAGATATGCTTAGTTTTCTGGGAAGCGGTGGCCTAAATACCCTTTCTCGCGCTTGAGGCCAAGAGTCCTGCACTTAGACGAACTCACCAGAGCCAACGGTTTCAGGAACCCGAGCTCTGGCGTGGACCTAGATCGAACCTTCTTTTCTTAAGAGCAGGAGGTATCGCACCCTGGAACCCAACCCAGGCCAAACTACAGGATGTCTTCCCCTTTTCTGGTGCTCTAAGTTGGTGTCTTCACAGGTCTGAGACGCTCTCTTTTCACAAGCCGAGGTTGGTGGTGTTCACATAAAGAATGTAATGGAGGGAAGCAGAAAAAAACCCGTTCTGGGCTGAGATAACAACCGTGCCCACCCCGTAGGATGCCTCTGCCCAGCTTCCCAGGCCACTCATGCTGTTAGCATCTGCTGATATGAGCAGCTGCCCAGAAGAGACTGGAAGTGAAAGCCCACCTGAGCCGCTAGCCTCAGGGAGAGCATGCCCAGGTTAAGGCAACAGGATGAGCCTCCCAACCACCACCACCACCACACACACACACACACACACACACACACACACACACACACACACACACACACACAAAACCTCATTGCAGGATTGGACACACCTTCATGTACACATGAAGTGGACGCCCACGGGGGGCGCGCTCACCTCTGACGTGGCCCTCTCACCCAAGGGACCCTTTCTAAAAGTTTGGCCTCACAGTATGCTCTCATAAGCACGTTTGCCTGCAGGCACAACCACTTGGTGAGTGATCTCAGACTCAGACGCCTGCAGAGTCCCACGTCATGAGCCTGCACCCTCAACATTGAGCATATCTATCAGAGCACGGAACCCCAGTCCTTCTCCATCTGCTGGGATAGAGACCTTCCCTCCAAATGAAGTGGTTGACAGCGAGGGCCCAACTCACACTTTCAGAAGTGTCCTCAGCTCAGAATCATTTGCTGAGGAGTCTGCCGGGCCGGTGGGGAGGGGGCGTGTGCACCCAGCCAAGAAATCCTCCACATCCTCATTCCAACCCCATCCATCACTCAGAGCCACTCCACAGAAGAGGCCCAGGGGGAAGGCCCAGGTGGGGACCTGGGGTGATGTGGGATTGGGCGCCTAGAATGAGGGTTCTGTACCACTGACTAGGAGAAGGGCTGGGGGCATCAGTGGGGGACCTGGGAAGCGTTGACTTTTGCGCTGTTTGCCCGCGGCCTCGGAGCAAGCAGACGCCATCTGTTTGCCGGCTGCGACGCTTCCCATTTAATTACCCTCCCGGCAGCCTAATAGAGATGATATTAAACTAAATCTTTCTGACATTAAAAGTAATTATCCCCAAACCGGTGGCTCTGGGACGGATTCGCCCCTCCCGCACAGACCCCTTTCCCACCGCTCTGGATTCCGTTAGTTTGGCTGAAATTCTTCACCTGGGAAGGGCTGGAGGAAGAAGGAGCCTTGGGAGACAGCGTCTCCGAAGGCAGGCATGCCTGACTCGCGTTTTGCGCACCAGAGTGACTCCTGTTCCTGCGTGGACGCAGGCATGGACGCCAGCACAGGAGACATTTTCCTCCAGTCTTGCTGATTAAGACGCTCTGTCGTGCGTGCCCAGCGCGAATGGGGAGGAAGGGAGCCTGGTTTGCTGTCTCCTTTGAAATGGCCCTTGATCTGGCCGAGGCTAGGGCCAAGGAAAAGACACAACTTTGGAAACAGAACAAAACAACAAACCACACTGCCCACTGTGGCTCGGGGCTTTTGCGTGTTCTTCCAGCGCCTTGCACTTTTCCCTGCAGTGACTTATGGAGTCCCACCTTCCTCTACTGGGTCCCATTATCTCACTTGCCAGGTGAGAAAGCGATTCCAAGCTGGAAGGCGACACAGAGGAGCACAAATTTCAAGCCTTGGAGTTGCCATCCCTGGCCAGTGGTCTGCAAAGTTCTGGGTTCCACCCGAGGCTCTCTTCTGCACCTGGGGTCCAATCGCTGGTGCTTAGCTTCTTTAGGGAAAGAAGCACTGGGCGCCTTACTCGAGGAGCAGGCGAAGGGCCAACTGAGGCAGAAGGAGGGACCGCACTGGTTGGTGCAGGAGGTGCCGACACCAAGTTCCAGCCATAGCTCCAGCCACAGCCACTGGCCTCCTTGGACAAGCCCTGCAAGGGAGTAGGGTTGCACAAGGTTTCAAGGCTTTCTATTTTGAAGTGTCTCCTGTGTTTGTCACTCTGCTAAACTGTAGGTGTGGCCTGCTTGCTTAGCACACAGTGCTAACGGGAAGTGCAATAGCCCACTTCAGACCTGAGTGCCTCACGAAATTTAGAGCGGTGTGGTAACTTACCTGGGACCGCCATGCTGCACAACCTAAAGAAAGAAATCCAGATCCAGTGTTCAGTCTTAGACCTTTGTCTCCTCACCTCAATTCTGAGCATAATGTGGGACTTAGGGTTTTTTTTTTTTGTTTTTTTTTTTTTGGGGGGGGGTTGATTTCATTAAATTCGCCAGTTATTCAAGGAAAACCGAGAATCTGGCCACTCATGTTGAGTCCCTAGTATGTGCCAGGCTCTGAGGATCAGAGATTAACTACTTGTAATATACTCTTACAGAGTTCACCGGTCAACTAGGCACAAGGTCACCCACTGTTGACCTCACAGTGAGAACAGTGGGCATGGAAGGGGCTTCCTTGAAGGGACCCCAGTGGAAGCTGCCAGGGCTTGTTCTCAATAAACACCTTAAACATTTTAGAAAATTTAGCAGCATATATTTGATTTTTGTAAACTGTTTCAGTGTGTTCATTTACAAAAATATGCATTTTGTTTACAAATATAAGCATTTTTCATGTTAATCAACACAATCTTTAAAAGGATTTAAAAATAATCAGTTATATGGATGTACCTTATTTTGCCAATTTTTTTTAATAGTTAGTCTCCAGTTTTTGCTCTGATAACATTGCTACCATGAGCAGCCTTTGTGAATGTGACCAATCATTTCCTTAGGAAAACTTACTAGAAATTCGAACAAGTCATCAGAGGCTTTTCCGGGCATTTGATAGCTCCCTGTCAAACAGCCCTCAGAAAAGGCTGTGACAGGCAAGGCACTCAAGATGCATCTTGGGGTCTTTTTAATCTTTGCTAATTCAAGCAAGAAAAGCAGCATCTCGGAGGCACTGCAATTTACATTTCCTTAGTTTTTTCTTTATGTCACAGCCACTGCTGTCCGTTTTTTAAATAATATGCATACATCCTTTAAGAACTTAGAACCTCTCTGTAGGTCAGTACACAGTCAAGGCAGCAGCACCCTCCTTTCTGTAAAACGGGCTACACTTCTCCATCCTTTGGGTTACTGCTTTTGCTATTACTATCCTGGGGTTTTAAGCTTTTTTTTTTTTTTTTTTTTAAAGTAGCCATACTTGTTAATTTCCACTATAAATGGCATATATTTACAGTATCTTAAGATTTTCCAGTTTTAAACTTCTAAAATAATTTACCTCCATTTTTATATTTATTTAGCTAGTAAATACATTTATTAGCTTTTCATTTTCTATCTTTATATAGTTAGTTCAGTTGAAAATAATTTTTATGGAAAGTGTGAAGTTTGTAACAACTCTTCCCCAAATAATCAGCTGGTTATCAGAGGACTATTGCATGACCTGCCCATCCCTCCACTGACCACATACTGAAATCTCAGATGACCTTTGTTGGCTTCAGTACGTGTTTTCCCAGCCTCAGTGTTCTAACTCTTGTACTTGTGTAATATTTCGGAGGGTGGGTCACTCTACTGATTCCTGATTCTTCTTTTTCAAACATCTCAAATTTTTTTCCAAAACACAGTAATCTGAATCAACATTTTATCAATTTCAAATCTTGTTAAAAATAAAATAGTAATTGGATTCCTCCTTTCTTCTAAGACAGGGATTTCTGTGTAGCCCTGGCTCTCATGGAACTCACTCTGTAGACTCAGAGATCTGCCTTCTTCTGCCTCCCAAATGCTGGGATTAAAGGTGTGCACCACCAGGGTCAGGCAGAGCTTGTATTTATAAATTACTTTGAGAGAGACTGTGCATCTTTACAACGTGGGATGTTTTCACCCAGAACACAGTGTGACCTTATTTCTAAGGGGGATATTTTTGGTAAACCTCACCCTTTCCCTCCATACTGTTTCCTAAACACATATCCTTGGTATAGTGTATAGCTATTTTGAACAGAATCTTTTCACCCATTATATCTAACTGCTAATGACATGAGCTTAAGAAAGTTACTTTGACGATTTTCATCTTGGGACCAGCCTCACTCCTGAACTCTCTTCCATGTCAAGTTTTCAAATAGTGCTCAAAGTTTTTTGAGGCCCCGAACTAACCAGACTGAAGGGAAATGGTCAGAGGTAAAAAGGTCCAGGCGATCTGCAGGTCCTCCTGGACTCTGGGGACCAATCCTCAGATTGGTGACTTCAGGAATTAGCTTTCAGGGTAATGTTCCAAGAGCCCAGGGTGTGATATTGAGTCCAGTCCAAGTCTCTGGTTGAGTCAAGAATTCTGGGTGCAAAGGTTGCTACACTTCACTGACACTGACAAGGCCTGACCGCCTGACTTAGGGGAGTCATCAGCTGTCTCTGCACTTGCCTCTCATCTGCCATGTCAGACTGTCTGGAGGTCAGTAGCAGCCAGGCCACCACAAGGGGAGGACAGGGGATAGGGCTGGATCCTGGGTCAGATCTTCAACTGGACCTTCTCCCGAGTGCAGCGAGGAATTGCTGGTTGCTATGAACTCCCAGCCTGTAGCATCCAGGACACAGGAAACTGAAGAGGGAAGGATGGATGTAGAAAGGACAAGCCAAATGCACCCCCACAGGTCACCTGTCAGTTTTTAATCCCTTCCTATATATTTTTTATTTACTCTGACCCCCACCACCATTTCCTGTTCTGTCACACAGAAAGTTCCTAGTTGGACTAGGCAGTTCCTAATTTTCCAACTTCTTCAGGACTTGCCAGGCCCAGCCATCTCCAATTTGGAGCCCCATGTTCTTCCTGTATCAGTTGGTACAGATTCCAACGTTTCCAGATGCCTCAACTGTCTTTTGTCAGGGACAAAAGTGGCACATGCTGATTTGGGGTGGGGTGCAGGTGGGGGATGTTCCCAAATGGCTCTGTGCTGTCCTCTCTGAAACCATACAATCGCCCCTTGTCATCTCCAATTTCTAGCAGAGGAAACAGAACTATCTATCAGAAGGAAATAGAGAAATATAAGACTGGTGTGGTGAGGGTTGTTTACAGTTAGAGACTGGTTCTTCACTACCAGTTCCCTGAGCTAGCCTGCTGGGTGTGGAGGAAGGGACACTTCCTTCAATGTTTGGAACCCCTCTTTGGAGGACTCTTCATTCCTGCACTTAGCATGAAAATGGCTCCACAGGCCCATAGGGAGGGGCACTATTAGGAGGTGTGGCCTTGTTAGAGAAAGTGTGTCACTGTGGGAGGGCTTTGAGGGCTTGAGCCTGGCCAGTGGCTCACTATCTCTTCCTGCTGCCTGCTGATCCAGATGTAGAACTCTCAGCTACCTCTCCAGCACCATGTCTGCCTGTGTATTGCCATGCTTTTCACCATGGCGATAATGGACTAAACCTTTGAACTGTAAACCAGCCCCAATTAAATGATGTCCTTTATAAGTTTCCGTGGTCAAGGTGTTTGTTACAGCAATGGAAACCCAAACTAACACTCCTTCTCAGCATCCTGTTTATCTCCATGAGAAGGGAGACTGGGTATCTGGGAGCTGGAGACAGAAAGAACTTGGTCTCAGGTGCCTTTGATTTTGAACCCTAATCTGAAAATCTCCCTGCCTCTAGAACCCAAATTCAGATGGATTGGCATGGCTGAATGACCTCCCAGCACACTCTGGCTGTTCAAGATCCAAGGTGGGCTCAGGACTCTCTCTCTCCGTGCCCATGCTTCACACTCCATGTTCTGAAGGTTACATTAACTGGAATATGAAACACAAAGCACTCTGCCCACATAAGCAGAGCAGAACAGCCCAGGGCCACTCCAAGCCCTCTGGGAAACATACTCTCTCTCACCCCTATACGCTCTCAGGGCTTCTATTTGGGGGCTCACACAGCAGAGTTTATTCTTTAAAAGATTCCTCCATAGTGCAATACCACTTTTGTTCAAGAAAGCATATTCTTCATTCTGCCTATCACTTCCCACAGCATGGAAGAAACTCATGAAGAAATCGAAGTATGGAAGTGATAGCTACACAAGCCAGTTCCTTATGACATTTGCTTTGGGTAAAGGCATGTCCTAACAGAGACCTTAGACAAGCCAGTTCATTGCTCTGGCCCTCAGTTTCTTTATCTATAGTATAATGTTCCGAGATAAGGACTACAATGATGTGGCTAGGAAGACAATGGCTTCTAAATGGATGTTCAGCAGAGTCCTTGGCATTTACCTCTGGAAATAAAGCAAGTTTCTGGCTGCTTCTTCTGACCCCCAAAACATAGAGAAAAGTTTCAGTAAGGCTTGCTGTTGCCAACTTCTCAGAAAAGCCTTACGCAAATGTTACTAGTGTGTACCCATGGGAGACAGGTAACATTTGCAGGCCCTGGACACCTGTATCCAGAAGGCAGGCTCCATTGTGATGCTGTGGATACCTACCTCCCTTGGCTAATTCTGGGATCTCAGACTTCCAGGTTCACCATACTCCCTGATGAGACAGACTTACCCGAGAAGCAGTTTTTGACTCTTCATCGTGGGGGAGAGACTTTGGGTTTCCATAGTTCTGGGAATTCTCTAGCATTAAAATTGGTGGTTCTATAGCACTCCTGTCAGGGCATTCTAGGTTAAGGGTGGAGGCTGAGAATCAAGTTTGTAAGAAGGCTTCAATGAGTGGGCAAGCCAAGGCTAAACTCATTTCCATAGGGCAAATGCTGATATGGTGAAACATTCAGGAACAAGTATTTGTTGTGGAGGCAGGCCTAAGCATAGATCAGTGGTATATAATATAGAGGCTTAGACTTCTGTTGCTTGCCCTCAGTTTATCAGTGCATGGAACAGGGACTGTATGTTACTCCTCATAGGATAGTTTGTGGTTCATTCCTAACATTTACTATCAGTACCCCGTGCCAGATCCCACAGGTGTGGACCTGTTACAGTCCAGTGGAAAAAGACTTCTGTGCAAATAACCGTAATAATGTGATACCTGCTCTGCCAGGGAAACACAGGGATTAGAAGAGGCCCCTGCCTTGTGCTGTGGGCTCCAGAAACTTACTGGAGAAGCAGTGCAGTACTGGCCTAAGCTCTGAAGCCAAATGGACTGTGTTTGATCTGGCTTCTTGGTTTACTGGTTGTGTGTGACCTTGAACAAATGACCTAACCCCCTGGGCCTTAGTTTGAGCACCAGTAAAGAAAACAATACAAAGAACAAGTGAGTTAATATTATTAAATATCACAACGGCTGGCATGTAATAGACAATGTTTAAGTAGTCCTTTCACTATCAAGAGTTGTTTTTGAAGCACCTACATAGTAGCAGGCCTGTGCTGGGCAATAAAACAATCATTGATCCCACTGTCAGGAAGTTTATTTCTTAAACAAAACTGGGGCACTCTCTTATCCAGGAAGAGTTTGAAAGGAGTGTAGGGTGAGGAAGGAACTTCTAACACTGAGGGCATGCAGGACAGATAAGCCCTGCTTGAGAGCCAGACACCGGTCTTCATAGTTGGAAGGCAAACCAGGGGACTGTGTGACACTGTTAACTAATGTTAACCTACCTTTGGGTCTGAAGTTCTGCATGCCAAGGCAGCCAGGGCAGGGCTCACCAATGATTGAAAGCACAGGAGTGTGCTCAGGGCACAGGTGGCCCCACCAAAGCCCATTCCTCTCCCTGTTAGTTATGTGTCTCTGGATGGTGACTCAGATTTCCAAACCTCCGTTTTTCTAACTATTCACGGGGCGAGCCTGAGGATGATGTGGATGAATAGAGTGCAGCATTATGTTGGGCTGACCTAAGAACTCAACACCGATTCCTTTACCTTTTTTTCTTTCATTAACAAACAAGTTGGCTTTGCTTCAGTAGCCATTGGGTATATACCTGCTATGTCCCAGACCCTGGGCTGGTTCTGGAAATAAATAATCAAGATATAATTTCTTGGCCTTTCAATATTACCAGATGAGTTGGAGGTCAGGGATGGAAGTGACTATCTTTTAGTACTTTTATGCCAGGATCTCTGTTCAAATTCAGTCAATATTTGTTACATTGTGCTTGTTGTATGTCGGTCATTTTGCTAGGTCTTGAGGATATGAAGTGATTCTGATCTTTTGGGGGCTCATGACCAGGATGAGGAAGGTCATGAACTGAATTACAGTTTGGAAAGACCCAGCACAATGAAAAGGGCAGCCTCAGACTGAAGATTCACAGCACAGGCATCTGACCTGTGGTGTGAGGGCACGAGGCAATGGTCAAGAATACATGTGGGAGGAAGCAAAGTCTATCTGGAAAGTGAAGGATGGAGGCTGGTACCAGTCTATGAAGGCAATACTGTGCAAAGCCAAGGACAACAGAAAGCTGGCACATTCAGGAAAATTTCTTAAGTCAGTATGTATTGAGGGAATGAATGGAGATACAGGTGGGACAGGAAGTAGGGTAGGTGACAGGGGCTTAAATCCAAACCAAGAATTAGGGTTTTATTTGGAAGGCATAGGGAAGCTTTTGGGAGGACTGAGGCAAGGTAGATGACACAGTGAGGCAAGTGAGAGAACTTTCTGGCAGTGATGTGGAGACTGGACTGGAGAAATGAGACCAATTAGGATATAATTATAACCTTAATGAGATGATGATACTCTGAAGGGAAGATACTGTGGTAGGATAAAGGATTAGTGAATGGACTTGGGAGACCCCTATGCTTTAAATATTGCTTAGGTCCTGGCTTCTGACACATTTCCATGTAATGTAGCACTAGGAACTTCAGGGATGAGTCATATGGAGACTCATCTGTCCATTAAAAATATGACTTTCCTCTTTCTAGCACCCAACACTTTATTATCAGAGAGTCTTGGTCGTGTGGTTATGCTTCCCTCGAAGGCAGCACTGCACTGTTGCAGACATGCAGGAGTTCGGAGTCAAAGGACAGATGCAGAACTCTGCCCTGCCCCTTACTGTGTGCGGGGTTTGAGACAATTGCTTGTTTCCTGTATGAAGGAGGTTTAGAACTTCTACCCACAGGGTTGTTGTGAGGCTAGAAGAAAGGTTTGTAGTACACTGAGTATCTGACTCATCCTAACGCCAACCTTTCCTAGGGCTCTGGAATACAGGAGCTCCTGGAGTGCCTTTTAGTCTGTCTTGCATGCCATTCTCCAGAAACTGCCACTTCTCACGGCCACCACACACTATTGCAATCCTCTGGGTCTACAGGGCAACAATAGCTGTTCCAACTGCTTTACTGAAATTTTCTAAGATTTTATCAACAAGTTACTGTTAGTAATTCCTTTTATAGCTGAAAAGCTGTGGTGCAGGAAGGTGAGGTGACTTCCCTAAGGCATAGTGATAGTTAGTGAGTGGAGCTGGTGCCTGCACCCAGGCAATATGGCTTTAGAAGATGGGCTCTTAAGCACATAATACTACTTGGCAAAACCAAGAACAGAAAGAGTTAAGAGAGTGAAAAAAAGATCAGGTTTCTCTTAATTGTAATTCCTGTCAGATAAGCTTTCAAAATGTACTGGAAGCTGAGTGCACACCTTTATCTCAGCACAGAGGCGGAGGCAGGCAGATCTCTCTGAGTTCCAGGCCAGTCAGGGTTAAACAGTGAAATCCTGTCTCAAACAAAATTTTCAGTGGAGGGGAACAGAGTGAGTGACTCTTATTGTTTTCCAAAGCTGATTTTTTGAGAAAAACTAGAGATACTCAATGCAGAGGGAAGTTCAAGACAAGAGAATTGACTGGTTACATTTAACCATCCTTGGGAGCTTCTTTTGGATATAAAATAGGAAACCACACAGCTTCAACACTGCAATTAGTCTGATATTGTTTGCTTGATGCAAATAGTGGCGCTTCGATTTTTTTTCCAGTTAACAGATCCCAATAAGAATCTGATGATTACAGATTCCCTTTCCAGAAGAACACACACTTAACTTTTGCATATAAAAGAGGATTCCAAGAGCTACTCCTGGGGAGAATGTAGACAATGTATAGGACAATGAAAACAGGAGGCCAGGTCTTGAGCCTTGATACTTTTGCTACGATGATGGGGACATAAGGCAAGTCACAACCTTTTGAGTACTGTGTGTAGAACTGGAGTGATCGTCTCTGGCTCACTCACAGCAGTGGGCTGATGACAACCATGGAAGGTGAGGTGAACTGCAAAGCGTTCAGAGAACTTCCTCCCCCTCTGGTCACACAGCAACTACACAACAGGGCTAAAACGGGAAGAAGCCTCTAAAGTGTACACAAGAATGCTAAGATGATCACGTAAGAAATGAGTGTGATGGGTCACACAGATGCAAATGCAATGCCCAAGGTAGTTATATATATATACTGAATTTAGGACTGTGTCCTACCCACTTGTGGGATCTTGAACTGGGTAGATGAATGGGATGGGCAGAAGTGTCTCAGTCAGTGATGCTGCAAATGGAGACAGGGAAGACTCTCTCCCATTTCCTATGAGGAAGTGTGTCAGAACTCTGCAGTCTCTGAAATCTAGCCTGCTGCCAGGCATGCCCAGGTCAGCACATCTAGCTTTAATGCAACTACAGAGGTGATGTTTTTTAATTCCATTGGCTAACCCAAACCTACAAAACTTTAACTCTTAACCCCTTGCATTAGAAAGACTCCACAAGAATGTTCCCATCCAACTCAGGCTGTGAATGCTTTTGATTCAGATGAACACCTACCTGGATGGCTTATAAAACTCACAGGGTCAGATCATGGTAGCCTTCTAAACCAGAAGCCTTCCAAAAACCCAAGACTATTAAAAGGCAATAGGAAATTGGCATTGCTTCCTCAACCCTTTAAACAAATTCTTCAAAGACACAAATGATAATCCAAGAACACAGGGCAGTGACCTAGAATGGGGGATGACAAGGAGTCCTGGAGTCACTGTAAACAGTAGGCAAAGAATGTGGAGGGAACACATTGATGGCCTCGCTCAGTGTCTGGAGGCTGGGATGTACAGCTCATGGAAGTCTAAGGTTAAGAAGACCGTAAAAGATACTGCTGATTTTGCCATGGTAGCAAGTCACTTTAGTATTGTGCTTGTATGAGAGGGTATCAAATGTTCTCCCCTCCTTTTCTGGAACTCAACTGACCAGACTTCCAGGAGTGAACAGTAACAGGGCCTATAGGATAGGAGTTCAGGAGGCTGAGCCAGTTAGACAGAGAACTTTCCAAGGCAGGATTGAAAAAGGGTTTGTCAATTTCACACACATTCAAGTAACATTTAATAACGTTTATGAAACTGGTTTCAGGGTAAAGTCTATATGTTGGTATACAGAAGTAAACGGGAATGGTAGGGAACCATATAATGAAGTCAAATCCAGATCAGATGGAACAGGTTAAACACAAGAGTGAGTTCAGAGACCTCTCTCAAACCCCTGCCCACACCCTGGCTGCTGGTTCTGATATGGCTTGAGTTCAGGGCTGTGGCTTCTCACAGCAGCTACAGATCAAGGTCTAGCTGGAAAAAGAGCTGGCTCCCTAGGACAGCTGCAGCTTCGGAAATGACATCTTGTGGTACCACTTGATTAGGAAGGAAGGAGCAGAGCTGGAGAGGAAGTGCTTAGGTGGAACTCCCCTCACAGTGAGCTCCCTTCTTTTCAGTCAGTTGGCAGATGAAGCGTAGTGGTATTAGCAACAATCCCTTGGAAGAATTTTCAGGGGACGTTCTTGGCTGAGCATCAGAGGAAAACAGGTGAATTTTCCTGGCCAATACTTTTTGAGTAGAGAGAAAAGTGACCAGACATATCTTCAGCTTTGGTTAAGTCTTCTCAGAACCCCATAATGGAACCAGGGAAACACACCTAACACACTTACAAAATAACTAGACTGGGAGGCCAACTCTAAAGATAAAGACTAGAGATGACACAAAAACTGCCATAGAGAACATTCTAAGACTAAAAGGAAATTAATTGGCTGTGAAGATATAAATATTCTTATGAACTACCCCAAACCCTAAATCCATAGATTAACAAAGTCCACATCTACAAATCAAACCCCAGATTACTACATATCAATTCAGGCAACACATGAATTCTAGGCTAAGCCCCCAAATTTGCTCTCTTAAATATATGAAGTCTGAATTTTTAGCCAAAGAATGAGATCTCTTTTATTTGGGATATAAATCCAATATCTAATATTAAAACATTCAGAAACTAAACTTATAGAGCAAGTCCCTTGCTGCAGGAGAGCCCACAGGGTAACTGATTAGATTTTGGCAATAGAGAAGGTGTTTAAAACACCAAGTGATGGCCAGGTATTGTGGGGCATGCCTGTAATCTCAGCACTTGGGAGGTGGAAGCAGATGACTGCAAGTTTGAGGCCTGAGCTACATAGTGAGATCTGGTCTCCAAAAGCCTAAAAAAAGGAAACAAACACCCCACCAAGTGACAAGGTCCCAGATGTATGAAGTAGCAGGGGCAGGAAAAGCAGAATTGTGTGCAGCAACTTGGTAGCAGGTACCTGGGAAGTTCTAAATGTCTCAATGCAAGCTGAGTAACAGCTTCCCATAGCTGGCCAATAGCAAGTCTTAGTGCTGGCACTCTCTGCATGCTACCTCAACACACTGTGTACTCATTAGTTCCCCAAGCTGCAATGAAACAAAAAAACTCCTCCAAGATGGAATATGGAGGCCATGACAGCAGTATATAAATACCTTGCCTATATGTTAAATTAGTTCTCCAACAAAATCTCATATCTTAGTAAAGGAGTTAGACATATGATATACTTCTCTACCCCAAAATGTCTAACCCTCAGGCCAAGAATGTCCAATTTGACTTTCTTCTCTCTGCCTTTTAAAATTAGGTGATATAAACTTAAAATCCAGTTACAGACATAAAAAAGCAGAGGTATGAGCCCTGGCTCAATGACACATATCAAATACACAGCATCCTGATGTCAAGGACAAAAAGAACTGTTCTGGACACTGAAGGGGAAAGATGGGAACTGGAGAGGTATAAGTTCTACCAGGGGTCACTCTCACTCAACAGTACATTAGTTATTAAACAAGGGTGAAGTGCAGGTATATCAGGAGAGGGCAGTGGAGGGAAAGGGAATACTCCATCATGAGGGCTAGGGAACATATACTCATGGATGGGAAATTTTAAGTAGCTATGTTTATTACTTTTTTCCAGCAATCTTGCGAGAGGCAGAAGTGTGACATTGAATTGAGTGAGACGAGCATGTGGGTGGGTTGGCGAGGAGCCCATCTCTTGACATGTACCACTGGCTTGTCAGGAGTGGCTGGTTCCACCGCTGAGTCATGTTTACTCTTTTGCTTCAAGGAAAAGGGTTTCTTGAGGGAACAACTTTACCTCCAATAATGACTTATTGGGGTCTAGCTGAGTTATCTGAAAAGAAAGAAAATACACATTTAGAAATCTTTAACAAGTACATTGTTTTTCAGCCTTCTACACATTGGCATGAGCATGTGTACAGTATCTTACTGGATTAAAACAATTCTGTGTGGTGATGGTGGTGTTCTTAATGTTCTCTGAGGAAACCAGGGCTCTCAGAAAGGTCATATTTTTACAGTTCCATCTAGTTAGAGGAGTTAGTACTAACCTCAGGCTACTGGCTAGGTCCCTTGCCTCCTGTGTCCTTGGGAAAGACAGAGGAAGATATATTCTGCTGGCTAAACAGAGGAATGGCATGCCTGAGACCTTGACTTGGTTAACTGCTGATAGCATGGAGGCTGCTCTGCTGGCTGGGACAACAACTAAACCTTTGGAGGGATAAGGGCTAGGCTCTTCATTAAAATTCCATGGAGCAAACTACAGAATGGCCACTCCACTGTATCCAGAGATGACGCTATCTCAGGGAGCTCCCGAGGAAGACAGCACAATCTCCTCATTGAGGGTATATTTAGCCTGGAAAAATGAGGCAACCACATAATATAACTATATTTTAGAAATTTATGAAAATTCGGGGTGGTGGTGGAGCACACCTTTAATCCCAGCACTCTGGAGGCAGAGGCAGGAGGATCTCTATGTTTGAGACCAGCCTGGTCTACAGAGCAAGTTCCAGGACAGCCTGGGCTCCACAGAGAAACCCTGTTTCAAAAAACCAAAACCAAAAAAAAAAAAAAAAAAATCAACTACTAAATGTAAAACTAAATCTTTATTAGATCTCTGCCCTTCCTAAGCCAGGGCAGAGATGGCAGGTGAAGGTTTTAAAAACCCAAGAGAAAGAAACACATTTATCAAAAGGGATCATGAGCTCTGCAAGACTGAAGAGTATTAGGTTAGTGGAAAGCATACAGGCTTTGAAAATAGGAAGACTCTAGTTTAAGTCACAGCGGTGTTGGCTATCAGCTTTGTGGCTCTTGTCTTGTAGGATTGATCAAAATTAAATGGGAAAAACATAATTAGCACAGTGTCTGGCATAGAGCAGATCAACAAAATTCGCTATGTATGAGAGCAACTATAAAGGGAGATGGACATGTAGACAATGGGCTGCTCTGAGTATGTCATGGATGGTTAGGTACTCTCTAGCTATACCTGAAGCTGCTGCTCTGCTATTTGCATGAGCTTTGGGGCCTTGGGCAAATACTACAGGCAGGCAATTTGCCTGCTCAACTCAGGCCATTCATAATGAGATGACTCTGCTTTCTTCTTCCAGGTAGAGAAGGGGGGCCCCTGGGTGTTAAAGACTGGTAAACTAACGTGGGAAACACTGACCTTAGCATATGCAGGTGGAGACTAGGTATGCTCAGGAGGGTCATTAAGGAGACACATCTACCCCTGGAATCCTTTCTGCTTGTAAGGAACCCAGCACAAATCTTGACCTACTAGTATCTCTTGGGTGCTGGGGAGATGGGCAGGCAAGGTAGAAGGGAGGACCTAGCTTGCTGTCTGTTTTCCAATGCAGTGGGAGGGCAAGCTGCTGGCAAATGTTTACCTACTTCCCCAATTAACGTATAATACTGCACTGGCTTCTGTCAACAAACAGAGCTATGTTGCCTCTGCTTTGGCATTTTCTGCCCAGCTGCTTCTGCTATTGTTCTTAATTAACATGCCAGAGCTCTTCCGGTATCTTCTACTTTGTTATTTGTGGTTTGTAAATATGACGCCTATTGTGAGAAACCAAAACCATACTAGTGCCAGAGTTGTGAGAACAGGCAGGAAGATGTATTAGGAAGCAAAACAGGCTGGAAGCCTGGAGCATCAGACCTATGTGGCACCCTACTGGGGTGGTAGACATGCAAGGTAAGAGATTCATAAACTCTTAGTTAAAATTGTAGTTGTCATTGATAAAACAGTATCCAAGAAATATTAAATGATTTTCCCTAGTCACTTTATGTGGGGAAATTGGGATCTGAGGAAGGCAGAAACAAAAATTTCTTGGACATCTATCACAAGCCAAGCACTTCAAATCTATTTCTCAATTAGTCCATGACCACCACCATGCAAGGCTGCAGAGGTGAGACAACCGAGTTTCAATGTAGTTACCACTTGTTTATGGCTTTATAGTTAGAAAGAATCTGTCCACAGTGTTATGATTAAAAAGACTGAAGCAAACCTACATTCTATCTATATGACCTTGAAGCAGTTAAAAATTAGAGAGTCCATTTTCCTATCTGTAATAGAGCAATCAGTTTCTCCTTTGTAGTCAGTGTGATAGCTACGTGAAATAATGTTAGGGAAGCCTCTGGTGGCCCATCCCAAGTCAGTAAGTACGCAGCAGATGAACAGCCACTATTGGCTGTGGTGTTTCTTGGGTAGCAGCCTATACTCTCTCTAGGTTGTCCTGGTTATCTTTGTTTCTACCCCATTGCCCAGCAGGCATGCTACCCTTCCCCTGTATGTAATGCCTTCAGTTCTGGAGATCTCATTCTCTAACTTCAGTGAGGTCCTCCAGCCAGTGGACTGCTTTGAAGTAAACACAGTTCTGTTGAGGCATACCTTCTCAGAGTGCCCATATGAGGCCTCCCCAGCCCATTCTGAAGTTCATTTCATTTATCTATGCTTAATGTTTTTTTTTTTACTATCTAGTCTTTTATTTATTTTCCTTCTTTTTTAATCCATTTGCTTTGTGATACAA
The DNA here is from genome assembly GCF_007827085.1 of Peromyscus californicus insignis. NCBI lineage: Eukaryota > Metazoa > Chordata > Mammalia > Rodentia > Cricetidae > Peromyscus > Peromyscus californicus. Next base: position 41,516,814 of record NW_026294573.1, read on the forward strand.
ATTATTACAACAATGTAATATTATAACTGTTGACAACAATGATAGCCAACAGTTTATAATCTTTCATTACACATAGAATATATTAACTGATTTAACCCTTACAATGGCTCTTGAGCTAGATATTGTTATTTCCATTTGACAGGCCAGGAAACAGGTTTAGAAAGGCTGAGAATTTGCTCAAGGCCACACAGCTAGTAAGCCAGGAATTACATTTGTATCCAGAGCCATCCCCCCACCTCCTTCCCCAGGCTATCTCTGGCTATCCTGGGAACTTGTTATGTAGACCAGGCTGGCCTTTAACTCCCAGTGATCTGCCTGCCTCTGCCTCCCGAGTAAGTGTGCTGAGATTATGTCTGTCTGTCTGTCTACCTATTTATTGTTTTATGTAGATGGGTGTTTTATCTGCATGTATGTCTGTGCAGCATGTGCATGCAGTGCTTATAGAGTCCAGGTCCCCTGGAAATGGAGTTACAGACAGTTGTGAGCTGTCATGTGGGTGCTGGGAATTGAACCCGGGTCCTCTGGAAGAACAACCAGTGCTCTTGACTGCTGAGCCATCTCTCCAGCCCCCAAGTGCTGAGATTAGATCAAGTCACCACATCTGGCACCATATTTTACTACTGTAGTTGCCACCAGCCTACCCTGTATAAGAGTACCTGAACTCAGCAGTAGTTTTGGGCTGGTGTTAATGAGTATATAGATAACATGATAATATACTATAAAACATACAAAGTTTTTTTTAAAATATTGTTTGATCTAAATGCTAGTCTTGTAACTAGTGTTATTCCTATTTTACAGATGAAAACATATAACTAAGAGATTAAATTAAACCCCACTGTTACCGAATTAAATTTTTAAAAATAAAAATAGCCTTTGGTGCTCTATTGCCCAGTAGTATGACTATAGTTAACAATAATGTATTATATAGTTCTAAATAATCAGAAGAGACATTATTTCTCACATTTGGCTTTTTTTTGGGGGGGGGGCTTTTTGAGACAAGGTTTCTTTGTGTAGCTTTGGAGCCTTTCCTGGATCTCGCTCTGTAGACCAGGCTGGCCTCGAACTCACAGAGATCCGCCTGCCTCCGCCTCCCAAGTGCTGGGATTAAATGTGTGTGCCACCACCGCCCGGCTACATTTGGCTTTTTAAAATATTGTCTTTATTAATTCTTGAGAATGGCATGAAATGTATTTTGACCATATTAATTCTCTTCCTTAATTTTTCCCAGATCTCACCACTTGCCAACCCATTCAACTTCATGTACATGTGTTCCCTCTCATTCCCTTTCAACTCACCAAGCCCAGTTTGTATTGGCTGATTACTCCTTCAGGGGGCCTGCCATGGCGTGTGGTCCATATACCAGCTGTCACACCATTAAAGAAAACCGACCTTCCCTCTCCCAGCAGCAATCAAATACCAGCAGTCAGCTAGGGGTGGGACTCTGTGCCTGCCTCCCCTCCTCCATGCTGGGATTTTGTCTGGCTTGATTTTGCTTTGGTCTTGTGCATGCTGTCACAGTCTCTGAGTTTAAATATGCATCTGCAGTGCTGTATCCAGAGAGCATGAGTCTCTGAAGTCAGCCACCACCTCTGGCTTTATAATCTTTACCCTCCACCTCCCTCAGAGATCCCTGAGCTTGAGGGGGCTGCCAGAGCATCTGTGGTACCATTGCACCATCGAGCATATCTTGCCAGGCAGGTCGTTAATGCAGACTGCGGGGTTTACTGCTAGAGGAGACTGATGGTTACTCTTCTCTTCCAGTAGAATGCATAGCACTTACCAGCACTATGAAAACCACCAAAGGGGAAGAAGCTTCCAGGTGAGCACCAGCTGGATTTCCCAAGTATGTGATATAGAAGAAAGGGGTTTTGTTTTGTTTTGTTCCCCCCCAACCCCCGACCCCGAGACAGGGTTTCTCTACGCAGCTTTGGAGTCTCTCCTGGAACTTTTACTGTAGACCAGGATGGCCTCGAACTCACAGATTAAAGACGTGTGCCACCACTGCCCGGCTGAGAGATTTTTTTTTTTTATATCTTTACAAGGAAATATTAATGGGGTGATGGGTATGCTAAGAATTCTATTTTGATTATTATATGATATATGCATGTGTCAAAAAATCACACTGGAGTCTATAAAAATAATCCTATAATCCTACTGTTAAGGGGTATCCACTCCTAACTCAGAGGCATATTTTCCATAGATATGTGTAAAACCTGTATTTTTTGAGAATTTCATACACAAACACTGTATTTACATCATTTCTACCCCTTCCAACTCATCCATGTCTCCCACTCTCTTTCAAATTCATGACTTTTTCTTTAATTTAATTTTCTTTAATTGTAGACGATAATTGAAAACTTTGCTTCTACTGTAATTTATAGGTGAGAGAGAATGAGGGGGAGCAGGGTACCAAGCTCCTTCTCAGTGGCTAGTGGCCCCATTGTGAAGACACTGCAGTGCTCTGGGCCTCATTTAGAAGGGCATGGAGCATGTCAGAAGGGTTTCCTGAGCTGGGCTGTGGTGGCGCACACCTTTAATCCCAGCACTTGGTAGGCAGAGCTAGGCGGATCTCTGTGAGTTCAAGTCCAGTCCAGCCTGATCTACAAAGTGAGATCCAGGACAGGCTCCAAAGCTACACTGAGAAACCCTGTCTCAGAAAAAAAGAAAAAAAGGGGTCTCCTGAGAAACAGTAGAGGACAAGAGGAACTGTGTGGGGACAGAGGGTACAAGGAAATGGTGCTGCTGTTGCTGGAGGGACAGAGATGTGCTACTCTGGCTTGAGTTTCTGAAGGCTGACAAGTGAAGAGAGCCAAGATGGTGAGGTAAACATCATGGGAGGTAGAACTCTTCAGGGACGCCGCAGGAATTACTGTGGCTAGCAATGGTTCTTTCTCCTAATTTTGTTGCTTTTCTTCTTTTGCCTTCCGGTATTTATCTTCTTCTTGTCCTCAAGTCATCATCATAGTAGCAGGTATCACTTAGTGAACATCTCCCATTAGTTGGGTCCATGCAGCCTGCATTCTGATTTATATGTAGTCTCTTAACTATTCCTCAAGATGGCCTAGTGAAATCAGTACTAGTGCCATCTTATAGATATGGACACTAAGGCTACCTTGCCCATTGTTGTAGGGACTAAGGTTTCAGAGTCAGGTCTATCCAATTCCAAAGCTCATTATGATCAGAATGGTCTGGCAAACCAACTTATGAACAGGCTGACTTGGGGAGGGGAGAAGGAAGTCTGCTGCACTCAGAAGTATCCAAATACAAGCATATTTGATGGCAATAGTACCAGCTAACATTTTCTGAACATTTATTTCAAACCAGGCAATCTTTGACATACTTTGCTTTTATAAAAATATTTTTATAATAGTTTTCCAATGTGGGCAAAATGATCATTCCTATTTTATGAGGAAACTGAGTCACAGAACAGATTAAGTTGTTTGTCTAAAGTATTAAAGCTATTAAGGGCAGAGCCAGATTGTGAATCAAGACAATCTAGCTTTGGGATCTACCTAGTTACTAGATTACATGGCTAGAGATGTCGCTGAGAGTAGTATCCATAGGGAGAAAGAAATTGGAAGAGATGATCCAGAGTTTCTTTTGAATCAAGCTTCCAGGATACAAGACCTTCACTTTAAGAATGGCAGAAGGTCAGGGGTCATTAAAAAATCCTGAAATGTTTATAAAATACGAATACAAAAACCCAATCTAGGTCTGTCTTTTGCCATTTACCTGGGACTTTACTGAATTATTGACTCTCTAAATCAACAGAGAAGGAACACTTTGGGATTCCTTGGGGGAGGAGGGGTGTTCTCAGAGAAGAGGTAGAGTTCGTCTTCATAGTTAGAAGAAGGGAGTCAACCATCCTGACATTTCCTTCATTGTATTTGGGAAACCTGAATGGGCATATTTTCTCATTAAAACAACAGTTTAGCAAACTGGCTTTGTAAAATGTGTATGTTAGCACAGATGGGATATGTTCCCTGCCAAACAGGGCTTTTCTTTGTTATATCAATTTTCTCAGCAATTTGAAATTTTATATGCATTTTTTTCCTATGACCTCCCTGGGCTTCATTCAGTTCCTGTTCTAAAATCAATACTCTGTTATGAAAAATGTAAACTAATGTGACAGAGTCTCATCTTGGCCAATGTGGAAATTTCAGGGTGTTATGATGAGAAAATGCCTTAACTATCCAACAGTCCAGGCCTTTATTTCACAGGTGGGCAACCTGAGACTCAGAAAGCAAGTGACTCAGCCCAGGTGAAATGGATGATTATAAGCAGACACAGTATGTTATTTCAGGGTGTAGATGGAAGTTTCTCTAGTCCTGCTGCCCCTGAAATCAGGATGAATCTCTCCTGCCCGCAGTCCCAGAGCCACTTCTAAAATAGTCACCCAGAGGCTTATATTAATTACAAACTGTATGGCCTATGGCTTTAGTTTCTGGCTAGCCAGCTCTTTCATCTCAAATTAACCCATTTCTATAAATCTATATGTTGCCACGTGGCTGTGGGTTACCGGTCTGCTGGCATCTCTTCTGACTCTGTCCTCTCTGTATCTATACTTGGATTTCTGGCCTGGCTGTAAGCTTTCTTGCCATAGGCCAAAACAGCTTTATTTATTATCCTATGGGAGCCACACATATTCACAGTACACAGAAAGACATCCCATAGCATCAGGGTTTCTGATATCTGTTTGAGAGTCCTTTTTCTTTTCTTTTTTTCTTTTTCTTTTTTTTTTTTTTTTTTTGAAATAGGGTCTCACTATGTTGCTCTGGTTGGCCTGGAACTTACTGTATAGAACAGGCTAGCCTCAAATTCATTTAGATCTGCTTGCTTCTGTCTCCTACATGCTTGGATTAAAGATGTGTGCCACCATGCCTGGTCTGTTACAAAATTCCTCATAGCAGCACCACCCTGCCTCTCAACTGCAGTAAAGATATGATACCATAAACATAATGCTACTACTAGATGCTACTCAAGGGGGAGCTGAATACTATTAAAAAGAGCAGCAGTGGTACTTGCAAGGCACTTTATAGTTTGCAAAGAATTTACACCAACAGCTCATTTCCATAGGCTTGGTAATATACAGTCTCTGTTTTACTTGATATTTTACTAAGATTTGCTTTTATTTTGGAATCAAATAAAGGAAAGTCTGGATCTAATATCTTAATAGAGGTAAAATTTTAAATTTCGATTTTTGTCTCGTTTTACTTCGTAATATATCTTTTGTTTGTTTGTTTGTTTGTTTGTTTGTTTGAGACAGGGTTTCTCAGTGTAGTTTTGGTGCCTGTCCTGGATCTCGCTCCGTAGAACAGGCTGGCCTTGAACTCACAGAGATCCGCCTGGCTCTGCCTCCCGAGTGCTGGGATTAAAGGCCTGAGCCACCACCGCCAGGCCCTAATGCATCTTAACAGCTGACAGGAAGCATCAACTTAAACCCTAACCTTCTGAGCTGTTCCTCAGAACTTCCACAAGTCCCTAGATAACAAGAGTTCTTTCTCACTCTTTGAGTTACAGATTTTGGGTTCAATGAGCAGGAATGGAAAGCAATAATGTTTCTTAAACATATTCCTGCTTTTAGACTAAAAAAATGCACTTCAGAAAAAAAAATCAAAGCACCTTTAAGGCAGCATCATCCACTGTCTGACTGCTTTAGTATTTGCCTGCTAGTCTCTGATGACCAACAACTTCCATTTTTTCTAGGCTAAGGAGTGGCAGCCCTGTGAGCAGAGGGAGCCAGAACTCCAGGAGCAGACCTTTGCTAAACTAATAAACAATCATGTCAACATGGAGAACTAGCATCAGCATCTCACCCAAACCTTCCTCCCCTCCCAGCAGTGTGAAAGACATCTGTTCTACCTGGCACAGACAGACCATGATAAACTTCCAAGCTTCAGGGCATTTGCCCCTTCAGTTACAGCAGTGGTTCTCAACCCCTTTGGGGGTCGAATGACCCATTCACAGGGGTCGCCTAAGACCATCCTGCATATCAGATGTTTACATTATGATTCTTATAAGTAGCAAAATTATAGTCATGAAGTAATTTTATAGTTGGGAGTCAACACAACATGAGAAAATCTATAAAAGGGTCACAGCATTAGGAAGGTTGAGAACCACTGAGTTACAGTCTATCAACTTCTGAGTGTTCTTCCTTGTTTTCAGCCCTCAACAACTTCAGTGAATGGCCTCTTCTCTGAACCTCTACATCTGACTACCAAGGCTGTCTGCCATCAAAGCTTGCCAGAGAGTAAAGGTCATAAATAGATGAGTCCATTCTTGGACAAGCCACTTTTCTTCTACTTTTTTTTTTTTTTTTAGACAGGGTTTCTCTGTGTAGTTTTGGTGCCTGTCCTGGATCTCACTTTGTAGACCAGGTTGGTCTCGAACTCACAGAGATCCTCCTGGCTCTCTGTGCTGGGATTAAAGGTGTGAACCACCACTGCCCAGCATCGACACCTTTCTTCTTTAGGCTTTTCTTTTAAAAATGTAGGGGTTAGTGATTAGTAGGAAATTGATGGTACTGCACTTGAGCTTTGGGGATCCAAACATGTAGCCTCAAACCCAGTGTCAGCCAAATCAGTTTTGTTTCCAGTTTCCTTCTCCACTTGGTGAAAGTTTTTTTTGTAGGGATGAAAATAGCCATCACCAAGGGATGAAAATAGCCATCACCATGTCATAAGGAAACTGGTTCTGTGCCTTTTTTATGTTAGATGTCATCTCATGGTGTCAACTATTCAATGGTTAGAATGACTGAAGAGTGACCAGAAGTATACTTGGGTTTGATATCCATTGCTATAATCTCATTTTTGTTTGAGGACTGTGGAAGGTTACTTAACCTTCTAGTTAATTATTCTTTATTCATAAAATAGAGACTTTTTTTTTGCTGAGCTATAAGGATTCAATAATGTAAAACTTGGGGGGGTATATTTATTTTATGTTCATGATTCTACATGGAGAAACTTCTGGATGTTCTTCCTGCTTCTCATACAAATGTGACAGGTTTGGTGAATTTGGGAAAAAACTCCTGAATTTAGCTGTATGATTTCCCCTGCACTTTTTTTTTTTTTTTTTTTTTGGTAAGACGGTCTCTCTCTGTAGACCAGGCTAGCCTCTAACTCAGAGATCCACCTGCCTCTGCCTCCTGAATGCTGGGATTAAAAGTGTAAACCACTTGCCGGGCGGTGGTGGCACACGCCTTTAATCCCAGCACTCGGGAGGCAGAGCCAGGCGGATCTCTGTGAGTTCGAGGCCAGCCTGGACTACCAAGTGAGTTCCAGGAAAGGCGCAAAGCTACACAGAGAAACCCTGTCTCGAAAAACCAAAAAAAAAAAAAAAAAAACCAAAAAGTGTAAACCACCATTGCCCACCTCTCTCTTTATTAGCTAACCTGCTCCTATTATAAGGCATAAGGATCTGTAGCATCTGTACCAATGCCTCAGCTGGGTAAATTTATCTAATTTAGGAGCAAAGAATATATCAATAAGCTACTTGACTGCAAATCCCAAACCACAATCTGATCAATTTTATTTTTTTGGTAATAAAAGTGACTGATTTATCTTTCAATAGGTTTTATATCTTTTAATTAGTCTAGAGATAGTTAAGTGAAGGAGATGTTATTTAATGTCCCTAAGTCCCCAAGTCTCCCACAGCATTAGGCATATCTATAACACAAAGCTACAGCCAAGCTTTCTTTTACAGCATTTCTCTTTTTTTTTTTTTTCTTCTGCAGCAGGGTCTCACTTTCCACCTGGGTTGGCTTTGAGCTTATGGAGAACCTTCTGCTTCAGTCTCAAGGGCTGGGATCCAGGCACAAGCCACCAGATCTGGTATAGTAGATGCTTCTTTAAAGCTAAACCACCTATCACAGAACAAATCTACCAAACTTTCTTCTGAGAAATGCATACACATGGTCATTATCATCTCACAGCTTTCAGAGTATCTTCATAAATACTGTCTAAATTTCAAAGCTATGCTAGACAATTACATCTATTAATTCTCCTTGTAGCAGGTGAGAACACCAAGATGCAGATGGGGACACAATTCATGCATGACTATAAAAGTAGACATTGGTGGGCTCCCAGTTGAACCCAAGTCTTCCTATTTCAAACCTCAAGCATTTTTACTCTGTGATGCAGTCCAAGGGCTGCATATGGAAGTTCCCAGAGTACAGTGAAGTAACTTCGCGTTAAAATTTATTTGACCTTAAGAGAACAGCTAACTTTCTAGATGCTCTGGATAACCTAGTCTACTTGTTTCTCTTAGGAAAAAAAAAACATTTAAATATCAGAAGCTTAATAATGATCATCATTTACAAAAGTTAACATTTACTTTTTTTGTGGAGGTGAGATATTGCCTAAACTGGTTTTGAACTTCTGGGCTCAAGTGACCCTCCCACTTGACCTTTCCGAGCAGCTATGACTATACGTCTGCTGTATACCACATCTAGCTTGCTTCTCCCTTTTCTGCTTTCTTCTCTTCCTCCCTTGAGTTGGATATTGAACCCAGAGCCTTATACGTGATAGGCAGTGCTCTTAGCATTTTCTAAGTGCCACACACTATGCTAATTACCTCCATATTATGTAATTAAGTGATTATCATAATCTTTTAAGTATTTCATTTTATACCATAAAAACTGGTATGTGCTGGGCGGTGGTGGCGCACGCCTTTAATCCCAGCACTCGGGAGGCAGAGCCAGGCGGATCTCTGTGAGTTCGAGGCCAGCCTGGGCTACCAAGTGAGTTCCAGGAAAGGCGCAAAGCTACACAGAGAAACCTTGTCTCGAAAAACCAAAAAAAAAAAAAAAAAAAACAAAAAAAACCTGGTATGTTATTAAAATGTTAAAATGTCCTCAAAAATTGGCATCTTGTCAGGGATGCCTTGGTGACCTTTCCTTGCCTTGGTATTCCTAGTGGTGGCTTTGGTCACTACACTATTAAGTGACAATGCTAATGGGAAAGCCCGGAGGTAAGAAAGGGGATTCTAACAAGGGTGCAGTAAGAGGAGGAGATTCTCTTTAGTCTAAAAGCTGGAGAAATTCCAAGTATACAGAGCAAGCATCAAAAGAACAAAAGAACAAAGAACATAAAGAAAATGTAAAAAGTCTAAGAAGAAAGAGAATAGTCAGGTCTCCTCTACCTGAGAAGTCAGTTTCCAGATTAGTCCCTCATGGGTTCTGGAAGGCACAATTTCAAGTAAACAAATGGAAGTTCTGCTTTACAGAGCAGTTTGTAAGTTGTGGTCCACAGAAACAAATAACATAAGTAAATTCATAGATGAAGATTCTATAGTAGAGTAATAGAAATCTAGTGCAGATTAGCTCAAGGCATGCCTAGCTTATAGATGTGTTAAGCACTGGTCTCCTCATCCACTGGGAGCTGCCAGAAGGCCCAGGGCTGGAATGATTCTGAGCCTGTTCAAGGCAAAACGATTAACTCAGTGAGATGTATGTAGGGGTTTGAAGGAGGTAGGGAAACACTGACCTAGGGGACAGATCTCTAAAAAGAGGCCACCACACAAGACAGCCAGGTCTTCAAGATGTCTGTGATAAGACTGGATCACAATACTAATTAGTGACTGTGGCAGAGCACTGAGAAACAGGGGAAAGATAATTGCCTACTGGTTAGGTTGAGAACTGTGAACTTGGCTTAAAAGTCTTCCGAGAAATCTTGATCATTGTTTGCCCCAGAATTTCACCACTAGGCAAGATTAAGAAACAAGTACATTTTAAATCCTGGCACTGCATCTTTTCATAAGTCATAATTTCTTATGAGATGAGCCTCACTTTTCTTACCTGTAAGCAGGTCAGCATTGCCAACACCCCAGCAGTCTTTCAAAAAACCACATCTCTCGGGGTCTCTCTTTCACATTTCCACATGGAAGGGAGTTGCACAAACAAGTCCCACTCTACCACTCTTCTACTTACAGTTCTTAAATGATTTCTTATTAAAATAGGGCAATCCCTTTCTGCTCCAGCCTTTTACTTTCCCAGTTTGTAAATGTGTGGTAATGTTCCTGACAAGGTTCTTTGGGGCCTTTCAGGGTAGGCATAGTTGGGAAGGCAGTTTGGAGATAGAACAGGAAGAGCACAAATTTCTAGGTAGCATAAACTTTAGAAAAATACTTTTTCCTCTGGTTGCAGAGAAGTTGTTTAATGGTATGCTCCATGTGTCTTCAGCAGCAGAGTGGCGAGGGAGAAAGTGAACATTTTGAATGCATTTTAATACTTAAGTAGGGCTATGCAAGCCAGTGTGTTCATAGTTCTGCATACAAGCACTGTTCAGGAGCTGGAGCTTTGAACAGGAGTTAAAAGAGTTGAGTCCCTAACGACATACAAAAGACTTGCTGGTGTGATTTATTCTGATGTATTTACTTATCCAATTACCAAAACAGCAGGAGATCATTAAAATTTCTAGTTACCAGATGCAGCACGTTCAATATCTTAAATGTTACCAAGGCTTTCTCTGAGCTATTTTGATATTACACTTCATCTGCCTAAAAGCTTATGAAACTGGAAGGCAAGAACCATGAACAGAGCAGGAACATTCTTTGAAGGCTGGTCCAGAAGGTCTGTACAATACTAAACCTGTATCAGAAATTCCCAAATTCCTGGACTAAAGTACTATGATGAGAAATGAAAATATCTGTGAGACCTCAGCCAAGTCTTTTCTATCTCTGAGCTCCCATCCTGCTAAGTAAGGATGCTGATATGGTGATATTTTATTTGTATTAAAATGTTATTTGTATGTTAATAAATAAAGTTGCCCGGGGTCAGAGCTATTAGCAAGCCATAGGAAAGCAGGGCAGTGGTGGCGTACGCTTGTAATCCCAGCACTTGGTAGGCAGAGCTAGGTAAGTCTCTGTGTGTTCAGGGATACAGCCAGTATTGGCAGTATTGGATACACATGCCTTTAATCTCAAAAGCAATCATGGAAAACCTGGAGGTCTATATAGACAGGCTGTGACGAGGCAGTCATGTGGTTGGGTTTACAACCAATGAGAAGGCAGGACAGGAACTCTATATAAGGACTTGAACACAGAAAGTAGCTCTGGTTCGGAGAGGTAGGACCACCACAGGAGGAAGGGTAAGGTTTTAGCTCTTAGCTCTGACCTCTTGGTTTTCTTCTTTGCATTGGTTCTGTGTTTCTTAGTTAATAAGAAGGTTGGTTACATCTACATGCTGACATTGTCCCATGTTACAAAACTGTTGTGAGCACCATCACAGTTTACTTTCACACAAATGTCTTGTAGAGAAGATAGAACAACTTAAGGTACCTTGCTTATTATATGCTCTAATAAACTAACATGCAGAATAGGCACCAAACTAGGAGTGCTGAAAAATGGAAAGCAAGCTCACACTGACATTTCAGAGTACGGGGTAAAAGAAATGCATTAATGGATGATATCTAGACCCACAGGAGGGCGGTGGGATCTTGGTCCCAACATTTTTTTTATTATTATTTCTGATCCTCGAATATTATTCCCTCAAAGACCTAGGCTCCAGCCAATTAGAGCTGTTTGTTATTGAGCAGATATGCATTAGGTTTTCCTTTCCAGAACCTTTGGCTATATTGTTTCCTCCACCTAGGTTGTCTTTTAATTTCAAACATTCTTTCCTATGTATCCTTCGAGCTCAACTTAAATGCCACTTCCCCGACAAAACCAGGCCTGTGAGAGAGCCTAAATTTTCCTTTCCTATTCCCAGAACAGAGCTAATCACACCTGGCTTCCAGTCTCATTGATCAGGTCACAGGTTTGTGACACAGCAACTGTATACAATCACTGTGGTTTCTCTCATTATCTACTCCATTGCTCTGCATGTGACCAAGTCCCATTTGCTGAGCCAGTACCTGTCTTTTACCCATAGGTTCTTTAAGGTGGCTGCCGAAGTCTGCTGCAGATTCAAAGTTAGGATCTGTTCTGGAATGTAGGTACTGGCAATGCCAACACTGCTCTTTGTTCATACAGCATTCTTATTCTTTAATGAGGTGAGGGATTCTGAAGGATGCAGCCCAGAGGATCTATAGCATAGGAGTCATGTTAAGGTTCCCAGGCTGTTTACAATTGTTTATGTGTCTGTCTCCAGTTAAGCTGAATTCTGAGGGCATATATGAAGTTTTATTGGCTCTCTATCCCCAGGGCTAGAAACTGTATCAGTTCCAGAAATGTTTGTGGAAAGACTAACCTACAGAAGGACTGCATGAAGTTTCTCCACTCTTCTCCAGGGCCACACCAATCCAAAGAAATGGAATCTGGAGGAGCTGCACCCTCACACCTAGTTTTACTCACCAAACAACCCTAGAGGCAGAGCTTGTCAGGGACACCATTGGGAGTTGACTCCATCAGGGCCTTATGCACCAGATGCTCTGCTCTAGCCTCAGACAGGAGCTCGTAAGAAGTTTGCATCAGTTGCCCTTTTAGAAGGGACAGCTTTCCCCCTCTCTGTTTAAACTGTTGGAATTGGCTAATTAGGAGGATTTAAAAAATCTTAATACTCTAAACAGACAAAACTGGTTCTGAATTATTAAGCAACATTTTCAATGCATTTGAATAACCTTATATGACTTAGCTGCTACCTGATCCTAAGCTCTGGCTCAGATAAATAAATGTGAAATATTGTCAAAGCCTCAGCTTATAGGAGCCTCCAGCTACAGCAAATAGAAGCTTAAGTCTCTATAAACTGCTCGGGATAGATATATTCTCATATAAAAGGAGAGGACATGATCTTAAAGCTGGGAAGACCAGGAAGTCAATGGTTTTGTTATACTTCTCAGAAGATGGCTGCTAATGGACTAAGTATTATTAATATCTAGGTATATAATCATAGAATCATATAGTATCAGAGTCTAAAGAAGATTAAGAAAGAACATATTTAAATCTATGTTTCAGAAGAGGAAAATCTAACCCAGAGAAGGATATGGCTAGCTTGAGGTCACACAAGTGGCTGCAAAAATAAACATTTTGTCTGGAGATGCCTGCTCCCAGCTTAGTCCCCTTTCCCAAAGCATACACACAGATGCTCTACTAGAGATGTCAGACTACTGCCAGTTAAGACACCTGAAAGCTTCACTGGATGGGTCACTTCTGGCATTTGAGCTCCAAATACAACATGCTTTTCTCTAAAGGCCTGCAAGGACTACTTTCATGGTTATACACTAAGTGGGTGAAGGGAGAGAGAGGAATAACTAGGAATAAGTGAGGGTAGATGCTACTATATTATAGTCCCTAATTTGTCTAACCTCAAGCCATGAGGGCATCATAAGCTCATGAATTTCTGTCTGGTAATATGGGAAATACAAAACCAAACAATTACAGTAGATGTACAAATGTGTACAAACACTTTATTTTTCCTCACAGATTAACTAAACAAGTATTTATTTTTTTTGGTTTTTTGAGACAGGGTTTCTCTGTGTAGCCCTGGCTGTCCTGGAACTCGCTCTGTAGACCAGGCTGGTCTTTAACTCAGAGATCCACCTGCCTCTGTCTCTAGAGTGCTGGGATTAAAGGCGTGCACCACCACTGCCCAGCTAAACAACTATTTCTCTAGTGTTTATGACATTTAAGAAACTTGGTAGCACTGGAATATACAAGACACTATCTCTTCCTTTAAGCAATGCCTAAAGCAACACACAGACAAGAGAAAGGCCCACTGCAGTTCAGAGCCAATTACAGTTCACAGTGGTAAGGGCTACCATAGGAAGAAGGCCCCAAGGGAATACAAGGAAGATGAATGCCACTGTCCTAGAGTGTCACCATATTTATCGTCCTTGTTCTAGTCTAATATGTACAGCCATTTTCTACAATCTAATTATCCATTCTTCTTAGGTATTTATATACACTAAACCAGTTACGATTATTCACATGTGTCAGGTACCTTGCTAGGGAACAATGATCAATTAGATAGGATTCCAAGTAACTTCAACTTTGATATGTACCATCTTTTTTTTTTTTTTAAAAATTATATCACACCTTAATTTTGAAACCAACCATAAACTTGAGCTAACCATTCGTGCCTTCAGTGTCTTAGTTCTAGGCTTTCTCTGTGTCTTAGTTTTTCAACTAGAAGGGCCTTTTGTAGCTCTTCATAGTCTAAAAGGCATGTAAGAAAGTCTGTACCCACAAGGCCTCACAGAAGGCATGTATGAAGGTCTGTTCACACAGGTCTCACAGAAGTCATGTATGAAGGTCTGTTCACACAAGGCCTCACAGAAGGCATGTATGAAGGTCTGTTTACACAGGTCTCACAGAAGTCATGTATGAAGGTCTGTTCACACAAGGCATCACAGAAGGCATGTATGAAGGCCTGTTCACACAAGCCTTACAGAAGGCCAACTACAAAACTGAAATAAACTTGGAAATAGTAAAACAATGCCTAGGACTCAGACATTAAACGCAAAGATGTGAAGTCCAGATGTGGGGTGAAGAGCAGGGTGTGGCTTTGGTAAAGTACTTTGAGGCTGGGCCTAGAGCTGCATTGAGCTAGACAATTGGCATGTTAGGTGCATATGCTAATGTACTCTGGAACTCCAGCACTGAATTTGAAAATTACAGTGAGTATCTAGAAAAGGTTAATCTGAGCATGTACACGTGAGCAGTTGTTTGTGTTTACAGTGGTGTTATTATACATACTTTAAGTGAGCAAGGCATATCTGCAGAGACACATGTAATACTGAGTACAGAACTAGTGATTTTGTATTTATGGCTCAAGAATCATGTTCAGCCTTCAAATTTTATTTATTTCTGAATAATAGCAATTTTGAATGCTACAGTGCTTTAAAACACCTTGCAAAATTAAGTTCTGAGGCGGAGTAAACAATTTTGGAAGGGTTTAAATACATCAACATACCAGCACAGTATCAAAAGAGGATGTGGATTTGAGAATCAAATACAGGTGTTAGTGTTGTGTAACCCAGATAAATTTGAGTTCTCTAAGCTTCTATGTTTTTATCTAGAAAATAAATGCACCATTTTTTAGATAACTAATAAACTGAAGTACCAGGCATATAACAGACACACAGAACATAGTCACATATTGGTTATCATCCTCCATCATTCCAAGTCATTTTATTTTAAACAAGTTTGATTTTTCTAAGGCTCAGCATTCTACTCAGTTCTTCTGAAATCATTATCTTTACCTTACATGCATTTTTAAGATCCCTTTGCACATCCTTTGTATGGTCAGATGCATACATTGAGGGCTTTTCTCATATACCACTGACTCATTCCCCCCAATGCATCTGTGTGTTGGTAAGATCCTTCCTCTCCATCAGCTTCATAACGTCAGTATAGGCACAGTAAGTGTTTATTATATGTCCCTTCTTTAAAACATTTCACTTTACTTTCATAATAGTCATGTGACTTAGATATTATATTATCACGCCTTTACAGAACAGGAGAGTGAGCTACCTAGAAACTAAATTAACTTATCCAAGATCAAAAAGCTAGGAAATGGCAGAGCCGTGGTCTAGTCCTGTAATCACTACCCAATATTGTCTCGCTGGCCTCATCAACTTTAGTCTGCTCTGGCCACTACCAGGGACACTTTCTGGTGCTGGTCTGGTCTCACATTTAAGTATCCTTATATTGTGCTGAGAAGCACCACCTAGACTTCCTACCCCTCAGACTCAACACAGCCAGAGGGAACTTGCCTCTCCACCTGTTCTCCTGAGGAGCACTGTTTACCTAGCCATTCAGAAAGAACCCCAGAACCACCTCTGACAACTGCTTCCTTCCGTCCTCTCAATCTGACAGAACAGTCTCCAACTCCTATGATAATCTTGGTGATTCTGCGGCCTCTTTATTCCCACTGCCGCCATCTTCATAGTCTCCCACCTTCCACTGTTTTGTCTAATATAAAAGTCAAGGTTAAGGATCAAATGGTTGATGAAAAAGAGATCAGGAGGGCTGGGATACAGCTCAGTGGCAGAGCACTTGCCCAGTGTGTTTAAGGCCCTAAGTTCAATCTCTGGTATCACAAAGAAAAAAGGAAGATGTGATTAGAAGAGGCTCGTGGCAAGGTGATCTCATATTCTCCTAAGAGTAATGACTAAGCATTTACTAACTCATTGAGTCCATGTTCTCTGGTAGGGGGGTAAACTTTGTTAGGCAAGCACAAGGCCCTAAGTATGGATTCTCCAGCATCTTGTAATCACAGTAAGGGGTGTTTTAAAGAGAGGATGATCCCTGGAGTGCTTGCTAGCTAGACAGTCTAGACCCAATGCCAAGCTCTAGGTTCAGTGAGAAACTTTGCCTTAAAAAAAAAATAAAGTAGATGGCCTCTGAGATGGCTCAGTGGGTAAAGGTGCTTTTGGACAAGTCTTTATGTCTAAGTTTGATCCCCAGAACTGACATGGTAGAAGGAGGGAACCAATTCCTGAAAACTGTCACCTGATGTCCACAGGAGTGTACATATATAGCTCCTGTGTAGCATGAATCTTAAATGGTCTTTATAAAAACAAACCCAGAGCCAGGTATTGGGGTGAATGCTGGAAGATCAGAGAAGCAGAACAAGCCACAGCCACCTCACCTCGCCAGTTCCTCAGACTGGAAGCCTCTGAGTCCTCATCCAAATGGATCTGAGCTGAACTCCTGCTCAAAAGCCTCAAAGTTTAACCAGCCCAGTTCCTGGTTTCCACACCTTATATACCTTTCTGCTTTCTGCCATCATTTCCTGGGATTAAAGGCGTGAGTCACCATGCCTGGTTGTTTCCAGTGTGGCTTTAAACTCACAGAGATCCAGATCGATCTCTGCCTCTGGAATGCTAGGATTAAAGGTGTGAGTGCCACCATTTTCTGGCCTCTATGTCTATCTAGTGGCTGTTCTGTCCTCTGACCCCAGATAAGTTTATTAGGATGCACAATATATTGGGGGACACAATATATCACCACACTCCTGCATGTTTATATAACAAGCAAGGAAAACAACAGTTATCCCTGCTTCATTTTAGGTAGCTAGTTTGAAGGACATGTTCTCTGTTAGCAGAAACTGCAGTCTCTAAGACAACTGTTGAGGCTCTGAATAGATAAAGCTTGGGGTAAATGCACACCACATATATTGGTCACCTCATAGATGACTACTTCTTATGCTTCCCATGGATTGTCTTAAAAGTGTCTTTTAAAAATACAGTTACTTGGTGCTTGTTAGTATTATGTGACTATTTTAAAATTCTGCTACAGATCTTAGTTATGTTAAGTTGGAGCAAAGTCAATGCTTACAAGTTTGCCTGCTGAGAATTTCCCTATACATCCAGCAGTAAATTCCAGAAGTGAAATTGAGATGTATTTTTAAAAAGAAAACTGGGGCTAGAGAGATGGTCCAGAGGTTAGGAGCACTGATTGCTCTTCCAGGGGACCCAGAGTTGATACCCAGACCCATGTAGTATTTTACTACTATCTGTAACTCCAGCTCCTGGGGACCCAATATTCTCTTCTGGCCTCCTAGTGCACAAGACACATACATATATATATGCAAAACATTCAAACACATAAAATAAAATAAAATGAAATAAAATAAAATGGTAAAAACCAGAAGAACAAAACCTGCATGTGTCAAGAAGGGTTAACAGTGCAGGGCTGAGAGTTTCACTTACAAGGTCAGTCCTTACTGGCTTTGCTCTCTTTGCTGGAAATTGTATACATGACTATGGTAATATACTGAAGCCTGTGAGTTTCTCAAGAGCATCATGGATCCACAGACTTCTCCCAGCTGATTGCTCTGGCTCCTGAAGTAATACTGCAGCTAGGGATGTTAGAAACAGTTTGCAATAGTATTTTTGCTAATGGAAGTCCGAGAAGATGAGGAAAGGGGGATGCTCAAACTATAATATACTTACATGAAAACAGAGTATTACGTAAAATGAGTGTGTATGTGCATGCATGAAGTTCATATGAATGCTAGATGACCCTGCAACAATGTCCACTTTGGCCAGAGGAGGAGCACTTCCTACCCTGACGATCTAGCAGGGCTGCTGTGACTGGTGCGAAGAGGAAAGGTTATAACTCTATGACTGGCCCCAACCTCCCTTCCTGGACTATTCAAGCAGGCTGCCTCAGGCTCATTTAGTGAACTGCTTGTGAGATTCTCCCCAGTGCAGCTTCTCTGGTGTTGCAACACCAACCCCAATAGTAACAGGTTCTTCAGAGCGGTCTTTTCTTGCCAACTTCTGAGGTGCAGGCTGAGGTGGCAGAAAGAAGAAAGAAGAAGCAGAAGAGACAGAACAGAACAGAGGATAGGCAAAAGCAGTACTAATGGGATGGCAGTGGCAGTGACCGTTGTTAGCAGTGCTAGCGGACAGTTATGGAGGGGGTCAGGCAGCCAGCTGACTGACAGCTGAAGAAGCAGGGCTGTACAGTTTGAGTGCAGTCAGGGTAGTAGAAGAGGTTGGCAGAGGCAGAGAGATGGTAAGAAAGAATGGAGATAAAGTACTGAAAGAGCCAGGGAAGAAAAACTGCAGGCCCTGTTCCAAAGGGTCTCTAAGTATTTGAAGACAAAAGTCTCATACCCTAGGCCCAGCGTTAGGACAAGGACTGGTGCTAAAGGGTAAGAAATCTTGACTTCCTAGGCCTAGCTATAGTACTGGCTACTGCCTGGAAGCTACAACACCAGCCACAACAAAGGGCTGAGGAACACTAACTTCTTTAGGTGCACACAACAGCTGTAACACTTGGAGGGCTAAGGGTCCGCATCTGAGACCTCAGGAAGCCTGTACTGTTGTGGATAAGAAGTGCCTGGCCAAAGACTAGCATATCCATGCTTTCTATATGGGTAAAGCAAAAGCACCCCCAGACACTGGCTGACAATATCATTTAACATCTCTCAGCTCCTCCTCTCTTACTTGCAGCCTTAGGGTCTGTGCAAAGACTATAAGAAGAACTACATTTATAGTATTCACAGGACTGGCACAGAGGACCAAATTTAGTAAAGCTATAGAGAGCTCACCAAATAAGCTAGAAAAATGTCAAAGACAACTTTCAAATAAGTTGTTACTCTTCTTAAAAAGTTCAAACCCACTCAGACCCTGAAACTAAGCCCCAAATGAGACCAATCCATTCCATGGAAAACCTCTCTGGTATCTGGTCACATTTCCACACAATTCCAGGTGGAGAAGAAAGAACATGCTTCCAGAAAGGAAGATAGGATTCAAGTAAGATGTGGTTTCATCCTTGGCACACTGCCCCATCTAGGGGCAGGTCCAATGGTGGGCTGTGCTATTCCTCCCTAGTACAAGGTCTATAAACCTTAGAGACTCACTCACAGTCCAGAGTCCTGTCAGGTGCCAAGTCCTTTTCCTCACATTCCTTCATTTAATTCTTGCAACCACCTCATAGGTGGGAGAATCAGTTTAGAGAGCTATGTCATTGATCCAGGGCCCTTTTTTAAAAAAAAATTTTATTGGTCTTTTTTTTTTCAAACAAAGTCTAATATAGTGCAAACGACAAAGTGCATGGCACCTTCATATTAAGAATGAGGAATGTGTCTAAAAACTTATTTTTGAAAGGCTGGAGACAGGTCAAAGCAGCCCAGCATTATCAACTGTTAGAGTTGATAATGCACAGCCTCTGCTGTTAGGGTTTCCATCGCCACTTCTGATCTCATCATTACAATGTATCTGTGAAGACATGGGACACTATCTTCAGTTGAAAGATGAAGTAACTAAAACATAGATTGGAGAAATGATGTATTCAGTGTAGCACAACAAGTAAGTGGAAATGCCAGCATTAGAACAAAGATTTCTTTGATGCAAGTGGAAAGGGAGACAGGAAAAGCTAAGGAGTCATGTGCCTAGATAGTCTAGGCATCAATATTTTTTCTATGTATCAATTTCTCCAATCTTCCCCTGGCCAGATAAATTTATGGCACTTCTGATTCGTCTTCTGGTCTCTTTCCATGTTACTTCATCTTTCCAAGTTGTTAGTGAGAACTGAAAGACAGACCAGCATCTTCACTTTCCATTTCTAGCTTTGCTACTTTCTGGCTATGTGACCTTTATTACATGACTTCATTGTATAGTTTCAGTTTCCACACCTGTGAAATGAAGGTAATATTTGCCAGGAATTACAGATTTTGGGTAGAACTTTGAAATCTGCTTCGAGTGTTCTACTTCTTAATTGAAAGGAAAAGATAGTACCTATTTCATTGTGTTGCAAAAATTCAATTACATATAAAGCCTACAATGTGCCTGGCAGATGATGGGAGCTCAATAAGCGGTAGACAGCACAGTTATTATTTTAGGGCTATTTGTCCATTTATATAATCCATCGATTTTTTGAAAATTATTTGCTGAGAACTCATTAGATTCCTAGTACTCTCCTAGGTTCCAGAAATATAGGAGTAAACAAAGACAGTTCTTGCTTTCAAAAAGCTTTCATCTAGTAGGAAGGAGAAATAAATAAGTATCTTTTGTAAGACAGTTAATAAGTTCAAAGGAAAAAAGAAGAACAAGGTAAGAGGTATCGGAACTAACTCTAAATCTGGCAGAGCTGGCGCTTAGAGAGGATGGAAGATTTTTTTTATATGGGTTGGTTGGAGAAGGTCTCAATGAAAACGCAGCATTTGAGTAATGCTTGGAAGGAAGTGAGGGCACCAGCAATAATTTTTTGTGAAGGCAATAAAAATTAGACTGTGGTTATATATGTTGAAGGCTAAATCAACAGATTACTTCTTAGTGGTTTGGAGAAACGAGTGAAAGAGAGATGGAGGATGACAGTAAGATTTTTGTTTTCAACAACAACAACAACAAAAGGTTTACTGACACAAGGAAGTCTATGGGAGGTGTAGGCTTTGGGGAGGATAGGAACTATTACTATAGTTTTGACCAGGTTTAATTTAAGATACCCCTTGGACATAAAGATGAATGTTTGTGTCTGGAGTTGAGAGAATTTTGGCTATATACATACAATTGGGAGTTGTAACTATATATGTCATAAAACTGGATGCTATCATAAAGATAATAAATATGTAAATTAAGGAGTAAAGTATGAGTAATTACTTTTATTATGATTACCATGATGGTCACGTCATTCCCCTATTCAACAGTTTTACAGGCTGGAGATGAAGCTCAGTAGAGGGAACTTTACTGCAAGTGTAGGGCTTCTTTTTCCAGTGATGGCATGTAAACCCCACAAATCCACATGTAAGAAAGCCAAACTACTTTGTTGTATTCCAAGTTTTATATCATCAGAGCCCCATTCTGCCTTTAGTCTTTTCTCAGAACTTTATTGTACAAACCCTACAATATAGATACTCTGGTCTATACTTTATCATCTAGCCGCCCCATCCTGGGATTTCCAACAGTAGCCTTTTCCCTAGTTGTCTCTGTCCTAGAGAATATTCTTATTACCAAATTACGACACAACTTTATTCATCTCAAGGTTCTAACTACTGATCTATTTATAAAGCCCTTTTGGCCAATCAGGTCAGGAGGGTGCTTAGCCAACCTTGAATTCTGCCTCATTTATATGACTACCTTTTGGACTTCTGCATAAACTGTATAGTGAGAATAATTTATGTAAGAAGCTAGCATATTCTCAAATGTAAGGATTATACCTTATCCTTTAATGCAGTTCTTAGCAAAATGAGATTTGTTTGATTAAACAGGACATAAAATACAACTAGATGTGTATTTTACCCATATCTGTCTATGAACCATGAATAAGAATTGAAGAAATCAAAGATGATAAAATCTTTCACAATATGTAACACTTTGTAGTGGGTAGCCATTCCAGCTTTGATCTGGAAGTTCCAAACCCCATTGAGACTTCGGCAACTGTCACGCCTACAAGGCGGGGCGAAAGGAGGCACCTGGGGACCCGAGATCTGGATCGGCGGGCTCTCTCTCTGTTGCGGGACCCTGGACTGGAGAGGTGTACCAAGCAGAGCTCCAAAGAACACTGCTGGACTGCGATACACCTTCCCCAGACTCCGCGACCTACCTATCCCTTAATTTGTAAGTTACGCCATTAAATAAATCTCCTTTTAACTACGTGGAGTGGCCTTAATAATTTCACCAATATCTGGCGCCCAACGTGGGGCACGAACTTGCTTGATATTGTTTGCATTGGTTGTAGTTCCATCTTATCTAGGTCATTATCCCTCATTATTCCTGGACTATATTTGATAACCATTCCTTTGTATATAGTCTTGTATTAAGTTAGAACTTTCTTATTTAGACAAAAAGGAGGAGATGTAGTGGGTAGCCATTCCAGCTTTGATCTGGAAGTTCCAAACCCCATTGAGACTTCGGCAACTGTCACGCCTACAAGGCGGGGCAAAAGGAGGCGCCTGGGGACCCGAGATCTGGATCGGCGGGCTCTCTCTCTGTTGCGGGACCCTGGACTGGAGAGGTGTACCAAGCAGAGCTCCAGAGAACACCGCTGGACTGCGATACACCTTCCCCAGACTCCGCGACCTACCTATCCCTTAATTTGTAAGTTACGCCATTAAATAAATCTCCTTTTAACTACGTGGAATGGCCTTAATAATTTCACCAATACACTTATTACTATTCACACATGAAAAGTATTACCTAGATGATAACTTACCTCATAAATGTAATCTTACTTAGCGCAGAAGGCATGAGATCACAGGGATTGAGAGCACAACTCTGGTATACACACTTAGGTTTGTATCTGGTTCTGATATTTTCTATGATTATGGATGAGTTACCCTCTTTTTGCCTAAGTTTGTCCATCTCAAAGTCAGGGATTGAGAGTACAACTCTGGTATACACACTTAGGTATGTATCTGGATCTGATATTTTCTATGATTGTGGATAAGTTACCCTCTTTTTGCCTAAGTTTGCCCATCTCAAAGTCAGGATGATATAAGCATCTACTTTTGGAATAGTTTTTAAGACTAAGTGAAATAATGCACACAGACTCTTAGTACAGTATTATAGAAATATAGTACTCTAGTATAGTAAGTACTACTAAAGCACTATTTAAAAAACTTGTAATCATCATGATCATCATCATTTTTCATATTTGAACAGCACCTCAGTTTACAATGTACTTTTACATTCTTTACCTTACCTAAGCAATGCTGTGGTCTTGGGAGAGAAGTGAAATTTACTTCTATTTTATAGAGAAGGAACTTGAAATTTAGTGAGTTGGGTATACTCTATCCAAGACTGCACCGCTCCTAGGTGATCTAAATCCTAATTTAGTGTTGCTTCTATATACACTGTCCTCTCTAGGCCACTCCTCAGTGTTTCCAATGATAAAATAAAGGCATCCTCAAACTGTGAGTTTTCAGGCTGATTCAGTAGGTACGGCATTGCTGTCAGGGACCAGGAAAGGGCAGGTTTTGGTAAAGGGTATAAAGTTCCAGTTAGGATAAAGCTTTAGAGCTCCATCACAGGGCATGGTAAATGTAGTACTCCACTGGGAGTAAATGTATTCAGCATTTCAAAATTTCCAAAAAAAAAAAAAAAAAAAGTAATTTGAAACATTTTCTCATTAAGAAAATGGTAAGTACTTGAGGTAGTGGATATGTTAACTAGTTTTATTTAATTAGTTTGATTTAACATTTTTTTCTTGCAGTGTTCAAATAGAAAGTCTTGTGTGTGCTAGGGAAGCTCTCCAGCCCTGATCTCCAATACTAGTTCTCTGATTTAATCTTTGGACAACATATACATCTATGGAAACATCATCTTGAACCCATAATGATAACTAAACTTTTAAATTATTTAATATTTTTCCTAAAATTCTAACTTATCAGTTAGAAAATAATAAATGTGTTAAATAAATTGAAAACATAAACTGCCTTTACTAGAAAAGTGTATTTTCTCCTATAATTGGAAAGTACTAGACTAGAACTTCATATATAGTAAATAAAGACTATCTTATTAAGGAAATGCTATAGTTTATTTTGGCTACTAAATGTTTTTTAGTTGCTGAAAGTGATATTAAAAATGCTGCCAAGCCAGATATGGTGGTGCACGCCTTTAATCTCAGCACTCAGAAGGCAGGGGCAGGTGGATCTCTGTGAGTTTGAGATCAGCTTGGTCTGCAGAGCAAGTTCCAGGACAGTCAGGGCTACCTAGTGAGACCCTATTTCAAAAATTACAAAGCAGCCAAATGACTCTGACTTAGGAACTCACATGTCTATAGGTGAATAATTCAGGAACATTTTTCCTTATAACATAATGTTTGAAAATAAGTAGGCTTGCACATTGTTGGGGACAATGTAAATTAATACAGTCTTCTGACACCAATCTCACTAGTGGATATACAGCCAATGGAAATGAAATCAGGCTGTCACAGGAGACACTTGCATACCCATCTTCACTGCAGTACTATTTACAATAGCCAAAAAACTGAAACAACTGTTCGCCAACTGGAGAGATGGCACATATTCATAGCAGAAGACTACTCAGCCATAAAAAGAAATCCTGTCATTTGTGACAATAGGAGTA
This sequence comes from Peromyscus californicus insignis, assembly GCF_007827085.1. Classification (NCBI taxonomy): domain Eukaryota; kingdom Metazoa; phylum Chordata; class Mammalia; order Rodentia; family Cricetidae; genus Peromyscus; species Peromyscus californicus. The sequence goes on from NW_026294573.1 coordinate 41,541,227, forward strand.
GAGCTGGAGAACACTTTTTTTTTTTTTTAAAGATTTATTTATTTTATGTATGAGTGCTCTATCTGTATGGACAACTTTATGCCAGAAGAGGGCATCAGATCCCACTAGAGATGGTTGTGAGCCACCATGTGGGTGCTGGGAATTGAACTCAGGACCTCTGGAAGAGCAGCCAGTGCTCTTAACCTCTGAGCATGGAGGACACTCTTAAATGACTAAGCCAGGCACAGAAGGCCTCACTCACTCATGTGAAATTTAAAAAAAAAAAAAATGGATCTCATAAGCTGAGCGTGGAATAATGGTTACCAGGGCCAAGAATAGTGGGGGTGGGTAAAGTTTGATCAACAAACATGGAGTTTCAGCTAGACAGAAGCAAAAGGTCTTGAGTGCTATTGTACAGTGGATGGCTATAAATAACCATAATTTCACATTTAAGACGTTACAAGAAAGGATTTTGAAAGGTTTCTCCATAGAGAAAAAAAGGTTGCAGAGACAGGCTTGCTTCACCCGAGTTAAACACACAATATATACATGTATGGAAACATCCCATTAAGCTGACAAAGAGAGGAGACAACTCCATCAGAGTATTTCAAACCTGACAAAGACTTCAATTTCTTTTATTTAAGAAGTTGATTGTGATTTATGTGTGTGTGGTGAGAAAGTCAACAGGAAAACAGATGGCTCGAAATTGTGAAGGACTTTGTATGGCTTGTTAAGAAGTTTTAACTTTTTTCTGGAAGCCAGGGGATCCAACTGGTGGCCCATGGGCTGCATGCAGCCAAGGAGAACGATAAATGTAGCCCAACACAAAAATTTAAACTTAAACATTATGATACTATTATTTTTATTTTTTAAAAAATTGATTTCATGCTTCTCAAAGATGAATGTTGTAGATGACAGTGTTTTATCACAATGTGAAGCAAAATAAATGTATACTTGGACTATTTGTATTTATGTATGGATGGCTTCACTATTATGGTGATGTGTGACTTCCAGGTATCGTCCAATGTTTTAACTTATTACTGTGAATGACAGAAATTTATGATGATTACTTTTAAATGTCAATTTGACACAACCTAGAATCACCTGGGAGGAGAGCCTCAGTTGCGGAATTATCTAGATCTATTGGCCTGTGGGTATGTCTGTGAGGGATTGCCTTGATCATTAGCTGATGTAGGAAGACCTAGCCACCGTGGGTGGCATCATTCCCTAGGCTGGGTCCTGAACTGTATAAGAGTAAAGAAGTCTTCCTAAAACATATCAGGTAGACTGGGTGTGGTAGCATACTCCTTTAATTCTAGAACTTGGGAGGCAGAGGCAAGCAGATCTCTGAGTTTGAGGTCAGCCTGGTTTACATAGTTAGTTCCAGGACAGTCAGGGCTTTGTAAAGCAACTGTCTTAAAGAACAGAAAAACGAGCAAATAAAGCAAAAGGAGGCAGCCTGGATGCTTTCCTTTTCCTCCACATTTCAGTGTGGATATGATGTGACTCAAGCTCCTGCTGCTGTGACTTCCTGATATGATGAAGTATAACCTGGAAGATTAAGCCAAACAAACCCCTCTACCCCTTTGTCAGTGGTTGGTCAGTATTTTATCACTACAACAGAAAAGAAACTGGGACAGAAGCTGAAGTTATAGACTTGATCACTAAGAGTACTTCCATTCCTTGGTAGAGCTGGCAAACACTACTTGACAATCAGCCTTCTGCTTCTTGCTGAATCAGCAGCTGAATATAGAAGGCCACAAATCTTGCTTTCTAGCTTCCCATCAGTTAATTTTTTTATAATGGAAGAAAACACAGTCCCTTAACCATTATTATTTTTTAAATCTCAGCATGACTTTTGTAACATTTTAAAAGAAAATAAAATATCCCTTTCATGTTTGCCCAACACTAAAAAGTGTAGAATAGTTTTAAATATTTGTGATAGGTGGCCTCTAAAGTTGATTTCCTAGTTCTTTTGTCCTATGACGAATATTTATTTATTTACATATGAATGACATAGTCTTTTGTAGCTCAGACTCCAAAGGTAATCTTGAACTCCTGTACCTCTTGTCTCCATCTCCTGAGTGCTGGGATTATAGGCAGGTATGCACTACAACATCCAGTGGTGGTTGAACCCACAAACTGGTACATGCTAGGCAAGTACTCTACCAACTGAGCCATATTCTCAGCATCCATGACTAATTTCAAGGTGGAATGCTATAATCTAGTAATAGTTTTCTCTAAAAGGCACCATCAATCTTAAAAAGCAATGGCAGAAAATTTGGGCTTTAGTGATAAATATATTTTTATAATTTATCATATGACTTGAGTGCTTAATTTTGCAATGTGTTGTTCTTCCCATCTATAAAATAATAGAATTGGTCTTGATATCTCTATACTCTTTTAAAAATATCAGATATTAAGATTCCAATGACATGTTAAGATCATTTGGATATTTTTAACAAAAATATCTACCATTAAAAAATTATCTACCATCGTGGGGCATGGGTGGCACACACCTGTAATCCTAGCAGTAGGGAGACTGAGGCAAGAGGATTCCTGGGTGTTCAATGTTAACATGGACTACATGGTGAGTTTGAGGCCATTCTTGTCTACTCAACGAGATCCTTTCTCAAAATGCCATCCATCCCTCCAAATCCATCCCTGTTCTGAAGAATTCATTGCTTTTTTTTTTAACTCTTTAAAGCTGTAAGCCCTTCATGTACATTCTACACCCACTCATCTAATCTTATCACAATCCAGAAATAGTTATAATTTTTCTTTCAAAATTCAGGAGGGCTAGGTAACTAAACTGTCCAGTGTCACACAGCAGCCATGTGAGAGTGGGATTCAGATCCAAGGCTAATTACCACCACATCTTTTACCTCTATGATATTCTGCTTCCACTCAATCACCATCTCTGTACAAGGCTTAGGTCCCATTCACCTCCTTTGTGATGTCTTCCCTTACCACTGCAGAACCTGGTTCTTCGTCACAGAGGTAAGTTTGCTAGCAGTATGGGACTGCTCCTAATAGGAAGCCCTGAGCTGCTTTTAGAAATTGGCCTAAGCAAGATACATGTAGTGTTTTATCAAAATGACTCCTTGTAAACTGCTGATTTTTTTTTTTTTTTTGATTATTTAAGAAAACTGAGATGCCAGGTGGTGGCGGTACATGCCTTTAAACCCAGCACTTGGGAGGCAGAGCCAGGTGGATCTCTATGAGTTTGAGGCCAGCCTGGGCTACAGAGTGAGTTCCAGGAAAGGCACAAAGCTACACAGAGAAACCCTGTCTCGAAAAACAAAAAACAAACAAAAAAAAAAAAAAGGAAAAAAAAAAAGAAAAGAAAAGAAAACCGAGTCCTGTACATTCCGAGGTTTTATCTACCATGTAACTTTCTGCATGTGCCCTTTGAAGTTTTCTAATTATCACTTTAGTTAAATGACTATTATCTCACAGTGACCTGTGATCCTATTTTAATCAAGAGGTTTAAACCTTTGAAATTTCTGACAAACTTCCCTAAATCAAAACCTAAATGGAGTATGAGGTCTATTATGTTAAACACAAATCTTTACATGACTTAAGGGATTGTTTTGTCCACATAGAGAGTAACTTCAGCAAAATCCCTAATACAATGATTTGGTTGCATTACTGTAGGTCTCCATTTTATAGAGCCTGATACCTGACTCATTTATTCTTATAAGTCCTTTAATAAAGTCATGAATTGCCCGACAATAGAACTGTGATCTACTAGCTGAACAGGGAGGAATCTATCAGTTCTTGTTGTACATCACCTGTTGTACAGACTTAATTAAAAAAGTACTTGGTTAAAATATAAGTACACTCTTCTCCGCCTCAATCTTTGATCAATAGATCAAGATTTTTACTTGGTTTGATTCATGGGGCCCTTTGGTAAGGTGCATATTAAAAATTTTTGACATAATTCTCCATATCGTCATAATAGGAGTCTCCCCGGTATACTGTATTCTCTCTAAAGTTTTAAATGTCTGCTTGTAGTCATCCACCTAACACCACATGGTCTATCTTGGAATGAGATGACAAAAATTCACAGAAATGTGTGAGGATACCATCATTTAGGAGCAACATGTTGACAAGAGAAATCCCAAACGATCATAACTGAGAGTAGTGCTAATGTTCTAAGCTATTTGGTCATACTCTAACATAGGAAAGGGCATACCAAAAGATGGTTAACTGTTAAAACAAAATTGTTAAACCAAAGTTACCACAGGCCATTGCTTTGGACTAAGCTCCTGCAGGGTACAACAAACTGAATTGGAATCATGCTTCATGACCCATAATCAAACTAAACCTTTAAGGAGACAAATAGATCAATAAATAGATGCTTTCCCTGAATTCCAATCTAACAGAGTTAGGATAAGGGATGTGCTTTCTGCTTTAACCCTGATAAAAAAAAAGTAATGTAGTCAAGCAGTTTCCCCATCCTCCCTCCTGATTATCCTGTTTCTTCATTCCCAATTTGTGAAACCCACAGTTCTGTTACTGCTCAATGGAAGTCACATTCTGTTTTCAAGAATGGAGGCTGCCTTGATTTTTGAGTCACAAACAAGAGCTATTTATATTTATAAGTAAATCTGTTGTAATTCTGACTTTTGAGAAAGCAAGTGGTGGGCAGTGGTGGTGCATGCCTTTAATCCCAGCACTTGGGAGGCAGAGGCAGGTGGATCTCTGTGAGTTCGAGGCCAGCCTGATCTACAGAGTGAGTTCTTGGACAGCCAGAACTTTGTTTTTTCTCTTTATTACAAAGAGAAATCCTGTCTCAAAACAAGAACAACAAAGAGGGAGAGGGAGGGGGGAGAGGGAGAGGAAGAGAAGAGGGAGAGGGAGAGGGAGAGAGGGGGGAGAGGGAGAGGGAGAGGGAAAGGGAGGAGAGGGAGGACAGTGCGCAAGTGGGACACAGGTGTTGGAGCTTGCTTGCCATTCCCCACTGTCTTTTCTTAGAACCTTCTTCTAGTCACTGTAAAAATAGAAACTAACCTACTATTTGTAGGTAGAATTCCTCTGAGTGATGTGATTAAGAGCTGACAGTAGAAGAAAACCAGAGAAGGCAGGAGAGTCAAGAGATGTGGGATAAAGTAAGAAGAAAGAATAGAAAGAAAGGAAGGAGATGCTGAATGTCAACTAGGAACTGAAAGATGAGAATGGGAAAGGAAAAAAGGAAGAAATAGGAAGAGCATAAGGAAGTGGCCCAGAAAAGGAGGTTGGGTGTTACTGATAACCTTATACCAAGTAACACGAGTGGCAATTTTCTAGTAAAGACCTGTGTCTGGGCCATCACAGTCCAGAAGGGAACTAAGGTCAGTGTCATTACTCGTCGTTAGGACTCTTTCACAGGACAATGCCCAGGTAAGGACTGTGAAGTCTATGGCACGAATGTAGGTAAGAGGTAGCACATACTGACTCAAGCTCTGGAAGGAACTACTATTCTTTTTCCTGGTGACTTTCACTAACAAAATGCAAACAAAACCCACTCTAAAACCATTCTGACAATCAGCTTTTTTTCTAGGGAAGGCCTGGTGCCTGCTGCTACTTTGGTTATCCCACAGTGCTCAGTTCAGAGAAGTATAATAGCCAGCAGACACTCAGCAAATAGTTGGACAGCTGGGAAATCTTAATATGAAGTAATGTTTTCATTGTGGGGGGAGACAGGGGCACAGAAGAGCATTTAATAGATCCTCTGGTGAGAAACCAGCCTTTGCTTTGTGGAAAAACGGCTCAAGATACAATAAGACTCCTATAGTTAAGTCTCATATTATTTGTTATTAAAGAGGCAAGGACTTAAGATGTGCTTTTTAACAGTCTTTAGTTTGGCTGTAATTTAAGATGACTTTTACAAATTAGATCCTAATCCTTGCAGACACAGATGGCTATTACAGAGCAGCTTTGTAAAAACACTAGTCATTGACTTGAAAGAGCATTCAGAGAGGGATGAAGTGCCATTAACTCTCAGCTCATCTATGACTCTAGGAGGCCTAGAGTCCTGGGCTTTCTGGATTTAGGATTGGAATCTGGGTGGGCCTAGGGCATCTGTTCTGAATTGGAATAGCCTTGCTTGTTCACTAAGGAACAAGATTTAGGAGAGTCTGAGTTTATCACATTTGACAACAGTTACTGAAAGTTCACATATGAGGCACTGTGGTAAGCAGAAAGGGATGTGGATGTGATGTGGACGGTTTCTATACGTCATTATCAAACAACAGGGCAAATGCGAGTGAGGAAAGCATGCCTAAGCTGAGATGGCACACAGCTTGGGAGAAAAGGGAGGGCTCAGCAGAGAGTGGTGTTTGGGCTCAGCATTAAAACATGAAACAGCGAGGGAGGGGGTACTGACAAGATGTGAAGAGAGTATATAAAGCATAGCGGCACAAGAGTGTCTGTGCCTTTAGTGAATAGTGAGCAATGTCCTACTGATGGAAATAAGGTTGGAATTATAGCAAGGGACTAGACTGTTAAGAGTTTTCAACTTCCACAAGGGGCCCATACTATACTAGGGTAGCAGAAACTACTAGAGAATCTTAATCAAGAAAGGAAATGGTCAGCAGGGCTTTGGAAAAATTACTTGGTGGCAGCTAATTTCAGGTTGACGATCTCCAGGTCAATATTATCCCTGAGAAACTGGGCCAAACTTGGTAAAATTGGTCTTGTAATGGGGAGTGGAGCTGAAGCAGAATTAGGTTTAAAAGAGATACTGAAAAAAGAGAATAGTTGAATAGCCTTCTATAACAATGGAAAACAAAGGTTGTGTGATATAGGTAGGTTAGGAGTAAATTTTCTGTAAGACTAAGTGGTGGGCTGTCCATTTAAGGCTGGTCCACACTAACAAAGCTTATACTTTCAGTACTCAAAGCCTTGGCCAGGAAGCTCAAGGCATATAGGCAGCAGGCCCATGAACCCCCTGCTTCTTTTTAACAGTAATATTTAAGTCAACATTTACTGATAAAGAGAAATTCTAGCATCTTTAAAAAAAATTCCCTCAGAGGCTAGAGAGATGGTTCAGCAGTTTAGGGTAGTGGCTGCTCTTCCAAAGGACCAGGGTTCAATATAGTGGCTCACCAATTCAATGCCCATTTCAATGCCTTTAGCAGGCACTGCATACATGAGGTGCAGACATACATTCATGCAAAACACCCATACTCATAAACTAACAAAAATAAATAAATCTCAAATCTTGTCAAAATTAACTTTAAAAATTAATTTCAGTTAGGTGTAGTGGTGCACACCTTTAATCCTAGCACTTGAGAGGCAGAAGCAGGTGAGATCTCTGTGAGTTCGAGCCAGCCTGGCATATAGGATGAGTTCCAGGAGAGCTAGAGTTACATAGTGAGATCTTGTCTTAAAAACAAACAAGATTAATTTCAAAGAAAATAGAAGTGTATTTTAAAGTCTAGGAAGGTCCCTGTACTGGTCCTCCAGTCTTTGCATCTTACTGAAGAGACCCAGGAGTGTGACTTAGAGGATTGGGAAAGAGTAATTTCTATTCCAAGTTCTGCAATTTCTCAGAATTGAGGAGTTTACCACAGAATATAAAGTATGATTGCTAGCATGATCTTGAAGTGTTTGACAATGGTATAAACATATGCAGGCATGTTTGTGTCACTCATAAATGAAGAAGAAGAGTTGGAGCAGTAGATGGGGCCAGTGAGAGAAGGATGGACTAATGACCACCACTTAGGGTTGGTTCACTCTAATTTCCTGAGCTCAGACGTAAGAGGCAGGATCTTCATCTTATCCAGAGAGGACTTATGGCTTGGTAGTAGGCTAAAAATACATCATTGGTTTCTGACTCAATCCTGCAAAACTGACTATCAATGTGAGGGACTTGGATAATTTTGGTTTTTCAAGACAGGGTTTCTCTGTGTAGTTTTGGTGCCTGTTCTGGATCTCGCTCTGTAGACCAGGCTGACCTTGAACTTAGAGATCCGCCTGGTTCTGCTTCCCTAGTGCTGGGATTAAAGGCATGTGCCACTGCCACCGCTGCCTGGCCCTCACCTAACTCTTGAATTCTGGTATGTTAGATAAAGCCAGAATGGAATAAAAAAAAATTAAGATTTACTATGTATCTTAGAGCTGAGCTAGTCTGACTGTCCTTCCTTTCTTCCCTCCCTCCCTCCTTCCTTCCTTCCTTTTCTCAAGAAAGGGTTTCTCTGTGTAGCCCTGGCTGTCCTGGAACTCACTCTGTAGACCAGGCTGGCCTTGAACTTACAGAGATCTGCCTCCCTCTGCCTCCCAAGTGCTGTCGCTCAGCAGTTCTTGCTATTTCTAAAGATAGGAAAAATCAATACTTCAGTCATGAGATAGTCCTTCCTGGAAAATGCTTTCTTACATGAGGCCAAATCTGCCTCCTTTTTAAACAATCTTTTAAAGCCAGGTAGTGGTGGCACACACCTTTAATCCCAGCACTTGGGAGGCAGAGGCAGGGGAATCTCTGAGTTCCAGGTCAGTCTGATCTATAAAATGAGCTCCAGGACAGTCAGGGCTATACAAAGAAACCCTGACTCAAAAAACCAAACCAAAGTAATAATAACAATAAAAGCTTTTCAACTAATTCTTTGAGAATTTCACAGGATGTATTTTGATCATACTCACCCTCCCCCAACTACTCCTAGACCCTTCTCCCCTTCCCGAGCTGTCTAACTTGGTGTGTTTCCCTCACTGCCGCCTTTAAAGTCATCAAGTCCAGTTTGGGCTACTCTATTCTCTTGGTTGTGTGGCCCATAGATTTCTGCCTTCATCGGAGAAGCTTCCTTTTGTAGTAGATGGTGATTAACACAGACGCCCACAAGTGGTCAAGGTGCAGAAAATGAGCCTGCAGAATGCTTCCTCTTTCAACTGGTCTGTGCATGGAGTCTCACAAAAAAGTCAGGACCTTTTTTTTTCATGGCAAGCCTCAAGAAGCTGAAGATAGCCTCACTGTCTCCCAAGAGCTTTCCTTCTCCAGACAACATCTCCAGTCCCCTCTTTCCTATTAGCCCTGGGCTCTAAACAGGCTCTTTCTTTTTCAGACTTCCTGTTTGAGCACGAAACTTAAGAATGCTCTCAAGTTTAGTTTCTTTTAGTGTAGAGTTGAAGAGGACCATTCAGTTAGCCTCCAGTTGGGCTTACACCTCTAAAAATGCAGCTATCTTTTCTGTTGGCATCCACAATACATTGCTAGTGTATATTTATCTTAATTCAGTCACAACTGCTAAAGGTATGCACCTCTATATATTTCCATTAAACCCGGTAACTTTACTTTATCCATAGTTTTAGTATTTTCAGGTTGTTTTGATATTATTTTTCATAATTCAGAAATCTAATATTCATTTATATTACTAATAAGAATGGTATATAGGAAAGGATTAAATACAGAGCCTGTCAGTTCCCTCCACAGAGATGATAGACAATATCTTCTGTACACAACCATTTAATCATCAGTGACTCTAACTAACTGTATATTTCTACTTTGCCCCAGAATAGTATATTATTAAATATCTTGCTATAATACAGACATACTATGACTATAGACCACTATCCTCAAGACTAGTTAGACTATCAAATCACAGAGTAATCTTTGCGTAACATAATGCATTCTCAGTGAACCTGTACTTGTGTTGAATCTGTTCTAATAATGAAGTTATTAAGTACAATTCATAGTTATACCCTGACATATACAAAGATGAGACCTTAGGAAAGCCTGTTAGGATAGGTATACACCTAGAAAGTGACAGAAGAAATATCTAGTACCTAATTTTTTACACAGGCCTCTGAACACATCTGCTGGCCTGGAAACCCAACCTCCAAAGTCTGAGGAGGCTAGTGTACAGAATCAAGGACTTCTGGCATTTTACAGTAGCCCATATCATTTTACTTTTCATGGCCTCCTTTTTCTGGCCCCCATGAGCTGAAAGCACTCTTTGACATGGGAAGGGAACTTACATCTCTCCTAGGAAAGGTGCTCAGTAACTTGAATTCATCCCATGGAAATCCTTTGGAAGCCACGAAATCAAAGACAATCTGGAGCTTACTGCTGGCCAGGAAACGCCGCTCCAAGAACTCGCCACTGGGGGTTCGAATCCTCAATTTGCTAACAGGCTCAGCATTTTCTTCCTTTGGCTCTGGAGGCAGGGCTTGTTCTAAGGAGAGTCGGATGGCCTGAGTAGATTAAAAATTGAGTGTTAAAACAGGGCATAGATGGAATTATAGAGAATGAGTGAGGGAGAAAGTAGAAAAAAAATAAAAACTGAAAACTAATCACGACACATGAGTTATCAATTAATTAAAACATTTCAACTTTTTAAAAACAAGATTTATTTATTTTGTATATTATGTATGTATATGTATGTATGTGTGGGTGCCTGAGTGCCACCGTATGTATGTGGATGCCAGATGACAACTTGCAGGAATTGGTTCTCTCCCTCCAGCATGTGGGTTCTGGGAGATTGAACTCAGGTCATCAAGCTTGGTGGCACATGACTTTATCTGCTGAGTCATCTCACCTGCCCCCATTTAAATAGTTTTTAAGTGTATACTCCAGTGGCATTAAGTACATTCACAATCTTGTGTAGCTATTACTATTTCCAAGACCTTCTCCTCACCCTAGATAACTGCTATTAATTTTATGCATGTCTTTAGAAAAGCATGTATTTTAATTTTTTTATAATATGTGAACTGTTGTTATATTAAGCTTTATATTTTTATTTAGCAATGTATGTGGAACTGCTTAAATTTTTTTATTAAAGTAGCATACATAAGTAAAAGTGCCTAAATATTGTGTGCAACTTGGTAAATTTTCAGAACATTGACATAGCTATAAAACTTGCACCTGATCAAGATCTCAGAATCATGTGCTTTTTCTAGGGGCTCCCTGTCTTCAAAGTCTATCACTACCTGACTTTGAAGAAGCCAGTTTTAAAAACCATTAATCTGAGCAAATGAGATGGCTCAGTAGGTAAAGGCACTTGCTGCTCAAGCTTGGTGATCTGAATTCAATCCCTGGAACCTAAATGGTGGAAGAAGAACACTGACTTTTATAAGTTGTCCTCTGACTTCTACATGTACCATCTAACAAAATAAATACATTAAAAAAGCCTTAACATCATTAGGAATATAGGCATCCTGCTATGACAGACTGAGAATGAAATATTGGTTATTAGGTAAGTAACAGACTTTCTGATCATATATATAAGAGAAAAGGTCAGGGCCAAGTGTATAGCTTAGTGGTAGAGCACTTGCCTACCATGCACACAGCCTGAGTTTGACTCCCAAAGTCACAACATCTTCCTTACAAAGTCCTTGTATAAAACACAGTCGTATTTAAAAAATACTTAGTGCTGATACCTCGTCAGCACTTAGTTGGTGGGACTAGTGCCTCATGTTGAATATAACACTGTGAACAACTGAGGACAGTTGCTACTATTGTTGGTACAATTATTCCTTTTACATACTTCAAATCGGAACTTAATTCAGTGTTTCCTGGTTTTCTCCTGCTTTCTCTTTAATCCACCTGCCTGCTTGCTTTCTATTTTGACATTTCCCTGTGCAGTAACAGATGCTACATAATTGTCTGAACTCAGTGATTACACTAGAGGAGAATAAACAACAGTAGCCCATTAGTCTATTCATTGTGCAGACCATATCTGCTCCTCAATGTAAGCAGTCTCCATGGCTTTTCTGCAGAATGAAAGCAAACCTCAGCTATCCCAAACTAGTGGACCAATGTGGAAAGCAATGAAGAAATAATAGGTTAGTCCACTACTGCCTTGCTTCTGAATAACCAACTGTTTCATTGGCAAAAAGAACAAAAATACAGCAGTAGCCCAGTCTCAAATATACTAAATGCAAAGGATTTGTGTAAGCAAGCACTGTTTTAAAACAATGACACAAAGGACACCTAAACTCAAACAGTCACTGTAAACAGCACTGTTAAACTTCATTTGGTTTACTCAATAAAGGATTTTTTATTTGCATTATTTAAGGTTTGTGATAAAATGAGGCTGGTGTAAGAAATATGAACTGTTCTTAAGAACAGTTAAAAATATCTTCTTACTTAAAGCATTCACAACTGAACAATGAGAAATGGGAGACATTTCATGTAGTGAAATTAGGAACTGAAAACAGATACTCAGAAAAGACTGCTTCTACACTGTTTCATGGGTAGTGGTGCATGCCTTTGATCCCAGCACTTGGGAGGCAGAGGCAAGTAGATCTCTGTGAGATCAAGGCCAGCCTGGTCTACAGAGTGAGTCCAGGACAGCCAGGGCTATACAGAGAAATCCTGTCTCGAAAACCCAAAAATATTAAAAAAAGGAAACAAAATATATTCTTTTACCAAACCTTTATAATCATACTCAAAGATTGGCTTAATACATTTGCTACACATGTATAAAAATATGGGTTCATTATATTCTAGGCTTTTATTAGTAAAGTAAGTAGAAAATAACAATTTACAATGTTAAACCATCTAAAGCTAACATTAATTCCATGAATTCTTGCTGAGTATTTTCCTGAGTTAGGCACTGTTTTAGACGACAGGAAAAGAACAAAGAAAAAAAGCACAAAAAATTTCTGCTTAAATTGAGCTTAACCTTTCAGTAGGGTGAAGACAAACACCAAGGCAACAAAATATATAGGAAAATGTGTACCCATTAATTACATAATACATTAATTACATATAGAGTGGAGAATGCTAGAAGAATGGAGGAAGACCACAATTTCCAACACTGTAAGCCACATTAAGAAAAGGCCTAGCAAGAGTAGAAGCCACATGAACATTTGGGTCACAAAGCATTACAGGCAGGAGTCACAGGGAACACCAAGGCTCTTGGACTGGTATGCTGAAGACCAGCACAACAGCCATGTGACAGGAGCAGAGTGAGGAAGAGTAGAGAGGAAACAAAGGGGCATTCAGAACATATTCAGCTTGAGAAAGCCATTTAATGATTTTACTGCTCCTTTAAGATTAAGATATAATATACAGACGATAAGCCTGCTGTGTGTGTATGTATGTGTGCACATGTATGATACTGAATATCTAACCCAGGGCTTTGTACTTGTGAGGCAAACACCCTGTCACTGATCCATATCCCCAATGCACAGAATTCTTAATTTTAGTGAAGTCTTTTTTTTTTCCCCACTCAGTGAAGAGTTTTATTTGGTGGGGTGGGAGAGGGGGGAGAGAGAGAGAGAAGGAAGGGGGGGGGCGAAGGGTGCACACTTCATGGGAAGAAAGCAAAAGAGTGAAGAGTTTTCTTTAGTGATTAAAATAAAAGAAGTTTATGCTTTATGTCTGTGTTTAAGTATAAGCATATGAGTTCAGTTGCCCACAGAAGTCAGAAGTACATCAGATCCTCTGTAAGCCAGACTTACAGGTAGTTGAGAACTGCCTACCATGGGACCTGGGAACTGAACTAGGTCCTCTGAACAACAGACTGTGCTCTTAACCACTGAGTCATCTCTCTAGCCCTGAGACTTGTTATTTTATGGATCATGACTTTGATGTCATATCTAAGGAACCTTTGCCTAATCTAAGGTCATGAAGACTTTTCTCCTGTGTTTTTTCCCTAGAACTTTCACGATGATAAAGTCTCAAATTCCGATATTGTGTTCTCCAATTGTGTTCTTTTTCATCATTGTTTTGACCACTTCGGTTCTATTTCTTCTTCAAACACATTTTAGAAACAGTTTGTCAGCTTCTAGGTGAAATTCTACAGAGATACAATTGAGATCAATATAAGATGTTAGCTCTGATTTGGAGGTGTGAAGTTAATATAAGGAAAACAACAATTTCTGTTTTAAAGGATGCATTAAGACTGTGAAAGGTAAAAATAGAAACATGGACTCAAGTTAGGTAGTTAGGTGGCCTTTGGGTAAGTTTGGTAGTATCAGAGTTAATGGAGAAATATTTGAGTTTTGCAAATATTTTTAAAGTAGGTCAAAACATATAATCGTTAAATATGGATGTGAAAGACAGAAGTCAAGCATGATACCAAGGTTTGTGCTCAAACTACTAAAAGATTTTCTACTTACTAAGCAAGGCAAGAAAGGTACAGAAGGCAGATTTGGGTAGGAAAGGTGAGATCAAGTTTAAGATTTTAGACAAACGAAGTTTATGATATATATATTAGCAATGTAAGTAGAAATGATGGCCTAGCAATAAAAATCTTGAGGGAACTTGCCAAGGCTTCTAATATAATTTCTGTTTTCTTGCCTTTAATATTATTTAATGTTTTCTACTTCAGGAGACATCAAAGCTTAAAAGGTAACAATTTTGGGTAGACAGGAAAAAGCATAACTTTGAAAAAAAATGAATAAAACTGAAAAACTTTGTCAGTTCTTTCCCATCATTAATTCTTCAAAAATGCAGCCCTTTCAAGCATAGCTCTAATAAGTGAACTGTTCTCTAAGTTTGTCCATGTAGTATTCTCCAGTAAAACATATCTTTCTACATTTATTCACAACTAAGGGCCCTTCCCCAGCCCTCCATCCAACCATTAGCCCAATCAAAATGTTGCTCTGCTTCATGTAACGCTTCTTATCTGGCCACCCTGCCCCTCTGTGAAGTCTTTCTTGTGCTTTTCTACCTTTAGAAACCATCTCCTTCCTCCACGCATTTGAAGCACTCTGCTGCTTTAATAATTTTATAATATACACTATCTTTTCTTGTAGTTATTTTGTATTTGTCCATCTCTTACACTAGATAATGAGTTTCTTGAGGGCTGGGTTATGTCTTACAAATACAACACAGTAAGTTAGGTAAGTAACCATAGCAACCGATTTAATGACTTATAAATAAAATAATACCAATGAACATCTGCTCAACACGGAGTAAAACTTTAGTTGAGTCTTTTCTCTACTTGCCAAACACTCAGTGACAATTGCTTACACATTCTACAGGCACTGTAAGATCCCTCCTTAAAACTGGACTGCCAGAAATATGCGATGTGGTAGTATTGTATTCCCCAAAATATTGTGTACCTTAGTAAATTTATCTGGGGTCAGAGAACAGACAGCCACTAGATACAGAGGCTAGAAAATGGTGGCACTCACACCTTTAATCCTAGCATTCCAGAGACAGAAATCCCTCTGGATCTCTGTGAGTTCAAGGCCACAATGGAAAAGGCCAGGCATGGTGACACATGCCCTTAATCCCAGAAAGCGAGCCTTTAATCCCAGGGAGTGGTGGTAGAAGGCAGAAAGGTATATAAGGCGTGAGGACCAGAAACTAGAAGCTTTTGGCTGGTTAAGCATTTGGCTGGTTAAGTTTTCACGCTTCGAGCAGCAGTTCTGCTGAGAGTCATTGGGATGAGGACTCAGAGGCTTCCAGCCTGAGGAAACAGGACCAGCTGAGGAATTGGCAAGGTGAGAGAGCTGTGGCTTGTTCTGTCTCTATGATCTTCCAGTGTTCAACCCAATACCTGGCTCAGGTTTGATTTTATTAATAAGAACCTTTAAGATTCATGCTACAATGCGACATAAATTATAGTTTGGCTTTATGACTTGAATTACATAAAAACATCTGTCAGGAGATGTCATAAGTTCACCACACACAGATTCCTCTTGGAGAACTAGAGGAATCACTACTCTAAGGCTTCAGTGCTAGAAAAATCTAGGCTATCCTTAGAGAGACTAGCTATATTACCTGATGCTAAACTCATAAAGTTGAACTTGGAAACTAACGTCTCTTTCTTTGTTTTAGCACAAGAGAAATATAGAACACACTGTGCAGCTCACTTTGAGCAAATCTGATTATATGTATTTGGTCTCCTCTTGAGTTACTTGTCAACATGCTCATAATTACTTTTTGCTTATCTTCTTCTAGTTGTCTGTATTTGTACATCTATCAATCTTTTTAAAATTCTTTCAATTACAAATATTTATATACATCACTTAAAATTGTTTTAGGCTGGGGGGAGTGGAGCAAGGCGAATCTGTAGTTGGGATGTATAAGAGAAGAATAAATAATCATTTATCTATCTACCTATCTATCTACCTATCTATCTATCTATCTATCTATCTATCTATCTATCTATCTATCTATCGGTTTTTTGAGACAGGGTTTCTCTGTGTAGTTTTGGTGCCTCTCCTGGATCTTGCTCTGTAAACCAGGCTGGCCTCAAACTCACAGAGATCCACCTGGCTCTGCCTCCTGAGTGCTGGGATTAAAGGCTTGCGCCACTACTGCCTGGCATAAATAATTTTTTAAAAAAGGATACATATAAATTAGTAAAAGGGAAAGGTTTCTGTTGTAATGTTTTTGTTTTTCCTTCAGAATAGCCATAACTTATTTATTATGGTCAAGGACTGGATTAATTTATCTTTATATATTTTATTAATTTCATTCTAACAATTGCTTATAGAAAAATGAGGTCAACTACTAGGGAATTTCCTTGTGAACAAGGTGATTTGACTGTTCATATTTCTAAAGGATTTTGAAATATCAGAGATAATAGAAATAACAAAACTACTCTTGTTTCGTCTCAATGTAATTATATGGACTGGGATTTCTACTTGGAAGGCCAGCAGTGTGGAAAATCAGGTGACCTAGCTTCTGATCCAGATTATATGTTCAACCAGTTTGGTGACAACAGGCCAGCCATAACCTTTCTGGGTCTCAGAGGCTGAACAACAGCAGCTATTCCCTAGTGTTGTGGTTTGTGGCACACTAGCATGCTGCAATATGTCAACAGGCATTCCATAGAAACAAATAACAGAAAATCAAGGTAAGACTGGAATAAAGAAAACGAATCTTTAAGGATGCGAATTACAAAAAAACCAACCTTTGTGACAGATGGTGAGGGAAGTTTGAGAAAACAGTATTGCCAAAGTTGTATTTTGTGGGAAAATATCAACGGAAAAGTGCAAGGAATGACTGCTGCAATGTTTAATCTGTACCCTTCCCTGATTCCTATCCTTTTACATATTAACAACTGGAATACACACACAGGTAGAATTAGGTCTTATCTGAAATGCTTGGGGCCAGAAGTGCTTGAGATTTCAGAAGCTTTTGGTATGGGGATATTTACATATGTGGGGTCTTCTATAGATATGCCTTATAAATATTTGAAGAAGAAAATTTTAGCCCAGGGTAAATGATGCAAATTTTTAGAAGAAAGTATATATGCTATCATATTATCAATACAGAAAATGTAGTAAATTTTTGTGTACTTAAATTTTTTTAAAAATAAATTTTATTTTATATGAGTGTTATGTCTCCATGTATGTCTGTGTACCACATGTGTGCCTGATGTCTGCAGAAGCTGGAAGAGGACATTAGATTCCCTAGGACTAGACTTAAAGACTGTTACGAGCCACTGTGTGGGTGCTGGGAATTGAACCTAGGCCCTCTGGTGGAGCAGCCAGTGCTCTTAACCATTGAGTCATCTCTCCAGCCCCAATCTTTACTCTTGACATTTGAGCAAGCTAGTATGGTTGTAGATACCCTGTAAGAAAGAGGGAGGGTATGGTGGCTCATACCTGTAATCTCAGTAATTAAAAGGCAGAGCTATGTAGTATGATCCTGTCTCAAAAACAAAGGAAAAACAAAACAAAAATGGGGTGGGGGAGGAGATGGAGGGAAGAAGGGAGGGAAAGAGAAAGTTCATGTGGGAAAGAGGGTGTAAAAGAGCAGGAATCTTAAGTTTTTAAACTGTATTTCTTTAAAAATTTTAAAACTACATTTACTGTTTACATTTATTAACTGTGTGTGAGTGTGTGTGTGTGTGTGTGTGTGTGTGTGTGTGTGTGTGTGTGACACGTGTGGAGGTCAGAGGACAACTTGTGGGAGCCAGTTCTCTACTTCTACCATGTAGGATCCAAGGATCAAATTTAAGTAGTCAGGCTTGGTGGCAGGAATCTTTACTTGATGAGTCATCTCAGTATTAGTATTCCTTGAACTAGCTTAAAAGGATAGTGGATAATTCTCTGTATCTAAAGTCTACAAATTTCTACATATATGACTACTATAGATACATAAATGATACATGGTCTTGGACTAGAATAGGGTAAGTAGAAGGGCATGAGTTTTATAGTCATAAGGATCTTAGGTGAGAATCTCAGCTGTTTCTAGTTCTACACATGACTCACTGAGCTTTATTTTTCTTACTTGTGAAGAGAAGTCTCTAACTTTGTGCCTTGTTCTCATGATTATTGAATAAGAATATTCAAAGCAGCTAGCAGAGCTGTTAAAGTACAGATGCAGTACAATGAGAATCAGTGTTTGTATATGCAGCAGATACTTGGGAAGTATCAGAACATGGACAGATGCATCTGAGACATCATTCAAGACCTGGCTCAAATATTACTTCTTCATATTTTCTGATTATCAAAGCTATGAAAGATTTTTTTCTCTGTCCCTTACTCCCAAAATATTTTGCTTTTACTTATCCTATGCCACTTAGTACATTCTTTTCCCTGTTGATTTCCTCTTATTTGCAGACATATTATATATTCCTAAGATTTAATTGGTTGTTGTAGGCAGAAAGCATTTTATTATTATTTGTTTCCCTTGCTGTGTTCCATGTAATTCTTGTTGTTGTTGTTATTATTGTTATTTTTAAATTTGGGGGCAGAGTAGCTAGCTCAAAAAGAAAAAAGAAAACAAACAAACAAGAAAAGATAAGTAAATAAAAGTAGATAGGTTGTCTGCTGGCCACTAGTAATGTGTACACATACACAGAGTAAAACAGGGGTGAAATAAGTGGATAAATCAAAGTATAGTATCTTTTACCAAGAATGATAAGTAATAAAATTTCTCAGTTAGACCTCTAGGTTTTTCATAACTTGTCAGATAGCTTCTTCTTTTTAATAAGTGAATCGCATTATTGACCTCATGCCTAGAAAAGTATTCTAAATGCCCCTGCAGTGGAAGAATCCCTCAATGCCGCTCCCCTTATTCCTACTGTACTTAGGCATGCATCTCTCACAGTGTTTACTATTCTAGCACCATAATTCTACATTTTAAAGACTGTGAAGCATGGCAAGGCAGATCCCACATGTGTGTCACTATCTACTAAGACTTTGAAGTACATAGTATAAAAAACACAGTGAATGAGTATAAATTTCCTCTATTTGATATAGACATAACCTCAAATGGAAAATAGCAGCTGAACAAATCTAGAGACTCAATGCAAGACATTATAGAAGTAGCACTGTAATTTTTTGATGGGTAAAGTCTGGGGAAGGGAAAACACTTGTTATATTCTCAGAGTAAGAAAATCTAAGAATGATGGCAAGTCAACAAATGGGAATAGAAACGAAGAGAAAAGAACACCATGAATAGAACTCTACCTGATCAAGTTTTTTCTAACAGTTCCATATACTAGACCTGGAATAATTCTTTTAAAGGCAGGCTAGGTCTTTTATACAAAACCAGCCCAGGAAAAGCACAAATGTGTTTTAAAAAATACTAATAACCTCACTATCAAATACAACAGAATATCTTTCTGAAATTACAGCCTACCTCTCGTTCCTCTTCTTGCTCTTTGCGAATCTGCTCCAAACGAAACTGTTCTGCCATCTCTCTCTCATGAGCTTCTCTCTGTTGATGTAATAGACAAGGGCAAACATTAATAAACATTTATATAAAAATAATAAAACACAGGAATCAAGCTTATATAGGATGGTGATAAATGTTTAACAGTGTTGAATTCCACTATGAGGATTTTTTTAAAAATTGTGTTACATGAAGTGATTGGGTGGAAATCTACTTTTCTACTCTGGGGGAAAAAAAAAGAACAAGTTATATCCAAAGGGCTTATTCAATATAATCTACACGGGCACTGTGATAATAGCAATGTTTCTTTCTAGAGTAAGAATGGAAATGGGAAACTACAAAAAGTAGTTTTCTGATATGCTGGATTCTTGGTCAAACAACATTGTTAGCTCTGTGTAAGGAGGCATTTGAGAGAAAGAGAGAGAGAGAGAGAGAGAGAGAGAGAGAGAGAGAGAGAGAGAGAGAGAGAGAGAGAGAGAGCGCAAGCCCTGAGTTGGCAGCATGCTTGCCTAGTACACATGAAGCTCTGGTTTGATCCCCAGCACCACAAAGCATGAACTGAGCATGATGTCACTCACATGTGTGAATCCCAGCACTCTGGAGGCGGAAGCAGGAGGATCAGAAGTTTAGGGTTATTCTTGGCTATATAGTGAGTAAAGGTCAGCCCAGGATTCACAGTCTGTTTCTAAAACCAAAGCAAAGCAAAGCAACCCAAAACATTACCACCACCAACCCCCACTCAACAAAATCCACCCCTAGGACATTTCTCTTGTCCCTAAATTTTGATCCTTTCTTCTTGTGCTCTTGTACTAACCTCAAGTTTTAGTCACAACAGTGTGTCTTTAAGCTTCCATGTGTTCTGGAGGCTAGCTTGCTCTACTACCCCTTCCTCTGCATAGTCCATGTAGATCACCTATATGAAAGCATTCCCAGCACATTCCCATTTCAAAACAGCTGAAAGATTTTTTTCCCCACTGAAACTCCAGTTCACGAACATTCACAAAGTCAGTGCTTCTCTGATGCCTTGTGGGCCACTTGCCTAAGGGAAATGCAGTCTGTGGTCTTGACTTAAGCCATTCTACCAAACTGTAAGTTGTTTGAAGGCACCAACAAGGCTTATTCATGTTTTGTTCCTTCAATACCCAGTACAGCAGCATGTGCTTAAGAAGCATTGACTAGGTCACTGTTTCTAAACCTAAAAGCACAGTAGTCACCAAAAGGACTTAAATGAACATCTGGGCAGGTGAGTGACTCAGCAAGGAAGGGTGCCTGCGGCCATCCATATGTGACACCCTGAGTTAGATTATTAGGACCTGCATGGTGGAAGGAGAGAACTGACTCCTTCAAGGCATCCTCTGAGACACACACACACACACACACACACACACACACACACACACACACACACACACACACCCCGGCACAAAAACACAGTAATAAGTAAATGTTAAAAACCCTATTGGGTTCTACCATACACTAATTATAATACAGATACCAGGCTAATTTTCTTATCATTTTTATTATTCTGACACAACTTCTTTTGTGAAAATAAATGATAACATGAGAATTATGGGTAGAACTATTTTCTGTTAACTGAACCTAGCTTTTTCTAAAGAAAATTTAACATTTTTTAGGGCACCAAGTGATAGATAGATAGACAGATAGATAACAGACAGACAGACAGATAGATAGATAGATAGATAGATAGATAGATAGATAGATAGAGATGGCATTCAGACAACTAAAAACCATTTAGGATTCAGTTCTATATTCCAGAAGACACTTGACCAAACCTACCTTTGCCCTGTCGGCTTCAAGGGAAAGACGATAGGCTTCATCTTGCTCTCTCTTCACATTTTCTCTGGCTTCACGTTCATCCTTAAATGAAAGGTTCAGGTAAAGTTTCATCTTTTTTTTTTTTTTTTTTTTTTTAAGAGAAAAAAGTAAAGTGTCCTGTTTTGTTTCTAAATGAACAATTAAAGAAGGAACTTTTAAAGTATACAGAATAAGCAAACAAGCAAGATGAGCAACCTGATACATAGCAAAAATGAGAATATCTGCATCCTAGCTCTACTGTATATAAACTAACCATGTGACCATTTGTAAGTCACTTAACTCTAGAAATCGTTCATTTCCTCTATAGTAAATTGAAACACTATTTGTCATATATGGCTGTTGTGAGAATTAAATGCAGTAGCATATGAACTGTAGCAAAGCATGGAATGCTTAATTTATTTGTATAATTATGAACTCCTCCACCCCTTTCTCCTAATTTGGAGATTTTTAGCACCGAGATTAAGGACTGGGAGGAAATTTTTTAAAAGGCTGAAAGCAAAATACTCTTGTTAACTTCACTTCACACCACATCACTAAAATTTCTGTTAAGACAAAAATCTTTCCTCTTTTGGTTATTAAGTAGTTCCCTACTACATTCATACTCAAAGCATACGGCTAATAGAAATTATGTCAAAAATATTTTACAATTTTTCTTTCTCTCTCATATGTAGAACCTAGCCAACAATATAGGTACACATAGAACAGTAAAACATGAAAAAAGAGAACTAGAAAGGCTAAACCTAAGAGGCTGGCTGGCCAATGAGCTTAGAGCCCTGCTTCCAGTCCCCCAGCACTGGAGTTACACACTCTCCTGGTGAGCCTGGCTTTCGATGAGTGCGGAGGATCTGAACTTAGGTCCTCATGCTTGGGTGGCGCTTGTCTGACAGCCATTTCCAGGTCCTCTTTTAGAACACCTTTAGTTTCTAAGGTGAGGAAACCATCTATCTAAATTGCACTCTTGATTTTATATGAAATTAAAAATCAATTCACTAACCGAATTTTTTATATGTAAAATCCATTGTAATATCCAAAATATACCTACTTTATTATTATTATAATTATTTTTGAGATGGTTTCACTGTATAGTCCTGGCTGTCCTGGCAATCACAGAGATTTACCTGCTTTTGCCTGGGATTAAAGATATGCACTCCCGCCTGAGCTGACCTGCTCTGGTGATCGGATGGCCGAACACCCTGGTTATCATGATAGAACTCTCATCCAGTGTCTGATGCAAGTGGATGCAGAGATCCATGGCCGAGCCCCAGGTAGAACTCCAGGAGCCCAATCGGCGCGAGAGAGGAGGGATTGTATGAGTGAGAGGTATTGAGACCATGATTGGAAAAAGCACATTGACAAATAGCCAAACTAGTGGAAACGCATGAACTGTGAACCAATGGCTGAAGAGCCCCCATGGAACTGGACCAGGCCCTCTGGATAAGTGAGACAGTTGATTAGCTTGAACTGTTTGGGAGGCCCCCAAGCAGTGGAGCCGGGACCTGTCCTCGGTGCATGGGCTGGCTTTTTGGAGCCTGGGGCCTATGCTGGGACACTTTGCTCAGCTTTGGTGTAGGGAGGAGGGGACTGGACCTGCCTCGGCTGAGTCTACCAGGCTGGGTTGACTCCCCAGGGGAGACCTTGCCTTGGAGGGCAGGGGAATCCGTGGCTGATATGCGAAATTAAGTTAATTATAATAGATAGATAGATAGATAGATAGATAGATAGATAGATAGACAGACAGAAAGATATGCACTCCCATGCCTGGTTAAGTACTTAAATTTAATAAATAACTGCACCCATAGGAGTCTAAGTTTCTCTTTCAGTCATTGTTGCATTAGGTTGAAAATATACAGTCACAAATATTTGCCCATTTCTGATTTGTTACAGAAATTTCAAAAGGCTTAACACTTCCTTTCCCTTTTTTTTTTTTTTTTTTTTTGGTTTTTCGAGACAGGGTTTCTCTGTGTAGCTTTGCGCCTCTCCTGGAACTCACTTGGTAGCCCAGGCTGGCCTCGAACTCACAGAGATCCGCCTGGCTCTGCCTCCCGAGTGCTGGGATTAAAGGCGTGCGCCACCACCACCCGGCTCCTTTCCCTTTCTAATTCACTATGTGCTCGCTCAAGACTGAGTGTATATTCAGCACTCGCTTAGGTGTCCTCTCTAATACCTAGTCAAGACTGGCCTTCTCCCTAAGGCCTTCTAATTCCAGTGTTTGGGTAATTACAAAGCAAAAACAGATATAATAATAAGTAAACTAAAAAATATAAATAAAAATGGACCTTGAAACATACTAGAGACATATTTAGCAGTATATTTTTAGCTACACAGACATATTTTCCTTTACATTTTCACTAACTCCAACTGATAAACTTTTACTCCATTCTATTTATGAGGTTTTATTGTTATTTTACACAATCAACAAGTCATACTCCTGTTTCTGTTTACATATTCCTTCAGGGAATTTACTATTATGTAAACACCCTTCCTTAACCCAAACACAAGTTTATACAGAATGGCCACTTAGATATTTCATCTAAACCAGTTAATCTGTATTCAACAGTTTCTTCATCATAACTGAGGAGCGGCAATGGGCAGGCCAGCATACTTGTACACAAGTCCTGGAGTTGCCAATGGCAATCTATATGAATGGGTAAATGTTTTCCTTTTCTGACATCAATTAAAGCATTGAACTCTTTATGGATCCTGTGTGCCTGTGGATAAATATATTTTTGAAATTATCTAACTCTAAAATGAAATCAACAAGTTATAAGAATAATCTTGCCCCTTTCTACATCTATAGAAACATATGCTATGTAAATATTTAGGATGCTTGAAATTTTAAACTGACCTTATTTTTCCTGAAATTAGTTCCAATTTCAGAATATTCTGTGTTTTCCCTTTAAAGCATTTAAGGTGTTCTCATCTACGTGTGCACACATATATAGAGGCCAAACGTTGATGTGATGTGTCTTCTACTATTGTGCTAAACCTTAGTGGGTTTTTTTTTCTTTCTATTTATTCTTCTCTTTTATTTTCCCCCCAGAGTTGAGGACCGAACCCAGAGCCACTGAGCTAAGTCCCCAACCCCTTATTCTTCTCTTATACACTGCATCCTGACTGCAGTTTCCCCTCCCTCCACTCCTCCCATCTCTCTCAGATCCTCTGCTCTGAGAGTAGGCCTCCCAGAGGCTCGGCATAAACCCTCGTAACAAAGCTAGATGAAGCCACCCATTAGGAGTAAAAGGGTTCCAAGAACAGGCCAAAGAGTCAGAGGCACCCCACTCCCACTGTTACAAGTCCCACAAAAACCTCAAGCTAACAACCATAACATATCTACAGGACCTAGTGCAGACCCATACAGGCTCTGTGATTGCTGCTTCAGTCTCTGTGAGCCCCTAAGAGCCCCACTTAGTTGAGTCTGTGGGCTGTGTTCTCCTGGTATTCTCCATTAGTTTTGAAGAGAAAATCTCTCAAAGTCTGGGTTCACTGATTTGGATAGGCTCGCTGGCCAGAAGCCCCTGAGATCTGCCTGCTTCTTCTCACAGTCCTGGGGTTATAGATACGCACTGCCAAGACTGGCTTTTTATGTGGGTGCTGGAAATCTATCTAACTCGAAATCCTTGTGCACAGCAAATACTTTACCCACAGTTGTATCTCCAGTCACCCTCCCCACTCCTGTCTTTCTTTTACATGTTCTATGTAGCTCTGGCTGGCCTGGGTCGCTATATAGATCAGGCTAGTTAGCCTCAAACTCATAGAGATATGCCTGCTTCTGTTTCCCAAATGCTGGTATTAAGGGCATGTGCCACCATGCTTAGATTTTTTTCAAAAAATTTTTTTATTTTGATATTGGCTCCATGTAGTCTGGGCTGGCTTTGAACAACTAATTTTATTGCCTCTACCTTTTGAGTAGTAAGATTACAGGCATGTGCCACCAGGCTTGGATTCTATTTTCATTTATTTATTTTAATGTTGGGGAGTAGATCTAGGGCTTTGTACATGCTAAGCACAGGATCTACCACTGAGTTACATCCTCAGCTCCAAGTGTACGCTGGATAAATAATCATCTTTTTAGGCATAAAGCATCAATTGTTTGCAGTGAAAATAGGAAAAAAGGTATAGTTCATCTACAATGCAACCCTGCCTGGTCATTGTAGACAACTTGTTGGGCAGGACTGACTTGTTATGATACTATGTACATTCTAAAAGGGACAAGCTACATTAGCTGGAAGCCATTTAAGCACAACTATAGTTCACAATACAAGTACTCTAAGTAAACAGTTCTGTTCTAAAACAGACTGTTGCAAATATAAAAGGCCATTAAATACACATCTGTTGTAGAGGACTAAACAAACTAGTCACCATCCTGCCTGCTCTTCTTTTCTCCTTTCTTTTTGCCACAAATATTCATTAAGTATCATTTTAACATTCACTATGACATTAGCACTGGGGATACAGAAAAGGCCAGATAATTCACGTGTGATATCATTGTTATTTTGTTAAAGAGTGTACTGATCTATTATTGTGTTCTGGGGTTAGGTTACTCTCTTCCTTAAATAATGTTGCTTTCTGTTCCATCAGCTCTATTGCTCAAAGTCCCACCTGTTTTTCATATACTTTTATAAACATAGAAGGACCACTAAGTCCAAAGGAGTCACTTTAGAGATGGAGAATGAGGAGAGATGAAGTGCATGCACCTATCTAATAAAGCTAGTGGCAGAGCTTAGATGGGAACCCAGAACTCCTGAATGCTTCCCCATCTTTTCCTTGCTCATACCCCTTCCTGACCATCATGGCAGAAGGACTGCTTGAAGGCAAGTGGTTCAGAATGAAATTTCACAAATTTATTATGGTTTTCCCATGTGTTTATGATTATTTGTACATGGCTATATTTGTTCTTTTCTTTTCTTTAGATTTTATACCTACTTCTGCAACTGCCCTATTCAAAGTTATGTCCAATTTAGGGGATTAGAGGTAATACTGTTGAGGTACTCCCTGATACACACAGATTATACTATTTCATCAGAGTTTAAAAAAAAATCCCAGGGGTTGGGGTTAAACTTAATCTACAAATCTAGTTATATAACCTGAAGTGCTCTTAGCACTACTCCTGTGGCCTACAAATATATCTTTGTAGAGTGAATTCTAGGCCAGCCTGAGTTACAGAGTGAGACCCTGTCTCAAAAATCTGAAAAAGATGACAGACAGACAGAAAAAAAAATCATAAAAATTAAAAACACTTCTGTGCATCAAAGGATGCCATTAAGAGAAAGGATGATTTACAATATGTAATTAATATTTACAAATCAAAAGAAAAAAGGGCAAAGGACTCAAATAGGCATCTTTAAATAAGACCATAAATGTTCATGTATTCATAGTAGTACTCACAATAACCAGGAAGTACAAATAACCCAAGTATCCACCAACAGAAAGGTGAAGATACAAATGCGGTATACACATATATGCACACACAAACCAAGTATTATTTAGCTATAAAAAGAAATGATACTACAATATAGATAAACATTAAGGACACTATGTTAAAGAGGATATTTATCAGGTTTCTGTTTACATAAGGTACTTAGAACAGGAAACCTCACACAGAGAATATAGATCAGAGACTTCTAGACTGGCTAGAAACGCTAGTTCAGTGGTTACTCAAGTGTTCTGAACAGACACCCCGCCCTCTTCCTGAGATGACCAGAACAGGTAGCCTTTCACTGTAAGAAGTTAGTTGTATTTCCCAACCGTCTCCATCTGTAGCAGAGAAGCTTCTTTAATGATGACTGATAACTACACTTATCTGTGGGTATAAGGATAAGTATTTAGAATGCAGTTAGCAAAGTAGCAGTTTAGAAGATTTTCCTCTAAGATCCATGACCTCACTAGCCAGGAGAAGTTGGGTAGGTTTCCAGTAACAGACATGATTTCTCTATTTTTTAGTAGGCCTTAAGTTAATAGTACTGGCTGCTTTTCCAAAGGACCTAGGTTCAATTCCCAGCACCCACATGGCAGCTCACAACTACCTGTAACTTCAGTTCTAGGGAATCCTACACCTCCACACAGACACACACGCAGGCAAAACACCAATGCACATAAAAAACAAAATGTAAAAAAGTTAAAAAAAAATAGCCGGGCGGTGGTGGCGCACGCCTTTAATCCCAGCACTCAGGAGGCAGAGCCAGGCGGATCTTTGTGAGTTCGAGGCCAGCCTGGGCTACCAAGTGAGTTCCAGGAGAGGCGCAAAGCTACACAGAGAAACCCTGTCTCGAAAAACCAAAAAAAAAAAAAAAAAAAAAAAAAAGTTAAAAAAAATAAAGAAAAGATGCGAAGATTTTGAGAGAGGGCACAGGGTGGTACTTGGAAGGGGTGGGTAAAAAGGGAAAGGGGAAATGATGTAATTATATTTTAATTAAAATAATTAAAAAATATATTTACATCTATCTATCTATCTATCTATCTATCTATCTATCATCTATCTATCTAAGAAGTCAGCTGTAGGCTGACACTTACAGGTACTCTTTATCAGGTTAAGGACATTCTGCTCTAAATCATATCACACTCAAAGTGTTTTCAGCATTAGAAATAGATTAACTGTTATCTGTATCCACTGGGATGATTACAGGGTGAACCACACTGGTTAAATTTTGCTTGCTTGTTTGTTTAAAAGCTATCATTTTAATGATAACTTCTTCATCTGTATTGACTAGCCCCTCACATGAATTCTTTCACCATCCTTCCTATGCCAAAGGCAGATGTAACTGGCTTTCACCTTAATGAACTTCAGAGAGCTGGCATTATAGAGATTGATTTTAATGTATGGCAAAAAAGAAATAAAAATCACCCATAATAGAAAGGAAGAAGTAGAACTGCCTATATTCCAAAGAAAAATAGTAAGATGTGGAAAATTTATGGATTCTATCAAAATTAATAAGTGAGTCAGCATGATATAAGACAGGAAGCAAGCAATTGCATTTGTTTAACTCTGTGAAGCTGTGTTACTTTGCCTACCTTAAACACTTGATTGGTCTAATAAACAAATGAATGGCCAATAGCTAGGCTGGAGAGAGAAACAAATGAGGTTGGCAGGCAGAGAGAATAAATAGGAGGAGAAATCTAGGGAAGAGAGTGAGGAGTGAGAAAAGAAGGAGAGGAGGGTGCCAGGGGCCAGCCACCCAGCCATGGAGTAAGAAGGGAAGAACGATATATAGAAAAAAGGTAAAAAGCTCAGAGGCAAAATGTTAAAGAGAAATAGGTTAATTTAAGTTTGAAAAGTTGGCTAGAAACAAGCCAAGCTAAGGCTGAACATTCATAAGTAAGAATATGTCTCCATGTATTATTTAGGAGCTGGGTGGCAGGCCCCCAAAGAGGAAAAAAAAATAAAGAAAAAGAAAACCAACTACAGTTATGAAAGCATAAAATACATGAAATACTGTAAAAAACACACAAATGATTTGTACGTCAAGGATAATAAAACACTAAAGATCTAAGCAAATAAAAAGAAATCACTTTCATGGATTAGAAAAAAAAAATCACTGTTTTTATGACAATTCTCTCCAAAAGGTCTATAGATTCAATATAATTCCAACCAAAATACCCAAAGAAACTGACAAGCTCATCCAGACATTTACGGGAATGAGAACAACTGCAAACTCTCTGAGAACAGCTAGAGGACTCTGACTTACCTCCAGAATTGTCATGATGCTGAAGTAAAAACATGGCATCAGGATAAGGACAGAACAAAGGAAAAGGCAGAGTTCAGACAGGGACCTATGTTCTACAAGCAACTGGTTTTTCTACACTGGCACCACAGTAATTTGGCGGAAAAGGATGATGCTCCAAAAATAGTGCTGGAACTACTAGATATCCATATAGCTCAAGAATTTCTATGCATAAATTTTTATTTACAAAACAATCCAAATGGATCATAAACCTCAATGTAAGATCTGCATCAATACTACCACAGGAACACAGGAAAGTACAGTGACCATGTGTTAGGAGACAATTAGATTTGATTCAAAAGCATGGAAACATGAAAGAAAAATGTTTAAGTTGAATTTAAATATAAAAATTAAAAACTTTTGTTCTCTTAAAGACAACCAAAACTTACTTTATAAAAGAGAATAAAAGGCCGGGCGGTGGTGGCGCACGCCTTTAATCCCAGCACTCGGGAGGCAGAGGCAGGCGGATCTCTGTGAGTTCGAGGCCAGCCTGGTCTCCAAAGCGAGTTCCAGGAAAAGGTGCAAAGCTACACAGAGAAACCCTGTCTCGAAAAACAAAACAAAACAAAACAAAACAAAACAAAACAAAAAAAAAAAACAAACAAAAAAAAAGAGAATAAAAGACAAGCTACAGATAGGGAGAAAAATCTTTACACATCATGTCAAATAAAGAACTTTGTAACTTAGATATATAAAAGACTCTCAAAATAAAATAAGTAATGAAAAGATCCAAGTTTAAAAATGGGAAAGATTTTCAAACCTTTCATCAATTAAAGGCATATGTAAAACAAGTGAGCCACATGAAAAGACTCTCCATCTCACTAGTAAATAGGAAATGGAAACTAAAACCAGCAGACAGCACTACACACTCATTTGAATGTCTAAAGTGCTAACAAGAATGTGGAGATCTTGACATTCCTGCACTGTGCTGGTGAGAATGCAAAATGGTCTCCCTGCTCTGGAAAACATTTGGCAGTTTATGAAAATGTTCATACATACACCATAGGATTCAAGGCTTCCAGCCCTAAGTACTTCTCCAACACAAATGAGAGAGGTGCCCATACATGAACGTGCAAACAAACTTTCATAGAAATTTTATGTGATAGATCCCAAGTAAGAAATAACCCATAAATTCTATCATTTAATGTTACAGAATAAAAAATATAAAGCCTAAGAAAACCATAAATAAACAAACAAACAAATAAATAAATCTGGGTGACTATAAAGGAAAGGTTCTTACACAACTGACTGATAGTAACTGTCACAAAAAGAGTGCCAGAACCACAGCCTTGCAGAGTCTACTAGAACCTTACACAAAAACTACTGCAAGCCTGCTGAGTGGTATTTGTCTACAACCTTAGTACTTGGGAGGCAGAGGCAGGAGGGTGGTGCATTCAATGTCATCCTGGGTTAAGTAGTGAATGACCCAATTTAAAAAACAAAACAAAATCAAACAATAAGCCTTATAAAGAATATCCAACCAGTTTGATACAGGACTAGCATAATTTCTGTTATTAATCCCTGTGGACAAAAATTACTGTTTCGCCGGGCGGTGGTGGCGCACGCCTTTAATCCCAGCACTCGGGAGGCAGAGCCAGGCGGATCTCTGTGAGTTCGAGGCCAGCCTGGGCTACCACGTGAGTCCCAGGAAAGGCGCAAAGCTACACAGAGAAACCCTGTCTCGAAAAACCAAAAAAAAAAAATTACTGTTTCATTTTTGACTTTTGCCTTTAAAACTTACTCCAGGCCTTGGCCTATATGAATACACTCACAGTTTACCGTGCATTCCCATTCTCACTGTGATGCCATTCTATTCCCCCAATGAACTAACGTTAGTCTTACAGACCATGAAAAATGCAAACATTATTAAAAGTAGAAGCAGGGGCTTTTGTCAAAACATTTCTTGCTCAGAACAGTTACTGGAACCTCTCGTGACACTACACGACAATTTCTCTTACAATTTTAGAGAGTGGGTACACATAGCCTTCTATCAGTGATATTTACATAAATTTTAAGCCAATCATGACTGGGTCCTTGTGTTTACAAACTCAAACTGATTTAGAAACTTGAAGAAGTTGGCTCAGAACTAAGTGACTTTTACTGAAGAAAGTCAACACAAAAGACCAGGGCCCAAGAAGAGAGCACTGAAATGCAGGATAAACGAGACCTATGGCCTCGTTCCCAACTGAAAGCAGAAGAGACAGAAGAAGCTACGTAACAAGAGAGAAAACTCTCACTCTCAGCTTCGCCCTGCTTTTACTCAGTGGAAATTATGAAGAGGGTAGTCAGATAAGGGTTCTATCAAATGGCAGATTGAATATCCTCCCACTGGAAGCCAACACCACTCACATAGGTTTATGTAAAATCTTCAGTGTTTGTTTTCAATGACTACTGGACAAGAGCTAATCTCAGGCCCATCTCATATGTACAAATTTTATACTCATCACATTCTAGTGGCTGCTGAAGGTCAGACTTGCTCTACGTATTCATAGGTTGTTTTTAAGATCCAGGATGCCTAACAATGAATGAAATATTTGACTCTGTTGGAATAATGTACAGTAAGGTAACCATAAAACATACTGTAAATTAGAATTACTTGGCTATTTAACTGTTTTGTTTTTTTTTTAAAAATACTTAGGTAAAATTTTCAAATGCAATTATTCTTACATGCATCAATGTTAGTATTACTAGATAGTGCTTGTATAACATTGTGAGAAAAACTAAGTGCCAATGAACTACATATAGAGAAACAGTTAACCATGTTATATAAACTAGGTGCCACTGAACTACATATATGGAAACAGTTTATCATGTTATATAAACTCCACTTTCATTAAAAATTTGATAAAAATCTAAACAAAAAATTTGGAAATTGTGATATATCTATATAGTGGGATACTGTTCAGCAATAAAAAAGAGTGGAATGATACATACAACAATGTAGATGAATCTCAAAATATTTTGGCTAGTGAGAAAAGCTAGGCTATGACATATTTTAACCTTTTTCAAAATTCTATAAAATGCAAATAAATCTATATTGACAGAAAGAGCATGTGCTTTGAGTTGATAAAAAGACAGGCAAAAGAGAGACAAAGGGGTACAAGGAAGCTTGGGTTGTGATGGACAGTTCACAATTCTGATTGTAGAAAAGGTTCTGTGGACATGTCAAACTGCAAACTTTAAAAAATGTTTTTTGATGTATCTCATTTGTAGGTTCTTATTTATTCTTTAGATTTATCTTTATGAGTGGATTCCTTGCATGTATGTCTGTGCATCATGTGCATGCCTGGTTTCCACATGTGCCTGGTGACTGTGGAAGTCAGAACACAGTGTTGGATCCTACAGAACTGGAGTTATAGATAGTTGTGAACATCCATGTGGGTGCTGGGAATTGAACCCATGTCTTTTGTAAGACCAATAAGTGCTCTCAGCCACTGAGCCACCTCTCCAACCCCTAAACTGTATACTTCTTTTAGATATAGTTTATTCCATATTAATTGTATTTCAGCAAAGCCTTAGAAAATATATGACTGACAATACTCTTAAACATTAATGGACTAGTTTGTATTTCCACCAACAGTAAGTACTCTTTTTCTCCATATCCACAGCAACATGTAGAACATTATTTAAAGATGTGTTACAGTTATTTATGCTGTGGAACATTTGTTTAATGATGCACAGATGTGTTGCATTCTTTTAGTTGCATTTGTTTAACTCTGTGAAGCTGTAATACTTATCATTCTGCTAACTGTCCCCTAAGTTCTTATCTTTATAGCCATAGATTAGCATGTCTCAACCCTCAAGAGAAGCTTTTTACAGTAGATGAGTAGATGACAATTAATATAGAGACCCACAATTGGTCAGTATTCGAAAAATAAAACTGTGAAGGGTTCAGTTCAAAATGGGATGGCTATACCATACCCCCTGCACCCAAGGCTTGGGCATCACTGCAGAAGAGGGGATTGACAGACGGTAAGAGTCAGAGAGAGTGAATGTCTGCAGCAAACAGATGCTGGACATACCATGGCCCTTGAACACATGAATTCACTGCAGCAGTAACTGCTTGAATAAGACTACATGCTTTGCATGAGATCAAGCCAGACAAAATCCCAGCACAGATAAGGAGGGAAGGGCTCATTATTTCAACCTTTAGCTG